>NW_006399824.1:13381896-13390394 GCF_000299155.1 Elephantulus edwardii | reverse complement strand
CCCCCCCCCGCCCCATACTGAAATTACTTCACTAACAGAGGGACTCAAATTTGGCTGTCTCATTATGATTTAAACGACCTACCCTTCATTAGTGTTGCCAGCATTTATTTAATAAAATCAAATCAGAGTAGCATTTAATTTCCTTTTAATAGGATAGTTAATGTATGTTAACTAAATATCAATTGATTATTAAAGTGGAGAGTGTTGAGGTGTAACGAATATGTGAGATATAAATCTTGTTGCTATGCCATTAATTCAGGATTATATAAGCAATAAATGTCCAATTAGAGTCTTAGTAGTGATGAGTTATAAGCATTTGTTGAGATTCAATAAGATCGATGTTTATAGATTTGTGCTGAGGACTACAGCTTAATTAACTCCATTCCTATTTCTACCATCTTTGCCATTTATTTTCCATTTCATGGAATTTTAAACTAGAGTGTGGGTGGTAGAGGGGAGAGATGATGAAAGTATAGCAGCTTAGACAATCTTAGATCGGTCAATACCTAATAGAGCACTGGTTTGGCTATTTTCTGATGTTGGGGTTTCCAGGATTTGGGTAAGGGACTCCTTCATTTCTAAGGCCATTTTTTTTAAACAAAGAAAAAAAAATTCTGCATTATGCAACAAGACAGGACATTTGAATAACTGGAGGTAAAAAGTGAGCCAGAATCGATTCCACGTTAGATGAAAGGTGAACAGAGATCACTTACTGAGTGAGACTTGAAAGTTCTTGATCCATAAAAAAAAGTATCTTACTTCTCTCTGCTTAATTAGCAAAAAAAAAAAACACTAAAAAAAATTAACAAACAAGACCCACCATTATTTGTTCAATTATTCTTTAGAATTCTGTCCTATGGAGGATATGGAGTGCCATAAAGTCTGGAAAACATAGGTAATTATACATGAAAAATGGATAATTGATATAAAAATACATACACTCAATGGAATTAAACAATGCCCATTGCTAAAAATATATAACTCAGCTCAAAATCTCTGTTCATCAAAGAGAAGAGCAAACTGGGAGAGAGGGGTGGGCAGGGAGAAAAGTGCAACAGTAAATGAATGGAAGTCCAAAATCTCTGTAAATGTTCATTAAAATTAATAAAATTTTAAAAGAACACCTCTGTTCGGCATTTCAAGGAATGTGACTCATTAATGCAATGTTTTCACCAATTTCTATACATGTGTATGTGATATTTGCATGTTCTGTGTGTTTCCAATTTTCGGTAAGTAAGCCTTAGCATGTCCCCAAAATGATCAAGTGGATTCAATCTGTAAAAATTATGTAATTATATCACAAGATCTTATGTTGCTGTTATGTGCCATAGAGTCACTTGCTACTCATAGAGACCCTATGAACAACAGCTCTGAACCCTGTTCTATCCTGAGTCAAACTTATTATCTCTGCCACACCTACCCCCAATACCTCAGTCACTGACTCAATCCATCTCATCAAGGGTCTTCCTCTCTTGCACTGTCTCTCCACCCTCCCAAGCATGATGTTCCTCTCCAAGGACTGGTCCCTCCTTGCAACATGCCCAAAGTGTGTCAGGCAGAGGTTCAGAATCCTTGTCTCCAAGAAGCAGCCTAGTTTCACCCTCTCCAGGATAAACTTATCTGCTCTCCTAACAGTCCATGGTATATTCAATACTCTTCTCCAGCACCACAACTCAAAAGCATCAATTCTCTTTTTATCATCCCTAGTCATTGTTCCATCGCAATATGTTTTTTGATTTCTTGGCTGCTGGTGCCAAGAGTGTTGACCTCTCTAAAGTACTGAAGAGCAACAGTGTCTCTCTGGAGACTAAAGTGCGCCTGATACAGGCCATGGTCTTTGCAATCACTTGTTATGCATCAGAGAGTTGGACAATGACTAGGGAAGATAGAAGGAAAATTGATGCCTTTGAGCTGTGGTGCTGGAGAAAAGTATTGAATGTACCCTGGACTGCCAAGAAAACAAACAGATTCATCCTGGAGAGGGTCAAACCAAGCTACTCCTTGGAGGCAAGGATTCTGGGGCTTCATCTGACATACTTTGGACATGTTATATGGAGAGACAGGTCCTTGGTGAGGGACATCATGCTTGGTAAAGTGGAGGGACAGCGCAGGAGGGGAAGACCCTCTTTGAGGTGGATTGATTCAGTGACTGGGTTAATCAGGATGGGTGTGTCAGAGGCCATACGATTGGCACAAGATAGAGCAGGGTTTAGGGCTGTTGTACATAGGGTTGCTGTGAGTCGCAAATGGCTCGACGGCACATAACAACAGCAACAACAGTCATTGTCCAGCTTTCTGATGCATAGCAAGTAATTGCAAAGACCATGGCCTGCATCCAGTACACCTTAGTCTCCAGTCTGACATTGTTGTTCTTCAGTACTCTGGAGAGGTCCCTGACAGCAGATTTTCCAAATGCAATTAGTCTTTTAATTTCCTGGCCGCTGGTAGCAAGAGTGTTGATTGTAGAGCCAAGCAAACTGAAGCTGTTAACAATCTCAATCTCTTCACCATCTATCATAATGCTGCCAACCGGCCCAGTGGTGAGATCTTTGTTTTCTTGATGTTGAGCTTCAATCCATATAGTCCCTCACCTTCTGCAGCAAATGCCCGAGTCCTTCTTTAGTTTTGGCAAGCAAGGCTGTGTGATCTGCGTAATGCAGGTTTTTGATGAGTCTTCAAGATCTTATAGCTGCTCTATTTCAAGCTGATACTAGACGGTCTTCTAACATCACTTGGAAAATCAGTCAAATTGTTTAGTTGGTATAATTTATTTCCGCTTTAAAATCAGCCATAACTGAGCAAAGCCAGTTCTGCGCCTCACTCTGGGGGCTTCTGCAAGTAGCACAATAACATGGATCCCATAGTGTTACTGTGGGGATTTATAAAAAGTGCCTGCATAAATGCTTCCTACTTATGTAAATAAAACAGAAACGAGTTCCCTTACTTTTCCTCCTACTTTCTCCTACCTGTCTCTTCCACCCACTCTATTCCACAACTGCCAATACATGAACATTATCCCATCTCCTAAATAAAGGGCTTGTTGTTTGCTGTGGAGTTGGAACCCATAATTCAGTGGGTTTTCAGATGTAGTAAATTGCACGGAAGGAGATTGTTCATTCTTTTCCTGTGGAAATAAAGGAGAGAAAGTACGAAATGTTTCTTCAAATGTTGGCATGTGGCTTGGTATGCTATAAATGAGTAGTAAGAAGTGCAGGAAGGAGACAGAATAGTAGAAAGTCTATTTGGTAGCAGAATATTAGGAGTACTATTCTCCATCGTTTATGTTTTAATCATGAGTCAATTCTGACCTCAACTTAGTCTTTCAAGGGGCTGTGACTGTAGATATGGCAGGCCACATGTTGCTGTTTTGAGGTTGAATACCTCTCAGACCTACTGTTTCTAATATGACAGCTTTCTGGAATAAGGAAGAGCTACCAATATGCATTCCTTGGTTAGGCAGGTGAAGATGATGTACAGGAACTGCCTGAATAAAAGTGATGCTCCTTCAGTTTACAAGGTTATTCCAGGAGCATTCATTCAGTCAATTTTGCCTTTCCAAACATCTCCTGCCATTTCTCAGAAGAAGCCTTGATATTCAATAAATAACACTAATTAAGTAATAAAAATACTGTTGGAGGCATCTTAATGTTTGAAGATTATAATAATGAGTAAATATGTAGAAAATGTTCATCTTTTTACATATCATACTTTGTGAATGACACACATACTGTGATGAAATCCCAGAGGTACAAAGTCAGGGTGAATCCAGGGTATGAATTCACCAGCTGCTCTGAGGGAGAAGGATTTGCAATCTCCTCCCATACAATCCACTGTCTCTGAAAACCCACTGGAGGTTCAGCAATGGATTCTGACTTGACAACACTCAACAACAGCTCAACTTGAAGCATGCTACACAGAGCGGACCAAGTGAGAAATAGCTCGATTTCACATTGACATCTACAGTTTAGAATATTTATTCTTCTGATTGGGTCCACAATTAACACCCTTGGTACCAGTAGTCAGGAAATCAGGAGACATATTGCCCTGAGAAAGTCTGCAGTTAGAGACCTCTCCAAATTATTGAGGAATAATGATGTCAGTTTGAGGACTAAGGTGCATCTGATTCAGGTCATAGTCTTTATGATCACTTGCCATAAATCTGAGAAAGCTGGGCAGCAAATAAGTATGACAGAATAAGAATTGATGCCTTTGACCTTTGGTACTGGAGAAAAGCTCTGAACATCCCATGGACTGCCAAAAGAACAGACAGATATGTCTTGGAAAGGGTATAGCCAGAGTGTTCTCCAGAAGCAAAGATCTTGAGGCTTCACCTCACATACTTTAGGTATGTTACTAGGAGGGGCTATTCCTTGGAGAAGGATATAATGCTCAGAAAGGTAGAGGGCCGACTAAGGAAAGAAAGAGCCCCAACCAAATGTATTGACACGGTGACCACTGCAAAGGGCTCTTATATGTCAGGAAGCGTGAGGATGACACAAGATAGGACAAGGTTCAGATGTGTTGTTCATGGGATTGCTATGAGTCATACTTGACTTGATGGCCTACAAAAAAAACAATAGTTCTTCTGATTTATGTGATTCATCAAGAAACCAATGTTTCCTAGAATCTGTGAACCTTTGAAAGCAAAGGGGAAATTTAATAATCCACCATCAAGATATATGACCTTGCAAGTATTGAATGGTTTAGCCTCAAAGTATATAAAACAAAAATTAAGAGCATTATAAGGAGGCTGAACCAGAATCATAGTGGGAGACTTTAATATATTTCTCCTTAAAACTGGTAGATTAAAAAGATTTTAAAATGTTTGCATAGATATGCTGAAAAATTTCACAACACAATTTAGAAACGAAATCTTACAGTAGATATCAAAACTTGTTCTCAACAAATGCTTTCTTTTTAAAGAGTCATAGAGGATTTCTAAAAATTTACCATAGATTAGATCATGAGAAGAAATTCCAAGAAATGTATTCATAAAGTGATATCTAACAATAAACTAATTAAATTAGAAAACAACAGTAAAAACAGAGTTAATTCAACTGGAGCTGTCATAACTTTATGTTTTAGAAAATGCACATTTCTAAAAAATCCAATAACCAACTCAAGTTAAGGAGGACATATTTGGAAATTACAATTTAGAATTGAATGAAAAAATTAGTACTATATTTCAAGACATGAATGGAAAGCATTATTCAACTGAAAATGCATACACAAATTCAATTTTATATCACTAAAAAGTGAATTGGATTTTTTACAAAACTTGAAAAATTTTATGATAATGAAGACCAAAAATCATAAAGTAATGGAGAATAATAAATAAGTAAACTCACTTATAGAATAACAAAGAACACAATTCATGCTGTATGGATCATGACAAATGATGGCTAACATTGAGAATGGGAATCCCAGAACACTTAATCTATACCTAGACAAAGAAGCTGTTGTTCAAACAGAGCAAGGGAATATTGCTTTATTTAAAATCAAGAAAAGTGTGTGTCAGCACTGTACACTCTCTCCATACTTATTCAGTCCATATGCATAAAAAATCATATGGGAAGCCAGACTTGATGAAGAGCAGTGTGGCATCAGGAAGGAAGGAAGTCTCAGTAACAATCTGTGTTGTACAGATGACACAACTTTGTTCTCGGAAAGTGAAGAGTACCTGAAATTCTTGGTGCAGAAAATAGAAGACTACAGTCTCTAATATAAATTACATTGCAACATCAGGAAAACAAAATTCCTTACCACTGGGTTGATAGACAACATCATGATATATAGATACAGGATTGAAATTGTTAATGATTTCATCTTGCTTAGATCCGCAATCAATAATACCTTTGGCACCAGCAATCAAGAAATAAGAAGCTGTGTGTCATATTGGGCAAATATGCTGTCGAGGACTTCTTCAAAGTTCTAAGGAGCAACAAGGTCAGTTTAAAGACTAAACTGGACCTGATCTCATCCTCATCTTCTCAATTACTTGCTATGTAGCTGAAAGTTGGATAATGAACAAAGATGATAGAAGAGTCTATGTCTTTGAGTTGTGGTGTTGGAGAATAGCACGGAATATATCATGAACTGTCAAAAGAACAAATATATCTCAGGGAAAGTGCAACCAAGAAGCTCCTCAGAGGCCAGGTGGTGAGACTTCATTGCACATACTTTGGGTATGTTTTTAGGAGGTTCTACTTTTCTTCCAGTCTTTGGAAAAAAACATTAAGATTGGAAGGGTAGAGGGTTCGAGAAAGAGAGGAAAACCCTCAATGAGATGGATTGAAACAGAGATCGTAACAATGGGCTCGAGTATATCAGAAATGATGAGGATGGCACCACCCAGGGCAAGGTGCAGAGCCGCCATTCGTAGGGTTCCTATGAGATGCAGTTGACATAGCAGTACCTAACAACAACAAAAACAACAACAATGACCTGTTCTCCAGATAAATGGTTATGAATTCTAGAGATTAAAATAAGGTAGAATTGGTGTATGGATAGCTCGGCTAGAATAAAGATCTTTAAAATGATACCTAACATGTGATCTTGATGAATAACAGAAGATAATGACAAATCAAATGTATGGCATGGACTAATCAAGAATTGTTTTATCAGAAAAAATTAGTTTCCATATGGAAATATTGAAATTGGATCACTGACTCATATGATAACTTAAAATTGCTTCCTAATAGATTAAAGTTATGGTACAAAGGAAAAAAAATCTTTCAAATTAGGAGAAGAGAATATCCTATAGTCTCAGTGTAGGAGATATTTCTTAAATAAAACACCAAAAAGTCATGTCAAAACAGAAAAAAAATTATTACATTTGGCTTCTCAAATTTAAAACTGAGTTTTAAAATAGGAAAAGTAATAATAAACAATGTATAAAGGCAAGTGATAGACTTCTTGTTGTTGTTATGCGCTGCTGAGTCGCCTGTGACCCATAGTGACCCTATGTAATACAGCCCTACACCCTGCTCTATCTTGAGCCAGTCTCATTGTCTCTGACACACCTAACCCTATTACCCCAGTCATTGAATCAATATCTCATCGAGGGTCTTCCTCTTTTGTGCTGTCCCTCCACCCTCCCAAGTATGACGTCCCTCTCCAAGGACTGTCCCTCCTTACAACATATCCAAAGTAGGTGAGATGAAGCTTCAAAATCCTTGCCTCCAAGGAGCAGCCTGATTTCACTCTCTCTAGGACAAACCTGTTTGTTCTCCTAGCAGTCCATGATATATTTAATACTCTTTTCCAGCACCACAACTCAAAGGCATCAAATCTCTTCCTATAATTCAAAGTTGTGAGTGACAGGATAGTATCCATATGCATACAAGGAAGTCCAGTGAATAATATAACAGTCAACTATATGGACCAAGAACTAGAGTCAAAGATGAGTAAATAGAAGATTTCCACCAACTTTTGCAGTCAGAGATCAATTGAACATGCAATCTTGATGTATTAATAATAATGAGTGACTGGAATGCAAAAGTTGGGAACAGAGAAGAAGTATCTGTAGTTGGAAAATATGGACTTAGTGACAGAAATAAAGCTGGAGATAGAATAATAGAATTTTGTACAATCAACAATTTATTCATTTTATATTAAATATAAATGCAGGCTATACACATGGATTTCACCTGATGATATGCATAGGAATCAGATAAATTACATCTGTGGAAAGAATCGCTGGAGAAGCTCAATATCAGCTGTGAAAACTAGACCAGGTGCTGATTGTGAAACAGACCATCAACTACTTACGTGCAAGTTTAAGCTGAAACTAAGCAAAATTAAATCAAAACTATGGGGACCCAAATATGACCTTGAGTCTATCCCACCTGAGTTTAAAAACCATCTCAGGAACATTAATTGAGGCCTTGAACACTAATAAGTGAAGATCAGATGATCTGTGGGAAGATATCCAGAATATCTTTCAGGAAGATTGCAGGGGGTCATTACAAAGACAGCGGAAGAAAACCAAGATTGATGTCAGAAGAGACTCTGAATATTACACTAGAGCACCAAGAATCAAAGCAAAGGGATTAAATAAAGAAATCAAGAAGTGATAGACTAGAAGATGAAAAGATACTGTATTTGCATCAGCTTGAAGGTTATAATCCAGAGTACATAAGAAAAACTCACCCCAAACTCAATGTGAATGAAGAAAAATAACCCCAAACTCTGAACTGTCAATAAGAAAAATAAAAAGGCTGTGCGCAGGTACATTCAATTCTCAGAGAAGAAAATTTAAACAATACTGGACAAAGTGTACAGAGGATCAATCTGTATTATATTTCATAACTGCAGCCTACAATATGGATTGAGGTTCAGTGTCAAGAAGACAAAGATTCTCACCACTGGACCAATTGGCAGCATCAGGATGGATGGTGAAGAGATTGTGATTGTACACAGCTTTAGTTTGCTTGGCTCTGTAGTCAACAGTCTTGGCACCAGCAGCCAGGAAATTAAAAGGCGCATTGCCATGGGAA
>NW_006399824.1:13379808-13381411 GCF_000299155.1 Elephantulus edwardii | reverse complement strand
CAAGCGACTTGACGGCACATAACAACAACAACAACATCCAACTCTATAATTATCTCAATAAACCAACATTTTTTTTTCTTAAAAATGAGAAGCTGCTCATGCCCAAGGCAATCAGGGTGACTCAATTTTAAACAATTAAATGCTATTTTACTCTCAGAAGGTAGGTAAAAACTAAGAACTATTGCCATAATCAGTGCTGGCAGGTTTGTGAATATGTAGAGAAAAAGAAATCTTAGTATTTTGTTTGTGGGAGTGTAAATTGAAGAGATATTTTGCAATATCTCTTAAAATTGAAAGTGTGCATATTGAACAAATTTACTTCTAAGTGTATATCCTGGATATGTTATTTTAGATATATCCATGGGGACCTGAGCATAGATATCATTGCAGTTGATAATAATAAGAAATTAAAAGGAACTTAAGTGCTCATGAGTAGAGGAACTGACAAGAAATTGTGCTGTTTTGGAATATCAGACAGCACAAATAGTAAATGGGCTGAATTTTTATGTCTTGATATGTATGGCTCTTGACTGCATAATATTGCTTGAGGAAATAAAATTACAGGAGTTTTAGACTTAGGATGAAGCTACTTGTTCTAAGTTTAAAAGCACACAGGAAAATATTATATTTATTACTTTATATGTAACAGAGGCCTAAAAGAAGACTGGGTTTTGGTTTAGGATGGTACCTCAAGTCAAAAGTATTCCCATTTTTTTAGAAAGAGGTGCTGGACCATCAGTGCAGAACCTTCAAAGAAGCCCTATGAGGTCTAGCTTTGTGCTTGATCATGACTCAAGCAATGATGGAGATTAGAGAAAATATTGTTTTAAAAAAAGTTTCCATGTGTCCATGTAAATCTCCTGGCTCCATCATTTTGTGAAAGAAAGCATAGGAAAGCACTTTGATCTCACGTCTAGTGAGGGGTATGCTGTGTCTAGAAGCATTAAAAAAATCTTTTAATCATATTGGTTTAATAAAAATTCATATACATTATGTTTCATTCATATGCATTGTGTTTTACACATTTCTTTCATTTACCCTGTGTTTCATATGATCATTCCCATACATTGTGTTTTATAAAATTAATCACCATTGATCTAAGCCCACTTTTACCTCATCTTTTCAGGCCTCCACTGCATCTTTCCTAATTCCCTCACTCCTTCCCTCTGACTACCAAACTCTGTGACCTCATAATTTCCTCCCTTTCAACCCTCAATCCCCCCTCTCCCTCTTTTTCCACCTTTGGACTTTTGTACACATCTTATTAGTTATCCATCTATTTTTATAAAAATGTTTTTATGCATTACTTGTCCTTATGAGATGGAAATAATTCATTTAGTATAGTGTTTTCTAGCCTCTCCCATGTTATATACTGTTATTGTCATTGTTATGTGTTGTTGAGTCACTCGCGACTCATAGCGATCCTATGTACAACAGCCCTAAACCCTGCTCTATCCTGTGCCAATCACATTGCCTCTGATACACCCATCCCAATTACCCCAGTCACTGAATCAATCCACATCATAGAGAGTCTTCCACTCCTGTGCTGTCCCTCCACTCTACCCAGCATGATTTCCCTCTCCAAAGGCCTGTCTCTCCTTGC
>NW_006399824.1:13353166-13379442 GCF_000299155.1 Elephantulus edwardii | reverse complement strand
TTGGTCCAGTGGTGAATCTTTGTCTTCTTGACATTGAGCCTCAATCCATACTGAAGGCTGAAGTCCTTGACCCTCTGCAGCAAGCATTTCAGGTCCTCCTCAAGCAGGGGTGTGTCATCTGTGTAACACAGATTGTTTATAGATCTTCCACCAATCTTGACCCCACATTTCTCCTCATAGAGTCCAGCCTCCTGGATAATCTGTTCTGCACACAGGTTGAAAAGATACTATTTAAAAAAAAATCATTGCTCCTAAAAAAACAAAACAAAACACCATTGTCCCTGAATGCTGCATACTACTGAATTGTGTGAATGTACCACAGTTTCTCAATCCATTTGTTTGTTGATGGAAATGTGGACTGTTTTAATTTTCTTCTTATTGTGAAAAATGCTGCCATGAATATTGATCTATAGATCTCCCTTTGTGTCTCAGTTCTATTTTCCTTGGATTATATTCCTAGTAGTGGAATAGCTGAGTTATATGGGATTTCTATGTTCAGATTTTTGAGGAAATGCCAAATTGCCTTCCAGAGCAGTTGTTCCATTTTATAATTCCACAAGCAGTATAAGAGAGTTGTGTCTCTCTTCATCATTTTCAACATTTAGTCTGTGCTGGTTTATTAAACTTTACTACTGCTACTAGGGTGAGATGGTATCTCATTATGGTTTTGATTTGCACCTCTCTTATTGCCAGTGATCTTGAGCATTTCTCCAAGTATCTGTTGGCCATCTGAATGTCTTCCTCTGTGAAAAGTCTTTCCATGTCTTTTTCCCATTTTCTAAATGGGTTATCATACTTTTTCTTATGGAGTCCCTGTAATTTTTTATAAGATTTCATTATGAGACACTCGTCTGAGATGACATTGCCAATTTCCCCCCCCCCACCCCACCCCCCGAGTCAGTAGGTTTTCTTTTCACCTTATTGGGAAAAGTTGCTGATACACACAGGGACTTGTTCTGTATAAGGTACCATTCATTGATGTTATCATCTCCTGGTAGTATATTTCTGGTTACTTTTGCAAGCCTATTTACACCATAGGCTAGGCTTTCTAAGTCTTAAATACAGTACACTTATTGGGGACTGAACCAGAGCAATTTGAAGTTAGAAGAATACTAGAGAGGTGTTCTCCTTAGGGACCTAGCCACCAGCTGCTAGAGCTCCTCCCATAAGTTAAGTAGACATTTCAAAATATTCTTTTGAAATATTCATGAAAAATCTGAGACTGTCCAGGAATATAGGCCTACAGATAAAAAAAAAAAACCAACATAAAAAACATAAAAAGGAAAACTTTTCTGAGTTGTTAAAAAAACAAATAAAAACATTAGAAAGACCTGTAGGCAGTAAAGGGCCAGCCTTTCAAATTGAGCAATAACTATTCAAGGAAGAGGCAGTCAGTAAGAATTCACTAGAAGGCAGGACGTGCAGCAATTTCAAAGCATAGTAAGAAGCCAGAATGGCTTGAGTGACAGAAACATGGTGAAGAAACTGGGAAAAGTAAAGGACTAGGTGGTGCATGGAGCCTGGGAAAACTATGTTGAACTATGCTCAACTATGTTGAACCATTTATGCCCTCTCTCTATGAGCTCTCTCTCTATCTCTAGCTCTATGTTGTTGATTGCCATTGAGACTTAAAGTGTCCTTATGAACAAAAGGCCTGAAGTCTTTGCATAACTATTGACATTTATCAAAGTTCATAGAGTTTCCAGAAGCATGTTGCTTAGGAAGTGGATGTTCATAGGGTGGCTATATGTATATCAGTGTGTGTGTGTGTGTGTGTGTGTGTGGTGTGTGTGTGTGTGTGTGTGTGTGTGTGTATCTCATATATATGATATGTATCATTCTATGATCATTACAGATCATTCATTCTCTCTCTAAATTTATATGTATACACACACACTCATACATAGTTGTTATTGACTCATAGTGACCCCTAAGTACAATAGTTCTGAACCCTGCTCTAATCCAATCTTATCATCTCTGACACACCACCCATTACCCCAATCACTGACTCAATCCATCTCATCAAGGATCTTCCTCTTTTGCACTGTTCCTCCATCTTCCCAAGCATGATGGCCCTCTCCAAGGCAAGGATTTGTCCCTCCTTGCAACATGCACAAAATATGTCAGAAGGAGCTTGCCTTCTGAATTGTCAGAAAATCCTTGCCTCCAAGGAGAAGCCTGGTTTACCCTCTCCAATACTGACATGTTTGTTCTCTTAACAGTCCATGGTATATTCAATACTCTTCTCCAGCACCACAGCTGAAATACACACACACCCACACACACCCCAGAGTAATACCATTTTCTATTTATTACATGGACCAAGTTCAAAGAATTTGACAGTATACTGTTGGCTGAGTCTAGGAAAGACACCATGCTTATATATTGCTATCATAAATATAAATTCTTGTGACATTTTTAGAGAGAAATTTGAAAATGTCTAGCTAAATTTAAAGAGGCCCTAATTCCCTTCATAGGGAACTATCGTGGTTTAGTGGTTAAAGAGTTACACTGCCAACTCAAAAGCAAATGGTTCAAATTCACCAGCTGCTCTGTGGGAGAAAGATGAACAATCTTTCCTTATGCAATTTACAGTCTCTGAAATTTCACTGGAGAGTCAGCTATAATTCAGTTCAAACTTGATGACATACTCTTTATAAGGAGACCTGGTGGCCTAGTGGTGTACTGCTAATGGAAATATCAGTGGTTCAAATCTACCAAATGATCAATGGGAGCAATATGAGATAGTCTTCTTCTCTTAAGATTTACAACATCAGGAACCAAATCTGGAGGGTCCCCAAGAGACATAATCACCTCAGTAACAGTATGTTTGATTTATGTTTAATGTCTTTTATTAATGTAATGTGAAAGTACAATTTCACTAAAGATTAAAAAAATATTTGCAGTTAGTACATAGATGGAAATTCAAGTAGAACTCAGAAGAATATAGAATGAGGGATATTGTTGCTAATATCAGCTGGATCTTGGAAGTAAAAAATATGAGAGTAATGCTTACCTGTGTTTAATTGACTTTGAAAAGTTTTACATTATGTGCATCGTAATTAATTATGACTGTTGTTGTGTACCATCAAGTCAGAACTGACCCATAGCTGATCCTCCAGTGGGTTTTCAGAGGCAGTTAATCAGGTGGAAGGAGATTGCCCATCCTTCGGCTGCAGAATAACTGGTGGATTAGAACTACATGCCTTCAAGATTGCTGCATAGCTTCCTTCTCTATGACTAGCATTGCAAAAAAAATGAAAATACTTCCTCAATACTTAATTGTGTTCATGTGGAACCTGTACACATAGACCAAAAGGCAATTGTTGAAACAGAGAAAAGGAATACTGCCTGGTTGAAAATCAGGAACGGTGTATGCCAGGGTTGTATTCTTTCACCACACTTAGTCAATCTATATCCTGAACAAAAACATTGAGAACCTGGACTACATGAAGAGGAACAGACCTCGGAAATGGAAGAACAGTCATTAACTATCAGTGATGTGTCAATGACACAACCTTGCTTACTAAAAGGGAAAGGCTGATGAAAAGGAAAGATGAAAGCCTTTAACATAGAGTATGTAGAAATGTAAAGAAAACAAGCACCCTCACAAACGGGCTAGTAAGCAACATCCTGACAAACAGGGAAGAGTTTGAAATTGAGTGAACAACCAATGCTCAGAGAAGCAGTAGTTAAGAAATCCAGTAATGTTTAAACGGGAAGCTCTACTGCAAAAAGTGTTAAGAAAAATACCACTTTGAGGACTGGCCGTGCCTAATCCAAACCATACACTTTTAATTGTGTCATAAGCTTGTGAAAGCTGGACAAGGAATAAAGAACTGAAGAAGGATCAATGACTTTGAATTATGATGCTGGTGAAAAATTTTAAATGTACAAAGTTGTTTGCAGAGGAACAAATTTTCAGATTGCTCCTTAGTAGCAAGGAAAGTGAACTGTACATACTTTGGACATAATATCAAGTCTCTGGAGAAGTACATCACGCTTAGCAGATGGTCAGTAAAAAAGAGGCATGGGAAGGCTCTCAGGAAAACTATTGTAGTGGCTGTAACAATGGGCTCAAGCTTAGCAAAGGTTGTGAATTTTCCACATGACTATGCAGTATTTTGCTCCGTTGTACTTGGTTGTTATGTGCCATCGAGTCGCTTGTAACTCATAATGACCCTATGTTCAACAGCTCTGAACCCTGCTCTATCCTGAGTCAATTTCATTCTCTCTGACACACCTACTCCTATTACCCCAGGTACTGAGCCAATCCATCTTATCCAGAGTCTCTCTTTCTTGCATTGTCCCTCCACCTTTCTGAGCATGATGTCCCTCTCTAAGGACTGGTCCCTTCTGGTAACATGCCCAAAGTATGTCAAACAGAGCTTCAAAATCCCTGTCTCTAAGGAACAGCCTTGTTTCACCCTCTTCAGGACAGATCTGTCTGCTCTCTTAGCAGTCCATGGTATATACAATATTCTTCTCCAGCACCACAACTCAAAGGCATCATTTCTTCTTCTGTCATCCTTAGTCATTGTCCAGCTCTCTGATGCATAGCAAGTAATTGTGAAGACCATGGCTTGGTTTGGATCAGACACACTTTACTTTCTACATTGGCATTATTGCTCTTTAATACTTTGGCAAGGTCCCTGACAGCAGACTTTTCCAATGCAATTTGTCTTCTGATGTCCTGGATGCTGCTTCTAAGAGTGTTGATTATGGAACTAAGCAACTTGAAGCTGTTAACAATCTCAATCTCTTCTCCATCCATTGTGATACTACCAATTGGTCCAGTGGCGAGGATTTTTGTTTTCTTGATGTTGTGTTTCAATCCATATTGAAAAACGCAATTCTTAAACTTCTGCAACAAATGTCTCAGGTCTTCCTCAATTTTTTCAAGCAAGATAATGTCATCTGCATAGCATAGATTGTTGATGAGTCTTCCTCCAATTCTGATGTCACATTCCTCCTCATAAAGTCCAGCCTCCCTGATAATCTGTTCTGCATATAGATTGAAATGGTATGGAGATAGGGCACATCCCTGGTGTTCATATTTCTTTATCTTGAACCATGCAATGTTCCCTTGCTCTGTTCTGATGACTGCCTCCTGGTCCAAGTGCAGGGTTCACATGAGCACCATCAAGTGATACATACAGTCAAATGCCTTTATATAGTCAATGAAACACAGATAGACATTTCTTGGTACTCTCTGCTTTCAGCTAAAATCCATCTAACATTGGCTATAATTTCCCTAGTGGCATGGCCTCTTCTAAATCCAACCTGCATGTCTGGCAGCTCTCTGTTGATGTGTTGTTCCAGTCATTTTTGGATATACTTTAGCAAGATCTTGCTTGCATGTAATATTAGTGATATTGTTTGATAATTTCCAAAGTCTGTTGAGCCACCTTTTTTTGGAATGGGAATAAGTTTGGATCTCTTCCTGCCAGTTTGCCAGGTAAGAAAGATTTGTAATTGAGAAATATGGACTTGGTGACAGAAATAAGGCTGGAGACAGAATGATAGAATTCTGTACAAACAATGATTTATTCATTGAAAATAGCATTTATAAGAAACACAGTGACCAAACACATGAACTTCATTTGATGGCCTACATAGGAATCAGATTTATTTACATCTGTGGGAAAAAAAATCAATGGAGAAGCTCAATATCAGCTCTATGAACTAGGCCAGGTGCTGACTGTGGACAGACCTACAACTATTCATATGCAAGTTCAAACTGAAGCTAAGAAAATATAATTAAATCATTGAAAGCTAATGTTTGATCTTGAGTATATCTCTCTTGAATTTAAAGACCATATCAGGAATAGATTTGCAGCCTTGAATAGGAATGAGCAAAAACCAGATAAACTATATCATCCATAAAGAATGCAGGAGGTCATTGAAAAGACAGGGGAAGAAGACCAAGACAGATGTCTGAAGAGACTCTGGTTATTGGACCAGAGCACCGAAAAGTCAAAGCAAATGGAAAAAATCAAGAAGTTAAGAAGTTGAACAGAAGATTTCAAAGGACAGCATGGGAAGATGAAGCAAAGTATCATAATAAAATGTACAAATAGCTGAAGTTGAAAAATCAAGAGGGACAAACTTGTTTGGCATTTCTTAAGCTGAAGAAACTGAAGCACGAATTTAAGCCTCAAGTTGCAATACTTAAGGATGCTTTGGACAGACTGTTGAATGACCCAGGAAGAATCAGAAGAAAATGGGAGTACACAGTCACTTTACCAAAAAGAACTGACTGACACAGAAGAATTTAATGAAACACTATATGATCACGAGGCAATGGTGATGAAAGAGGAAGTTCAAACTGTTCTAAAGGTATTGACCAAAAAAAATCCTCAGGAATTGATGGTATACTAATTGAATTATTTCAACAAACAGATGCTGCCCTGGATGTGCTCACCAGGCTATGCCAAGAAATCTGGAGGACAACTACCTGGCTCTGTTGTATACAAGGTTTCTTTAGTCAGAATTTACTGAGGTGGAGCCTAATAACAATAACTTTTATTTAGAAATGCTACTTCTACCACTTATCCTAGCTGCATTGGAGGAAAGTGATAAATGTAGTATAGCAATAAGTACTTCATTGTTTTGAATATTGAGACATTTAAAACTGTATAGTTGTCAGTAGCAAGTTTAGTAATTGTGACAGCATGTAAAGGACTATTCTAGAGCTGTTTAAAGCTAGTGCTCAAATCTGTGGTATAGAGGGCCACTATCAGTCATTGCTGATTTGACAGCACATAACAATATTGTTGTTAGTTGTGGAGATGGCTTCATAGAGAATCCATTATAACAGAACCAAATATTTGCTGATCCTATGGCAGCTTCATGATCAATGAGCATACGTTCAAGTCCATTGTTATGTCCATTGTGTTTTTTTTAATTTTGTTCTGATTTATTTACAAAGTTTGAATACACTGTTTTCCATGTTGTGTATTTTGAATGCTTTCCAGGTTAGCGGGCTCATCTTCCCGCATTCCATCAGTCAATGCTCTGTTGTGGCTCTTTTAAAAAAATGGATCTTGGGCCTTTCTTTCTAGTTCGACTTAATCTGAAAGCTCCTCTGAAACCTGTCCATCTTTGGTGAACCTGCTGATAGTTGAAATAATAGCAGCATGTTGTTGATTTGTTCTATCAAGTTGGAACCGACCCATAGCTGACCCTCTGGTGGGTTTTCAGAGGCAGTTAATCACACAGGAGGAGATTGCCCATCCTTCTTCTGCAGCATCCTTCTTCTTGGTGCAGCTGATGGATTCCAACCTTGTGCCTTCGGGATTGCATCACAGCTTCTTGCCATTAGGCCTCCCAGTGCTCCTTAATAGCAGCATTTTGTTGTTATGTACCATAGAGTCAAAACCAACCAATAGCTGACACTCTGATGGATTTTCAGAGGCAGTTAATAGCATGGGAGGTGATTGCTCATCCTTCTCCAACAGAGCAGCCGGTGACCTTGAACCACAAGCCTTCAGTATTGCAATTTCTTGCCATTAGGCCACCAGAGCAGCATAGATTCTATAATTATAGCAAGACATAAGTCATCAGTGTTTGATCTTCTACAGCATGTGCTTCAAGTTCTTCTCACTTTCAATGATCAAGCTTGTGTTACCTGCATAACAAAGGTTATTGATTAGTCTCCCTCCAATCCTGATGCCTTATTCCTCTTCATAGAATTCTGCTTCTTGAGAATTATTTGTTCAGAATACAACTTTAATATGTACGGGAAGAGGATACAATCCTGATGCACATCTTTCTTAATTTTAAATTATGTAGTGTTCCCTTGCTCTGTTCACACGACAGCCTCTTGGTTTAGGTCTGGGTTTTGTATGAGCACAGTAAAGTGTTCTGGGATTCCCATTCTTCTCAATGTTAGCCATAATTTGTTATGATTCAAACAGTCAAATGCCTTTGCATAGTTAATAAAGGATAAACAGACATTTTTCTGTTATCCTTTGCATTCAGCAGGATCCAACTGACATTAGCAATAGTATGACAAAAAAGCAAGGATGTAAATTTATAGATTAAGGTGTTCCTGATCGCAGCCATGGTATTTTCTATTGCTTCCTATACATCTGAAACTTGGACAGTGAATAGAAGTGAAAGAAGCAGCAGCTATGTCTTTGAATTGTGTTGGAGAAGAGTGCTGAATAATCCCATGGATTGCCAAAAGAACAAACAAGTTTGTCTTGGGGGAGGTGAAATTAGGTTGCTGCTTAGAGCCGAGGATGGTGAAACTTCAACTCGCATACAGTGGACATGTTGTCGGGGGGGTCATCTTTGGAAAAAAGCCATCATGCTAGGAAGGGTCAGAGGAAGAGGGGTAGATCCTCAATGATGGAGAGACATAGTTAACTGTAGCAATGGGCTTGAGTATCAGAGATGATATGGATTGTGAGGTTCAGATGCATTGTTTACAGCATTGCTGTGAGTTGTGATTGAGTCAACATCCTCTGACAACAATAACATGTCAGAGTCAACCTGATAGCAATGGGTTTTATGGACCTAATTTACTAATAGAGAAAAAGAAAAGCATACTTTCTGAAAATCCAAGAAGTGGAAAGACAAACAAACAAACAAACAAACAAACAAACACAAAACCCCACTACTCGAGTTGATTCCAACTGACAGCACCCTTTGGGACAGAGTTGAACTGCTATGGATCAATCTTTCCAGAATCTGACAACTTTATCCCAAGTAGAGGATGGTGGGTTCAAACCACAGACCTTTTGTTTAGTCGCGCAGTGCTTAAATATGTAAAAAGCACAGGCAAATTGGTTAAAGAAGAAGAAAACTTTACAGGTGCTTTCATGATTCTCTGCAGCATCCTGAGATGAAACGCATCAGCACTTAGGTTAGCAGGACTGGATTTTGGAGGCTGCTGCAAATTCTCTTGAAGTCCACCAGATGGCACAAGAAAATATCTTGTGAAGTGAACTTGGGAGTTTTGGAAAAGGTAACAGGAGGGGGATGGTGAAAACCCCAGGTTAAAGAGAACAAAGGTTCTTTCCAGACCCCAGAGTCCTGGGGGATCCAAATTCCAGTCTAGCTAGAGGCCCTAGGGCATGACGTTGTCACATGTAGACAGGTGAGGCTGGGGAATTACCAAGAGGTGCTCACCATCATAAACACGGAATTATCTATATGGTAGCCTCTGCATGAATGGCTTATTGAACACTGGCGTCTGCTGTAGGAGTCTCTCTTTTTTCCCTTCCTTAATCCATACTTAATGCCTTATGAAAAGAGGTATTTGTTTCTTGGTAAGCCACGTTTCTTTAATTAAAGGAGGCGAGTTGGGAGAGGGCCACTGGAAAAGGAGAAAATGCTGGTTTCACAATATACACTATTTATGAGGGTGCTTTGCTGTTGAAACCTATTAGAGGCCAGGCCAGCCCAGTTTGCCTCTCGCCCTCCCAGGAGACAATTACTGTCCTGCATAACAATTTGAAGCAAATATCGGATGTGGTCAGAAGAACACTTGTGGCCCTCTCTCCAGCAACCGTTTCTGCTTAGATTTCTTAATTGTTTCCACCACTTCCTCTCCTCGGCTGTGGCCTTCTGGGTTCTACAGGATCTTGAACTTTAATAAAAACCTCCCATTCTCTCTGGAATTCACATGTTCAAGCAGCTCCTTCCTGGGCCCCTCCGAGCAGCACCTTAGAGAAGGGCTGCCCTCTGAACGTGTGTCCGTTGCACACACAAAGAGGAGTCTGCAACGCTGTGTTGCTGCTCATTGACCAGGCAGAGGATGGACTGACTGGTCTAAGACACAATCCCACCTCCGTGTTCAGCCTTGTGTCCCTCTTCCTGCCATTCCTGGACTCTGGTCTACCTCAGTGTCTTCTGAGAGGGTTGTTTCCTCCACTTACCTCTAAACAAGTGTATCCCAGGTGTAGTCTTCTGAGAAATTAATTATAAGACAGGACTTTCAAGCAAGGAACTTTAGTGGTACACTGGTCAGGCACTGTCTAGGGAACAGTGTAGAGGATACTCCCTATTACCACACTGGATAAGCCATCATCATCATCATCATCATCATCATCTCTTTTTTCACTAAAATGGGGGACCAGCCGTAAGAATGCCTCTGAGGTATATTGGCAAGGATATGGAACTGAAGAGGCTCAAAGATCAGCCTGAGGTGGCAGGGCCAGAAGCTAGCAAAAGGATGGAGATTTAGGAAGTTGGGACTATATGCTGCCAACATGGTGGTGCAGTGGTTAAGCTCTTGACTGCTAATGAAAAGGCTGGTGGTTCAAACCCACTCATCAATTTTATGCGGAAAAAACGACTTTGTCTCTACATTCAAAACTCAAACTCGCCAATTGAAACTGACATGAAGCAAACTAACCCTCCCGGGAGTTTTCAGAGACAGTAAACTGCACAGGAGAGGGCTCATTTTTCTCCTGAGGAGCGGCTAGTGGGTTGAGACTTCCGAAGGATCCCATCTTTAGGTTAGCAGCACATCTCTCCATGCACTATACCACCACATTGCCACCAGAGCGCCCTCCTATCAAGTCAGAGCCCAGGAAGCACCATGGGATGGTGCTGTTACTCCTCCACTATGAGTGGCTATGAGTCAACATTGAGACTATGGCACAAAACAACAACCACCCAGGTTTTAGTGCCTGTCCTTCTCCCATGGAGCAGCTGGTGGATTTGGACCATGTGCCTTTGGGATTGCAGCACAGCTTCTTGCCACTAGGCCACGAGAGCTCCCTCAACATATCACAATGGGAATACAGTATCAGTCAAATTTGTCTCAAAGGACTATTCTGAAGAAGGAGAAAACAAAAGAGTTTTCAAAATGTCTATTACTGTGTACAGTCGCATGAGAACTCTACATGATAAAATTAATAAAACAGCGTCTGAAGCCAATGTGGACCTAGCAGATGGACTGAGAGGTATGTTGGTAGCAGATTCAACTGGAACGGAATCTATGAGAAACTTACACAACAACTTCAGCAGAATAGGAGGCAAGCAGAGCCCAGATAGTGTGACACAACTGAGGCCAAGTGCTGGACAAAGGGAAATCACTGCCATTCTCTCTGCCCTGAGCTAAATGTAGGAAAACGATGTTCTGCCCAGGTAAAGTGTTGATTGTCTTTTGAACAGTTGAAACTTTTTTGTTAGCATGTCATGAAAGAGAGCTCTGGTGGAATAGTCCACAGCCTGGAGAACTTCTAACCAAAATGTCATGATTCTATGTAAAGTGAAATTTAAGTTGACGAAGGAAACACACGTTCAGGAAAGTTGAGCCAATAATTACACGTAGGCCGTGAAATCCAGTTGCTATAAAAAAATGTAGACCCATAGACACCATCTGAGATAGTGAAAGATGATTCGTACCATTCAGATGCTTGTAGGAGGGTAAAATATACTCCTAATGAAATAGTGATAAATAGGGCTTGAATTATATGATTATGATTCCCTTCTATGAGACTATGACTTTCTCAGGTAATAGTTAACTCCTGAAGCTAGAAGGATGGCAGTATTCAATAATGGGATTTCTAATGGGTTAAGAGGATAAATGCCAGTAGGGGGAGAGCACCCTCCTAATTCTGGAGTTGGGGCTAAGCTAGAGTGGTAAAAGGCTCAGAAGAACTGGTAGTTGAGTTAATTTCAACTGGGAGCCCTAAGTAACAGAGTAGAACTGCCCACTGGGATCCGTAGTTTCTAGGGGAGCAGATCACCAGATCTTTCGATGATAGAGACCCGGGTTCATACGAACCTTTACCCTTTAGTTAGCAGTCAAATGCTTGCTACCAGAACTCCTTTGAATGTTGTTGATATAAAAGCCACACAAATGTGTAAAAATCTCAAACCCAAAATCCAAACCCACAGCCCTCAACTAGATTCAGACTCAAGGTCGTCCTCCGTCCTTAGAGTTTTGAAGCCTGGAAATCTTTAGGACAGGCAGCCACTTATATTTTTCCTATAGAATGTCTCCTGATAGAGTGAACTTTTCTATTAGCAGCTCAACATGCATTTCGCCATGCCACCAGGGCTACTTCGAAATGCTGATGTTGGGTGACATCAAATTGGCTCCAGCTCATAGGAAACTCTGTCTGGTCCTACATCATACTCCCAATGTCTGCAGTGTTTAAATTCAATTTCAGTCACTGCACCAACGCATCTCATTTAAGGTCTTCCTCTCCTTCCATGACATTCTGCTTTGCCAAGGGTGAGTTTCCCCAAGGTTCAGCCCCTTTTGATACCCAGCTCAAAGTATACGAGAAAAATTCTCATCCTCTTTGCACTCTGGCTGCATTACGTCTGAGATAGATTTATTTGCTCTTTTGGCAGTCCATGTAGATGACTGCATCCTGTTAGTATTCCTTACCAACGAATGACAGACCTAAATCAAATACTTTGCATTTCCAATTTGTGCTTGAAGAAATCTGAGTGTCATCCATCTCAAATAACTTGCAAAAGGTAGATAAACTATAATGATTGGGATTGTACAAAATTCTTTCTAAACTACTTTTTTCTGTACAAATCACCATGTATGCAAGCTCTTCCTTTATCCCCCACAATCTGAGTATTTTATGTTTTCCTCCTTTAGTGTCAACATAGCATGTATTTATATACTTAAACAACAACCTATAACACACAGAGAACCATCACAAAATCCATTAATCCACACAGAGAACCCTGCAATACAGATAATACCTCTGTTTTACAGATAAACAAACAGGTTCATTTGTATTTGTCCAGAGTTGTAGTTTGCCATTTCAAAACCAAAGTGAGGGTTCAGCCTTATATTCTTTCCCTGCTTTAGTAACAATATATAAGAAATCCCAACAGTCTAGGAAACATGAGAGTTGCATTAACCTGAATGGAAGTACTGCCATGTGACATTGGTCATGTCAGGTTTAATCTTGACTCATTCGCTACTTTCATTGTTGTTGTTATGTGCCATTGAGTCACCTGCGACTCATAGTGACCCTATGTACAACAGCCCTACACCTTGCTCTATCCTGTGCCAATCTTACTGTCTCTGACACACCTACCCTCACCAACCATCTCATCGAGAGTTTTCCTCTCTTGAGCTGTCCTTCCACCCTCCCAAGCATGACGTGCCTCCCCAAGGACGAGTCCCTGCTTGCAACATGCCCAAAGTATATCAGACGAAGCTTCAGAATCCTTGTCTCCCAGGAGCAGCTTGGTTTCACCCTCTCCAGGATGAACCTGTTTGTTCTCCTAGCAGTCTATAGTACTGGATTCAATACTCCAGAACCACAGCACAAAGGCATCAATTCTCCTTTAATAATCCCTAGTCATTGCCCAGATTTCTGATGTATAGCAAGTAATTGCAAAGACCATGGCCTGAATCAGGCACACCTTAGTCTCCAGACTGACTTCATTGCTTTTCAGTGCTCTGGAGAGGTACCTGACAGCAAACTTTCTCAATGCAACTCATCTATTAATTTTCTGGTTGCGGATACCAAGAGTATTGATGGTGAAGGCAAGAAAACTGAAGCTGTTAACAATCTCAATATCTTCACCATCTATCATGATGCTGTCAATCGGCCCATTGGTGATAATCTTTGTTTTCTTGATGTTGAGCTTCAATCCATACTTAAAGTTACAGTCCTTGACCTTCTGCAGCAAGTGCTTCAGGTCCTCCTCAGTTTCAGCAAGCAGGGTAGTGTCATCAGCATAACTCAGATTGTTGATGAGTTTTTCCCCAATCGTGATGCCACATTTCTCCTCATAGAGCCCAGTCTCCTGGATGATCTGTTCTGCATATAGAACGAAAATGTATGGAGATAGGAATATCCCTAGTGTACACCCTTCCCAATTTTGAACGATGCAGTGTTTCTTTGCTCTGTTTTGATGACTGCCTCCTGGTCCAAGTATAGGTTTTGCACAAGCACAATCAAGTGTTCTGGGATTCCCATTCTTCTCAGAGGTAGCCACAGTTCCTTGTGATCCACACAGTCAAATGCTTTTGCATAGTCAATGAAACATAGGTAGACATTCCTCTGGTACTCTCTGCTTTCAGCCAAGATCCATCTAACATTAGCTACAATATCCTTAGTACCACAGCCTTTTCTAAACCTAGCCTGCAAGATTCTGCTGAATATTATCCAAAACAACTGGAACAGCTACTTTCATTATTAAAAAAAAAAAGACCAAAATCCACATTGCCATTGAGTTGAAACTGACTCATAGCTGACCCTGTGATGGGCCAACAACTTCTGTGTGAATAGCTGTCTCTGAAAACCTGCTGGAGGCTCAGCTATGGGTCGATTGTTGCTCACTGGTGCACAACAACAACAACAACAACAACAACAACAATCTCTCTTCTCCTCCCCTTGCAGACTGCTAACTTTTTAGAGCAGGCAAGGCTAAGTCAAAGCTGAGTTCAATTATCCACCTAAAGTTAAATACATGAGTGATCCCATTTCCTTTTTGTTTTTATTTCAATGCTGGGCAAAATGTTGGAAGGGACAAAAATGAGAAAAGAGGAAACGAAAGTGTGTTAAACCACGAACTTTGACCTTGGCATGTCTATCAACATGTGTGAGGACACAGACAGCAAATGCCTCTGTGCTGATTTTATCTTTTATTGAAACTGATAAACTACAATATTTTTTTTTAATTTTAGAAAAACTCATTCATTGATTCAATATCATGATGCTTGTGGTTATGTGTTATCAAATCACTTGCAACTCATAGTGATTCTATGCACAATAGGTCCGAAGCCTGCCCTGTCCTGAGCCGGTCTCACTGTCTCTGACACACCTACCACCATTGCCCTAGTTACTGTACCAGTGCATCTCGTCCTAGATCTACCTCTTCTGTGCTGTTCCTCCACCCTTCCGAGCATGATGTCCTTCTTCGAGAATTGGTCCTTCATGCTTTTATATCTCCTTCAGAGAGAGCTGGAAGTTTTAAGACCTGAGGAAAGACCCATCCAGCTAAGAGTTTTTGATTGCTTTAAAAGGTACATTTGATACAAGCCTGGGTTTCTTACCAGTAAATATTTGGCTCAGAAGCTTATCCCTTTTCCCTTCCTAGAGAAAAAGATTATTTCATAACCCTAATAGTATAGTTCAGAGAGTACAGACTTTGTAAATCTAGGGATTAGGTAATATATTAATGGTGTATGTTCTTTAAATATTTTACTATGTTTACAATAAAAATTTACACAGTAAATTAGGTTCATGTTTAACAATTTCTGAACATATTATATGGAAGAAAATTTTAAAAAATCAAACTGTTAAGGCAAATCTGCTCTCAAGGACAGCTTTAAAGTGCTAAGGAGCAAGGATGTCACTTTAAAGACTAAGATGTGCTTCACCCACGCTCTGATATTTTTAACTTCTTCATGTGCACACAAAGGCTGGACAGTAAATACAGAGGACTGAAGAAGAATTGATTCTGTTGAATTGTGGCATCATCAAAGAATACTAAATATATCATAGGCTGCCAAAAAGCAAACAAAATCTACCTTGGCAGAAGTGCAGCCAGAATACTCTTTAGAAGCAGGAATGGTGAAAGTTCATCTCACATATTTTGGGCATGTTGTCAAGAGGGACCAGTTTTTAGAGCAAGAACATCAAGTTTGGAAATGCAGAGGATCAGAGAAAGAGAGGAAATCCCTCATGAAGATGAATTGAAATGATGCTTGGAACAATGTGCTTAAGTATATTTATTATTATTATTATTACAACAGAAGATTGAAGAGGGTTTAATTTTGCTGTACAGAGAGTTGTTATGCGTGACAGTCAGTAGTACCTACCAACACCACCACATACTACGCATTTTCATATTGTGTTGGCATTTCCCTCCCTTTCCATTCTGGTTGCTTCATTTCCATTAGTCTAACTTCTCTGAATTCCCATCCTTTATCTCCTCATCATTGGTTTAAGGTAAATAAATGCTAAATATTTAGACTAATATAGATGATTATTTTTAAGAGTTCTCTGTTCACTACTGATACTGTTTTGTTTATGACTCACTCTATTATTTAGCTGGAATATGAACTCCAGTAATGACTTTTTTTTTTTTTTAGTTCCAGGTTTAAAAGTTTTACCAGAGGGACATTCTCATGGCTTCTGCTATTGGAAATTCCACCAGTCCGATAAGCCTGGTCTATTTTAAGAAGTTGATTTTTGGTCTACATTTTCTCCAGGATAATCTATTGAGTCTCTGAAAAGAATGGTTGGTAGTGATACCCAGGCATCGTTTCATTTTAGTCTCAAGAGAAATGAGCCCATGTTTACTGTGGGTTATTGGTCTTATAGAGTAGCTTGAGTTTTGGGCTTCTGTTTTTCTTTTTTGTTTCACACAAATTGTTTTTGTTGTTAGGTGCCACTGAGTGAACTATGACTCATAGCAACCCTACAAGCAAACAGATTCAAATCGTGCCCTATCCGTGTCATCCAGACAAGTTGTTGCTATATACTGTCACATTGAAACCAACCCATAGATTACCCATCAGCAGGCTTTCAGAGGCAATAAATCACATGGGAGGAGATTGTCCATCTTTCTTCTATGGAGCAGAGGGTGGATTTGAACTGCATGCCTTTGGGTTGACAGAACAACCACAATAATAAGATGCTCCTCAGGAGAAAAAGGTGGCAACCCTGTGGGGTTGTTCTATTCTGTCCAATACGTTATCTTGTCCTTGTATGCTCTTGATTCGGAACCAACCCAAACCTTACCGTCTAGGAGGCTTTCAGTGGCGATGAATCACAAGGGAAAGAATCATCCACCCCTCTCCCACGGAGCAGCTGGTGGACTCACACTCCATAGCTTTGGGAATGCAGCACAGTCTCTTACCCATTAGACGACCAGAGTTGGAAATCACTCACTAGCCATGGGTTTATTTTGGTTTGGTTTATTGACCTGGGATGTGGTTGGTATAATCTAGAACAATGTTCTATGTTTTCTAATGATAATATTCAGTGTTTCAATGCTGGGTTTCAGAGACGATCACTTCTATTTTGGATGATGAGTATGTTCTACCTTCCCGGACCTCATCTAATAATGTAACTGTAAATAAAGCAGAGCTTACAATGGGAATCAAAGCGCTAACATTTATACAGGCTGATTCTCCTTCTCCCTACCTCTGCATAGCTCATATTCTCAGAATATCCCCGTGCGGAGATTATGAAGATTGTGCAGAATAGAGCAAGGTTCCAATCTGCTGTTCATAGTATTCTTATGAGTTATAGGCTACTTCATGGCTCCCAGTAACAAGAACATTCCACGTTGTATATATCTATTCACAAAAATTTAATGCTGACCTGAGATCTATAACCTTGAAGTGTAAAGAAATGGGAAGCGAATATCCTGAAAAATTAAGATATAAATATATGGCGTATTATTTTTCAGGAAACATTAAGTAGTTTTATAACAATGCTATGAGACACCTTGAAGTATGGTTACTGTGACATTTCAGCCTGGAGTTCATTGATGGTTCCTACTTAGATGTATTTGGTTACCACCCTCTTTGCTCTTTTCCCTGGATATCTTCAACCTGATTGGAAAGTTTGGACATAGTAAACTGAGTTTTATAATTAAAGGTCTAACTGCAGGTGCTGAGGAAAGAAGCCAAGTGTCTGTCCAGAGAAGAAAGGTGGAGTTAGCTTCTCAGAGGAAGTTGGTCTGAAAACACGTGTGTAGAATTTGGAAACTTCCCCTGGTTACTTCAGCTTCTGGAGATTTCTTCCCCCCCTTTTCTCAGAGACACATCTGGGAAGAAGATTTTGACTAAGCCATGTGTCTGTGGGAGACCCTTCTTATCTAGAGCCAAATCAGAGACTGGAGGCCAAAGGGGACAATATTCATCAGTCATCAAATGTCTTGCATCTTTTGGCTTTGAAAAATGAATTCCAAATGGCATCTACAGCCATCACTTACAGCCTCCTTTTAAAAAGCAAATAGTGGACACGCAGCAAACAAATATCAAATATATGCAACTGTATCATCTGTGTTGTTGTTGTTTTGGGCCATCGAGTCAGAACCAATTCATAGCTGACCCTCCAGTGGGTTTTCATAGGCAGTAAATCACAAGGGAGAAGATTGCCCCTCTTCCTCCCGGGGAGCAGCTGACGGATTTGAACCATATGCCTTTGGCAGTGCAACTTCTTACCACCAGGCCACCAGAGCTCCCTTATCATTTGTAGGACCAGGATATCTGCTATAGAGAGAAGTCAGCCACTCCTGAGTCATTCTTTTGTGGAGGGGTAAGAAAGACCAAAAAATTATGAATGGAAACCATTTTATTTTAAAGGGCTATCAAAGAAAGTCCTGGTTCTCCCATACTCCTCAACCTGTTTGGATCTGCTTAGCAGAATGACTGGCATTTCTGTTCTCAGGTACCCATACTCCAAGAAATTTGCTCACGCAATTGTGTTTTTATTAACTCGTGTGCTAGGCCCCATGAATTGAGTTAATTCATTAACTTAACTGGCAAGATTTAATGGTTCACAATGAAAGCATGAATAACCATTTTGTTCCTTGAATGACTCCAGTTTAATGCCTCCTGATGTCAATGCATTTGGCCCTGGGTAAAACTTGCTATATGAATTATTTACTGCTTGATGGAATGAATGGAGCCATGTTTGCCCACAGAATGTTAGCTGTGGTTATCTGACACGATGGGGCACAGTGGATGCTGACAGAGAACAATGGGGAATTTATAATGTGGCTACAGAGCTCTGCCATTGCAGTTAAGATCTTTGTGGAAAGCATAGCACCTTTTTGTCTTGGGCCGCATATCTTGATGGTCTCAGTGAGCCTAGGAACTCTTGGCCTTAAAAGCAAGATCTTAGTGTCATCTGAAATCTAAGTGGAACTTTCATCTATGACTTAGTTAGGATGAGAGGACAGTAGGTGATGGAAATGCATTTAAAAATTATTTACAATAAGTAAATTAATTCATTATTTTCATCATGAGGACTTCATAAAGGGGAAAATAAAATGGTTTTTGAGGAAACAGAAGCAACATGAGACTTATCCTTAAGAATCTTGTCTTAACTTTGATTTTCGAGTGAACGTGACCTAGGCCCCTGCAGTTAAAGAGCCTTTGGGGTGAGTCATCTCCCTCAGGAGGGTGCCTGGTCTCACCACTGAGATGCTGATTTAATAAGAACCATTTGTAATCTCCAGTGACAGTTAATGCAATTTAGTGGGAACTGATAAATGAATGACAGCGTTTACTTATACAAATAAGTGGGACATTAATCTTGACTTTGAATTTCCCTATTGGATTCTCTTTGTAATCATTTGTGATATTGGAGTGGCAGCAAAAAAAAAAAAAGATTGGTAAGTTTTAATGGTGGGCAAAACTTTTCTAAATGTCTTTCAACTTCACAAACAAGACAAATAAGCCTGAGATTGAAAAATGGATCCAAATGGCTCCCAACTTTTCAGATTTTTTCAGCTTTATTATGAGGAGTATCATTAATTAATTATAAGAACAGATGCACTCAAAAGTCACGTTGAGCCAAAGCTGACACCCAGAACTGAGCCTTGACTGTCCCTGCGGCTGGAATACATAGTTCCAGAAGGATCTCCCTGGCATATGCTTCCTAATTTAAAACCAATTGGCAAGAATGTCCATACCTGTTTCAAACAGTATCGGCATAGAGGATTCCTAATTTAAAACCAATTGGCAAGAATGTCCATACCTGTTTCAAACAGTATCGGCATAGAGGAGTGAAACAAACCTGGCTGCATGGTCCCATCCCTCTGTGTACAGAGAATGAATTCCCAGAAAAAGCCAGATCAAGCGCTAGAAACAGAGGTGTTTCTATGATATGGCAGGTAAGGAAAGTATTGGTGTACAGGCCCTGGCACCACTGAGAGATTTCTATTGATCCAGAATCTACCGATAAAAATGGTGCCTATGGCAAACACTGAAATTGTGCTCCTATCCAAACACTGGACACCTACAGTTTGGTTAATGCTACCACAATATCAGCTCACCCAAAAGCATGAGCCACTTATCTTTTGAGGTAAGGAACTCAGGTTGTGTGGTGGGTTAGGCCTTGGGCTGCTGATTGAAAGACTAACATTTTGAAATCAGTAGTCACTCCGTGGGAGAAAGAGGAGACAGTCTTTGCCAGTTTTACAGCATTGGGAACCCATTTGGGACCAGCCCTACTCTGTCCTCTAGGTTCACTCTAAGTGAGTGTTTGAGGAAGGACATTGGGCTATACTGGTTTAATAGAAACTTCTCAGCATTCTTACATTCCTAGGACTTGGTCAATATACCCTAGATACATCACTAGATGGAAAGATAGAGGTAGGTTTAGTATTGATGCCCATAAAAGACCCACTTCCTAACTCCTAGAAACGTGTTATTTTGAGTGGCATTAAAGATTTGTAGATGTATCTTCAGGTGATGTGGATTATCCTGGATTATCTGGGTCAGACCTAGATGTGATCACGAAGGTGCTTACCTGAGTGAGAGAGAAAAGTTTAAAGCGGAAACAGGAGATGGAATGAGTGAAGCAGGAGGTCTGAATGCTAGGAAGTAGTAGGGCATGAGTCAAGGAATGCGGTGGCCTAGAGAAACAAGAGACACTAAAAAGATCCTCCCCTCCAAAATCCAGCCTTCCAGACACTTTGACTTTAGACAGTGGACCAATTTTTAATTTATGGCCTCCAGAAATGTAAAAGAATAAATCTTTGTTGTTTTAAGACACTAAATTTGTAGTGATTTGTCACAGCAGCAAGAGGAACCAAATATAATAATACCCCAAGAGCACATACTTATGAAGTATTAAAAATGTCTCTGTAGATGTTATTTCCCTTGTCTGTCCTTTCCCATCAGTTGTAAAGCCTAACTTTACAGTAGCGTTCTACAAAGTCTTGTTAGGTCGTTGTAAAAGAACTGTTGAACTATAGACCATCAAGTCACTTCCTCTGAATCAGTAGGCTCTTTGTGTGTTGAACTACTGTTCAATAGGGAGGTCAATGTTTCCAAAGAGAAGTGAAGCCTTCTACTTTGCATATGGTAAGGCTCAAGTAATTGTTGATGTGAGGATAAATAAATGAAGGAAGGAACCGCAAAAAAAAAGGCTATTGAAAACCAACAAATGACTGTTTCTATTCAATATTAAAAGAGTTTCAGGGCTAAATTTCATGAAAGACACAATAAATGGGAAAAATCAATCACTGGATTCTAAATTAACCTTTCTTTTAACTTGAATCTAATAGAGATGAAAAAGAAACATTTACTATTTTAGAAAATTTCTGTACTTTATCTGGATATATCGTCAAAGCACGCTTTCTTCTTATGCTTCCCCATACTAGTGTCACCTAGAGTATAAGTCATTACAAAAATCCACCTTACAGAGGGGAGGATGTAAAATTTGTTACAGGTCTCATCAGTGCAAGCTGTAACCTAGTTGCTCATTCTCAGCTGCTTATGTTCATGTGAAGAGGAAAATCTGACAATTGTTAATTATTGGTAAGAAATTATGCTGCAATCTCAGTCATGTGGTTCAAATCCACCAGACGGTCTGTGGGAGAATGAGCAGTCTCCTCCGGTACAATTTACTGCCACCAAAAACCTGCTGGAGGGTCAGTTTAGCTTGATGGCACACAACAACAATGACAAAGTTTATGAAGGTTTTATTGACAAGTGCGAGGACCTTTCTGATCCTCCCGTTCCTTTAGTAATATTGTTGGCATTTGACACAGTTGATCACTCCAGTTTCTCTTTCTTGCTCTATCTCCAATTGTTCGTATTTTAACTCTTCCCCGTTTTCTCTTAAAATTCAGATACTCTTCAGTTTCAGCTTTCCTTCCTACTCTTTTGGTGGCTGCTGCTATTTTAAGGAAGATGCAAGGTTCCCCTTTTCTCTTGATTTCCAGTATAATCTCTCAAACCAACTGTAAGTCAATACTACTCAGTAGTTCGTCACCTCAAACATAGCCAAAGGAGCTCCCCAGTTGTTATTGTTGTTGTTAGGTAACATTGAGTTGACTACACCTCATTGCAATCCTATGATCAACAGATTTGAACCTTGGTTTGCTTTGAATCACCCGTATGATCTCTTATATGTTCTAGTAATGTATAAGGAGTTGGAGTCAGAAAATCAAAAGGGCCGAACTCGCTCAGCATTTCTTAAGCTCAAGGAACTGAAGAACAAATTCTAACCTCGAGTTGCTATAATCAAGGATGCTTTCGGCAGAATATTAAATGATCCAGGAAGTATTAAAAGAAGATGGAAAGAATATACTGAGTCACTGTATCAAAATGAATTGGCAGACGCAGAAGAATTTAATGAAACAACATATGAGCAAGAGCCTATGGTGATGAAGGAAGAAGTTCAAGCTGCTTTGAAGGAAATAGCAAAAATAAAGCCCCAGGAATAGATGGTATACCAATTGACATATTTCAGCTAACAGATGCTGCCCTGGATATGCTCACCAAGTTGTGCCAAGAAATCTGGAGAACAACCACTTGGCCAACTGACTGGAAGAGATCTATATTTGTTCTCATTCCAAAGAAGGGTGACCCAACAGAGTGTGGAAAATACAGAACAATCTCATTGGTTTCATATGCAAGCAAGATTCTACTGAAGATTATCCAAAAATGACTGTAACAGCACATCAGCATGTCAGAAGTCCAGGCTGGGTTTAGAAGGGGTCATGGTACTAGGGGTATTGTAGCTAATGTTAGCTGGATCTTAGCTGAAAGCAGGGAATGCCAGAGGAATGTCCATCTGTGTTTCATTGACTATGCAAAGGCGTTTGACTGTGTGGATCATAACAAACTGTGGCTGACTCTGAGAAGAATGGGAATACCAGAACACTTGATCTTGCTAATGAGAAACCTCTACTGGGACCAAGAGGCAGTCGTCAGAATAGAGCAAGGAAACACTGCATAGTTCAAAATTGGGAAGGGAGTACACCAGGGATGTGTCCTGTCTCCATACCTTTTCAACCTGTAAGCAGAACAGATTATCCAGGAGGCTGGGCTCTATGAGGAGAAATGTGGGGTTAAGATTGGTGGAAGATGTACCAATAATCTGCGATATGCAGATGATACAACCCTGCTTGCTGAAACTGAGGAGAACCTGAACCGCTTGCTGCAGAGGGTCAAGGAGTGCAGCCTCCAATATGGATTGAGGCTCAATGTCAAGAAGACAAAGATTCTCACCACTGGACCAATTGGCAGCATCAGGATGGATGGTGAAGAGATTGAGATTGTTCACAGCTTCAGTTTACTTGGCTCCACAGTCAACACTCTTGGTACCAGTAGCCAGGAAATTAGAAGACGTATTGCCATGGGAAAGTCTGCTGTTAGGGACCTCTCCAAAGTGCTGAAGAGCAATGGTGTCTCATTGGAGACTAATGTGCATCTGATACAGGCCATGGTCTGTTATGCATCAGAGCGTTAGACAATGACTAAGGAGGATAGAAGGAGGATTGAGGCCTTTGAGCTGTGGTGCTGGAGAAGAGTATTGAGGGTACCATGGACTGCTAGGAAAACAAACAGATTCATCCTGGAAAGGGTCAAACTGGGCTGCTCCTTGGAGGCAAGGATTCTAAGGCTCCGTCTAACATACTCTGGACATGTTGCAAGGAGGGACAGTTCCTTGGAGAGGGACATCATGCTTGGTAGGGTAGAAGGACAGCGCAGAAAGGGAAGGTCCCCTATGAGGTGGATTGAATCAGTAACTGGGGTAATGGGGATGGGTGTATCGGAGACGGTGCGATTGGCACAGGACAGAGCAGAGTTTAGGGCTGTTGTACATAGGGTCGCTATGAGTCGCAAGCGACTCGACGGCACATAACAACAACATTATTACGGTCAGGGAGCTCTGGAGGCCTAGTGGCAAGAAGCTGTGTTGCAATACTGAAGGCACGCAGTTCAAATACTACCAGCTGCTCTGCTAGAGAAGGGTGGACAGTCTCCTCCCATATGATTAACTACCTCTGAAACCCATTGGAGGGTTTGTTCTCGGTTGATTCCAGATTTATGGTACACCACCACAACAATTATTACAGTCACTGGGGTCAATTTAACTCATTGAAAGTGTTCCTCTTTTTTGTTAACCCTCCACCGTTCTGAGAATTATGGCTCTTTCCAAGGATTGGTCCCTCTTAACAACATGCGCATAATACGTGAGATGAAGTTTCACCATTCTCCCTCTATAGAGCACTCTGTTTCACTTCCTCCAAGACAGATATTTTTGTTCTTTTGGCAGTTCATGGGACATTCAGTACTCTTCTCCAAAACTACAATTCAAATGCATCAATTCTTGAAAATATCATGGTTTGCATCAGGTACTTCTTAGTCTTTAAACTGACATCTTTGCTCTTTAGCACTTTGGAGAGATTATTGTTGACAGCAGATTTTTCCAATGCAACATGGCTTTTGACTATTGGCTCCTGCTACTAAGGGTATTGATTGTGGATCCAAGCAAAATAAAACCACTGACAATTTAAATCTTGTCTTCATCTATTGTGATGTTAACTATTGGTCCAGTTGTGGGAACTTTTGTTTTCTCAATGTTGAGATGTAGTCCATTTTGAATGCTGCAGCAAGTGCTTCAAGTCTTCTTTCTGCAAGCAAGGTTGCGTCATCTACATAATACAGATTGTTGATGAGTCTTCTGCCAGTGCTGTTTGCCTCATTCTTCTTCATATTATCCAGTTTCTCAAATTATTTTCTCAGAAGACAGATTGAATAGGCATGGAGAAAGGATACAATCTTGATTTACACCTTTCTCAGTTTTAAACCATTGCGTGGTCCCTTGTTCTGTTCTGACAATGGTTTCTTAATCTACGTATAGGTTTAACATAAGCACAATCATGTGTTGTGGGATTCCCATTCTTAATGTTAGCCATAATTTGTTAATGTTTACACAGTAAAATGTCTTTGCATTGTCAAACACAAGAAAACATCTTTCTGGTATTTTTGACTGTTAGCTAATATCCATCTGATATCAGTAATGATATTTCTCATGGTATGGCCTCTTCTGAATCCAGCTTGAATTTTGACAGTTCCCAAATGTAGTATTCTAGCCATTTTTTACTTCAACCATTGAAAATCCTGTGAAGCGCAGATTCACTGTTACACATATAAAAGTCATAATAAGTTAAAGTCAATTTGATAGCAACTATTTTTCTTGTTGTTATTTATTTACATAATTTGCAAGTATCTAGGTGATATAAAGGAGCCATGGAGAAGAGCACTGAACATCCCATAAATGGCCAAAAGAATAAACAAATATGGCTTGGGAAAAGTGTAGTCAAAGTCCTTCCTGGAGGCAGAGATGATAAAGCTTTGTTTCACATACTTCGGGTATGTTGCTATTCCTTGGAAAGGAATATTTTTCTTGGAAAGGCAACAGGTCAGTGAAGAAGACCTTCAACTAGGTAGATTGGCACAATGACTGCCACAATGGGCTCTAGTGTGTCAGGAAGTGTGAGGATGGCACGGGACAAGACAAGGTTCAGCTCTGTTCATAGGATCACTGTGTGTTGTACTCGACTTGACAGCACCTAACAATAACAAGGTGGTATAATTGGTTAATACTCTTGACTCCAAAAGATTGGAGGTTTGAACCTACCCAGAGGCTTTTCAGAAGAAAGTATTGGTAATCTAATTCCAAACCATCAGTCATTGAAAATCCTGTGGAGCAGTTTTACTCTGACATACATGAAATCATATGAGTTAAAGTCAAGGTGAGGGTAGCTAAGTTTTGTTATTTTTGCTTTATTTAATATTGAATATATTAAAAACCTTAAACCCATGCCAGAGTTGGGTTCCAAGAACCTTTCCCGGAAGATTCTTGCTGTTCCCTCTGTCTAACATTCTCTCTTCCCTTCACTTTGCATATTACACAACTGAAGTATCACTTCCTTGTGGCACATTCTTTCACTGTGTAGACTAAATTGACCTACATAGTATGCTACCAACACATGGCAACACAAACACAACAATTACAATTAAAGTACAAACACAATGCAATTAAGAACTCCCCCTTAGAGATAGAAAAGTATAAAATAAGAATCTCCTTTTTATAATTTTGATTACAGAGAAATGATAAGGTACATCACTTGGAACTACTAAGATTTTCTTTTTTAAAGAAAAATCCTGATTAAAGTAAGCAAAACCCAGTTGTTATTGATATCATCAAGTCAATTCCAACTCATGAGAGTTTTATGTGCATCTGAGCTGAACTCTGCTCCCTCGAGCTTCAGAGGCTAAATTGTGTTTGTTTTTAGATTTTTAAATTAGTTTTTTTATTTCAATGAAAATTTACATTTAATTTAAT
>NW_006399824.1:13336795-13352620 GCF_000299155.1 Elephantulus edwardii | reverse complement strand
TTAATATCATATACAAGCAAAATACTGCTGAAATAATTAAAAAGCACTAGAACAGTACATAGAAAGGGAATTTACAGAAATTCAAACAGGATTTAGAAGACACCATTGTACCAGGGTATCATTGCTGAAGTCAGATGGATCCTGGCTTAAAGTAAGGATTATCAGAAGAATATCTATTTGTGCTTTATTGACTATGCAAAGGCATTTGACTGTATGGATCATAACAAGTTGTGGCTGACATTGAGAAGAATGGGAATCCCAGATCACTTAATTGTGCTCATGTGGAACTTATACATGGACCAGGAGACTGTTGTGTGAACAGAGCAGGGGAACACTGCATGGTTTAAAATTGAGAAGGGAGGGTGTTAGGGTTGTATTCTCTTTATATACCTAGTCAATCTGTATACTGAGCAAATTATCCAAGAAGCTGGATTCTATGAAGAGAAATGTTACATCAGGATTGGAGGGAGACTCATCAATAACCTAGGTTATGCAGATGACACAACCTTGCTTGCTGAAAGTGAGGAGGACTCGAAGCACTTCTTGCAGAAGATCAAGGAATGCAGCCTTCTCTATGGATTGCATCTCAATGTCAAGAAAACAAAGATTCTTACTACTGGGCTGATAGGCAACATCATGATGGATTGAGAGGAGATTGAAACTATCAACAGCTTCATCTTGCTTGGATCCACAATTAACACCCTTAGTACCAGCAGTCAGGAAATAAGGAGATGCATTGCACTGGGCAAATCTGTAGTTAAAGACCTCTCCAAATTATTGAGGAGTAATGATGTCAGTTTGAGGACTAACAGACATCTGATTCAGGCCATAGTCTTTCTAATCACTTGCTATGCATCTGAGAGTTGGACAATGAACAAAATGACAGAAGAACTGATGCCCTTGAGTTGTGGTGTTGGAGCAGAGCACTGAACATCCCATAGACAGCCAAGAGGACAAATAAGTCTTGGAGAGGGTGCAGCCAGAGTGCTCTTTGGAGGAAAGAATGATAAGGCTTTGCCTCACATACTTTGATGCTGGGAAGAATGGAGGGTTGTCGAAGGAAAGGAAGATCCTCAACCGGGTGTATTGACATGGTGACTGCCACAATGACTGTTGTGTGTCAGAAAGTGTAAGGATGGTATAGGATAGGACAGGGTTCAGATATTTTATTCATAGGGTCATTATAAGTCATACTTGACTCGACGGCACCTAACAATAACAACAACTTATACCTTTTGTAATGACTTATTTTGCTTAACGTAACTGGTGGCTCCTTGGAGGCAAGGATTCTGAGGCTTCTTCTGACATACCTTGGGAATTTTGGAAGGAGAAACCAGTCCTTGGAGAGGGACATCATGCTTGGAAGGGTAGAAGCACAGCACAAGATGGATTGATTCAGTGACTTGGGTGAGTGTGTCAGAGACATAAGATTGGCACAGATCGAGCAGGTTTCAGGGTTGTTGTACATAGGGTCACTATGAATCACAAGGGACTCAACAACAACAACAACAACAACAATGACCTCTAGATGTATGCATATTATGCAGTGTTTTGTTTTGGGTTTTTTTTTTGTGTTTGGTTTTTTGTTTTGTTTTGTTTTGTTTTTTGGTGCCTAGAGCCTTTAATTCACATCTAAGTGGAAAGCGCATCTCTCCATTCTTGTAACACGAAAATTATATAGCGTTGTCCATACACAAGTGGATGACTCTTCAGTGGGTGCGTGGCAGGGTGTGTGGGCCGCGTGGTCAGTGTCTGGCAGCAGTTGCCTGCTCAGCGTCTAGGGACGGGGGTGAATATCCGTGTATCCCTTTGATCTCTTCCTTTAGGGCCTGGTTAGCCATCTGATGCTGCTGCACCCTTCTCTTCTTTTTTAATTTTTTTTATATTTTTCCCCTTTTTTGTAAATTACATTCAATCGACATTTACAGAGATTGTGGATTTCCATTCATTCACTTTTCTCCCCACCCACCCCACCCCCCCCCTCAGTTCGCTCTTCTTGAAAAGCAAAAGAAAAACTCCTTCATTGGTACACAATCCCCCTGCACCCCCACCCTGAGTATACTCTACTCTGCAACCCTCATTCTGAACTCTTATGATAATCGTAATGCCCTAAAGTATGTTGCTTTTAAACTGTTCTCACCGTTTTCTTGAAGTCGTCGATTCGATGTGGACAGATGCCAGTGACCTTGACGGCCATGGCCCAAGGAAACAGCTCCTTGAGGATCTGGGTTACTTCCCTCCTTCTGGGAGGCAAACATCCGCTGGACACAGTGCAGAAGAGGAAGCCGCGTATCCTGCGGAGCACAGGCACTGCCTCCACGTCAGGCCAACGAGGCCCGCCGCCCATGCAGTGTTTTTTGAATATCATGTTTTAGAGTTGTGTATCATAGTCTCTTTGTTAATTTATTTATTGGTGAACACCTGGGTTCTTCCATTTCTTTGCTATTGTAAATACTACTGCAATGAACGTAAACATGCACACTATCTGTGTGGCTCTTATTTCTTTGGCGCATATACTTAGTATTTGGATTGCTGGATCAAATGGTATTACTATTCCCAACTTTTTAAAGAAAGTGCCAAACTCCTTTCCGTAGTGGTTTAACCATTTTACATTCCTCCAATATCTCTACATCTACGATTGTTTGCTGTCTTATTAAACATTGCTCTTGTTGCTGTTGTTATTGTCCTTAAATGCCGTTGAGTCTTAGGCGATTCATAGTGACCCTATGAACAAAAGACCGGAGCACTTGTATAACTTTTTTCGTTTCTCCAAGTTCATAGGATTTCTAGAGGTAAGCTATTTCGGAAGTGGATGCCACTCCTGCTTTCAAGCTTGTTTTAATCGGGGAGCTTGCTGTGCGAGATTATAATTAATTGCTGTTTACACTTATGTCTCTCTAATGTCTAATAATCTTGGATAGTTCTTCATGTGTTTGTTGGTTATTTGCATGTCTTCTTTGGGAAGGTATATTTTCATGTCCTGTGCCCATTTTGTCTCTTAATTATAATTTGGTCTGTGTCCTTTTCTTGTTGAATTCTTGGAGTTACCTGTGAATCTTACAGATGAGCCACTTATTCCATATGCCATTACAGATTTTTTTTTTTTTTTTTTTACCAATCTCTACTTTCTTTCTCTTTTTACTCTTTTGGAGACATATTTTGGTACGCACATAAATTGTTTTTTAAGTGGCCACAAATCATCTAGTTTTTCATCTGCCGTTTGTGCATTTTCATTTCTTTTTAATTGTCTATTTATGCCATAGATTAGAGCTTCTATATAATTGCCCCAAGCTAAGACAGAGAACATCACTAACACCAAGACAATAATTACCATAAGTGGAGCGCATCTTTTTAAATTTAAGTGTCTTCATTAGAAGGTTCTTTAACACTAGAGAAGGGCAGGACACATGGAGATTGCCAAGGAATACTGGGTTTAAAGATACTGAAGGAAGCAGGAACTTCCTCCAGGACCAACAAACAGAGAGGATGACCTTCCACTCTGCTTATATAGACTTCCAACCTCCTAAATTGTAAGAAAATAAATTTGTGGTCTTAAAAAGCCATCCTTTTTAAAAATTTATTATTAATTTCAATGAAAATTTACAGAGACTTTGAATTTCCATTCATTCATTGTTGCACTTTTCTCCTCTCCCAACCCTCCACCCTAGTACACTACCCTCTTGGAAAAGTAAAAGAAAAATCCTTTCATTGCTGTATCTTTTGTTACAGCAGCACTAGTTTTCTGGTACACATGTCTTCTCAATCTAACTTGAATTTCTGGCAGTATACTTTTGATGTACTGCTGTAACTACTTTTGAACCATCTTTAGTGAAACTTTATGTGTGTGATAATGTCATTATTTGACAGTTTCTGTATTGAATTGGATGACTTTTCTTTGGAATGGGAAAGAATATGAATCTCTTCCAGTTTGTTGGCCAGGTAGCTAGCTGTCTTCCAAATTTCTTGGCATAGATGAGTGAACCCTTCCAGCATCTCATCTGTTTGTTAAAACATCTGCATTGGTATTCATCAGCTCTTGAAGATTTGTTCTGTTTTGTTTTTTTATCCTAGTTTCTTTAAAAATTTGAAATACATTGTTTTTCACACCAGATCCTTCCCATTTCCCTCACCCCACCACTGAATTGTATGACCCCATGATTAAGTCCTCGCCCTCATGCACCTCCTCACCCTCTGCTTCTACCCTTCCCTCCACTTGGATCTTCATACTCTTTCTACAATAATGGTTTTATACAGTATTTGTCCTGGTGGGTGAAGATTTGTTTTTCACCAATGATTTCAGTGCAACTTGAACTTCTTACTTCAAAATGATTGATACTTAATCATATGTTACCTCTTGAAATGATTGAACATGGCCCACATTTTTATTACACAGTGATTATGTATTTCTTCTATCTTCATCTAATGTTTTCTGTATGTTATTTAATATTTTGCCTTCACTATTGAAAGCTTCCTCACCCTCTCTAGGATGAACCTGGTTGTTCTTTTAGCAGTCTTCTCTAGCACCACAGCTCAAAGGCATCAATTCTCTTTCTATCATTCGCAGTCATTGTCCAGCTTTCTGATGTATAACAAATAATTGCCAAGACTTGCCTGGATCAGGTGCACCTTAGTCTCCAGACTGACATCATTGCTCTTCAGTACTTTGGAGAGGTCTCTGACAGCAGACTTTCACAATGCAATTTGTCTTTTCATTTCCTGGCTGCTGATACCAAGAGTGTTGATTGTGAAGCCAAGCAAACTAAAGCTGTCAACAATCTCCATCTGACATACTTTGGACATGTTGCAAGGGAGGACCAGTCCTTGGAGAGGAATATCATGCTTGGGAGGGTGAAGGAACTCAGTGACTGGTGTAATGGGGGTAGGTGTATCAGAGACAGTAAGATTGGCACAGGTTAGAGCAGGGTTTAAGGCTGTTGCAGATAGAGTCACTACGAATCACAGGTGACTCGACGGCACATAACAGTAATACCAACCATCTTGTATATTTAAACTTGAATTTTTTTTTTCTTCAGCTGTCAGTTTGAGAAATGCTAACCATGATTTTCTCCTTTTGATTTTCTGACTTTAGATCTTTTCACATTTTATTATTTTCTTGCTTATACTGTTTTACTATGACAGAAATAGCACCAGTGAATAGTTTTAGAGAACAGAAATTTGTCGTTTCACAGTTTATGAGGCTGGAAGCATAAATTCAGGGAGTCAGCTGTAGGTGGAAGCTTTCTCCCTCTGTCAGGTTTGGAGAAAAGATCTTTGTTTTCTTTGGCCTCTTTATCACCGGCATTTTTTGGCCATCTCCACATATCTTGGCCTTCCTCTGGATGGAGGAGCTTCTCAACATTAGGACCTGGGCTCAAAAGGTATGCTCTACTCTTGCCTCTTTTTTTTGATAGTACTGAGATCCCTCCTTTTCTGCTCACTTCTTTTCCCTTTATCTCTTTTAAGACAAAAAGTGATGCAGGCTACCTTGTAGAGAAACATCTCTTACTTCTAATCAAGGGTGTTGTGTCTCACTCTAAACCCTTAAGAACAGACTAAGCGATCACCTCAGATCACTTCATGGAGGAAGATTTACAGCACATAAGATTATTATATAATAACACAGAGAATCATGGCTGAGTGACATTGATGCATACATTGGGAGTACACAATTTGATTCAAGATAATTACAATATGTTGTTTTCTTGAGTCAGCTTTTGAAATCTTCTGTTCTTGAGATTTATATAATTGGATTTAAAAACAAATTCCCATGGCTTAGAAATATTTTCACTCCTCGTGTTCACATGGGATGATTACGAATTCTGCCATAGGATGACTTGGGGAAAAAAAGCTTATTTTGGTATAATTCATATACATACAATTCATCTAGTAAGTTTTTTAAAGTATATTTGGAGTAATACAACCATCACCCAACCAATTTAATTAATTTTTACTTGAATGAAAATTTCAAAGCATATTTGTTTATCATTCATGGACATTTTATTTTACAACATTAATTAAAATGGATTCATGTAATAATTTATTACAATGTCCACTCAAATTCTTACTATGTATTGCCTTTTCCTTCAGCTTTATCTATTTATCAATTATTACTTCTCTCTCCTTCTTATTCCTACTAACTCTCTTTGATCACTTCTATCACTACAGTCATTTTTAAGATATTGTTTTTACCTCAACAAGAAACCTTAGACTCCTTAGCTGTCAGCTCCCAACCTCCTTGGCTCTCCAGTCCTATGCAACGACTAAACTAATTTATCTATCCATGGATTTGTCTAGTCTGTATGTGTAATATAAATGGATCATACACTATACTGCATGATCTTCGTGACTGATTTCTTTCACTCAGCTTAATGTTGTCAAAGTTCATACATGTCTTAGCATTAATCAGAACTTCATTATTCTTTAAGGTCACTATGGATCATAACTGGCTTGACAGCACCTAACAACAACAACAACAACATTCCATTGCATGAACATGTATTGTTTAACTTTTACATTTATTAGTTAGAGATAATGTGGCTAAGACTACAGGGTGATTTCTGAGGTTTGATTGCTCCTATTCTATTTTGTCCTTATTGGTGTAATTTTAAAAAAAAAGGAAAAAAGAAGACTTGCATTCTTATATTTGAAACTACAGAACAACCCTATAGAATTTATTACTCTTACTGTGTTTCTTTAATCTTTTCTCCATACCTATTAAATCTATATGCTGAGCAAATCACGCCAGAACCTGGCCCCTATGAAGAAGAATGTGACATCTGGATTGGAGGCAGACTAATTAACAACCTGTATTATGCAGATGACACAATTTTGCTGGCTGAAAGTGAAGAGAACCCAAAACACTCACTACAGAAGACCAAAGACTACTGATTCAATATCTCAAAACTGCATTTCAATAACAAGCAAATAAAAATCCTAATGACTGACCCAAAAGGTAACATCATAATAGATGGAGAAAAGATTGAGATTGTTAATGATTTCGTCTTACTGGGATTCACAATCAACATCTTTTTACAAGAAGTCAAGAAATTGAAAACCACCTGCATTGGGAAAATCTGCTGTCAAGGTAGGACCTCGCTAAAGGGCTGAAGAGCAACAATGTCAGTTTAAAGACTAAGGTGTACCTGATTCAAGTCATGATTTTTTCTAATTACTTTCTTTAAATCTGAAAGTTGGACAATGAGTAAGGATGAGAGTACTGAGTATCCCAAGGACTGCCAAAAGAGAAAACAAATCCCGCTTGGAGAAAGTGCAACCCAAGTACTTCTCAGAGGCAAAGATGGTGACATTTTGTCTCACCTTCATTGAGCGTGTTGTTAAGAGGAGATATTCCCTCACAAAAATAAGTCATGCGTGAAAGGTCCACAAAAGCGAGGAAGACTTGAAACAAGATGGATTAACACAGTGACCAAAACAATGGGCTCAAACATATTAGAGGTGATGAGGCTGGCACCAGATACAGCAAGGTTCAGATCCATTATTCATAGTGTCCCCATGAGTCCTAGTTGACCCAACAGCACCTAACAACAGTCATTGTCATTTAGGTCACTATCTGCAATTATTTCTAAAATGTGGGTCCCCTCTTCTGTGAGGTTCATGGAAGAACAGGAGATGCAAAATTGATTGACTGGACAAAGCCCCACAAAACAACCAACAACTAAGGAAAGTTTTACGTACAGAAGCAATCATGGAATACTTACAGGGGTGAGAGGGGAATGGAGGTAATACAGTCAGGATTTGATGAGGCATTGCAATAAATGGCATTGATCAGTTGCAATTAACATTATAAAATTGAATGTAGATGATGATTGAATGAAACATGATTAAAAAAGAGAATCATGATGAGTGTATCTATTGGTGTGTCCTTGGCACCTTACCTAAAGACTGGCCAAAAAACCAAAACCAGAACCACTGCCATTGAGTTGGCTGAGACTTACGGAAGTCAACTGAGAAATAAAACGCACTGTGGAGTTGATTCAGATTCAGATCTCTCTCTGTTGGGTTTACTAAGGCTTTATGGAAGGAGATTGGTCATCTTTCTCACTTAGAGCTGTTAGTGGGTTTGAACCATTGATGTTTTGGTTAGCAGTAGGAAGACTCCCCCGCGATGAGATTGATTTACATGATGACTTCAGCAATGGGCTTGAGTGGTTTGGAGATGGTACAGGATAAGGCAGGATTGAGGCTGCCTCTTTCTAGGGTCCCTGTGAGTCATACTCGATAACATCTAACAAAAACCACAATAAGAATAATGCATAATGTCCTAAGTCATTCTGTGTAACTGAAAGCTCAGTGGTTCAAAACCACCAGGTGCTCGTGAGGAGAAAGATGTTCAGTTTCCTCTATAAAGATTTACAGACCTGGACACTCAGTAGAAGGTTGCCATGAGTCAGAATAAACTCTACAGCAGAAAGCTATAGAAGGGCATATGTTAAAAATTTCCCAGCTGACTAATTCTGTCTAACCCCAACTTCAAATTGGGCCTCATCTCAAGTTCCTCATTTCTATAAATGACATTACTGTTACCTATATAATTTGAGATTAAAATCAGGGTAATATTTGGCTCTTTCTTTTTTCACTTCTTTCTCTATATTTGATTAATCAGCAAATTACTTTGAACATTGTGTTCAAAGCAATCTCAAATTAATATGGACATTCTAATCTAGACCCTCACCCTTACTTCCTCTGCCTTTCATCTCTCCGTCTCAAAAGCTATTTTGTAGACAGTTTGAAACAAAACATCACAAGGTACAAAAAACATGAAACCCAGTGGCTTCAGTCATTGGTTACAGTCTAGAACCTCTCAATATAAAGCTGGAAGATTTCCACAACTCAACCCTTACATTATGAAGCAGATTTTGGCTTTAGGCTTTTCTGGAATTCCTTGTTGGCATAGTGGTAAGGAGTTGCACTGCCAGTTTGAATCCTGACAGTGCTCTGTGGGAGAAAGAGGGGCACTTTCCTCTCATGGGATTTATAACCTCTGAAAACCTTCTGGAGGGTTAAATATTTTGTAGCACATATAAATACAATAATATTAATAATAATCCTTCATTATTATGTTAAAGATGTAGTGTGTCCAGAAGTATTTCTTTAACTTTTTATCTGTAGAAGTGTAAGATTCTACTGAAGATTATCCAAAAACGACTGGAACAGTACATTAGCAGAGAACTGCCAGAAGTCCAGGCTGGGTTTAGAAGGGGTCTTGGTACTAGGGATATTGTAGCTGATGTTAGATGGATCTTAGCTGAAAGCAGAGAATACCAGAAGAATGGCTATCTGTGTTTCATTGATTATGCAAAGGCATTTGACTGCGTGGATCATAACAAACTGTAGCTGACTCTGAGAAGAATGGGAATCCCAGAACATTTAATCGTGCTAATGTGAAACCTATACTTGGACCAAGAGGCAGTCATCAGAACAGAGCAGGGCAGCACTGCATGGTTCAAAATTGGGAAGGGTGTACGCCAGGGATGTGTCCTATCTCCATGCCTTTTCAACCTGTTTGCAGAGCAGATTATCTGAGAGGCTGGGCTCTACAAGGAGAAGCGTGGCATTAGGATTGGTGGACGATCTATCAACAATCTGCGTTATGCAGATGACACAACCCTGCTCGCTGAAACTGAGGAGGACCTCATGCATTTACTTCAGAGGGCCAAGGACTGCAGCTTTCAGTATGGACTGAGGCTCAATGTCAAGAAGACAAAGATTCCCACCACTGGACCAATCAGCAGCATCAGATGGATGGCGAAGAGATTGAGATTGTTCACAGCTTCAGTTTGCTCGACTCCCCATGGTCAACACTCTTGGCACCAGTACCCTGGAAATAAAAACACGTATTGCGATGGGGAAGTCTGCTGTTAGGGACCTCTCTAAAGTACTCAAGAGCAACGGTGTCTCTCTGGAGACTAAGGTCCGCCTGATACAGGCCATGGTTTTTGCAATCACTTGTTATGCATCAGAGAGTTGGACAATGAATAGGGAGGATAGAAGGAGAACTGATGCCTTTGAGCTGTGGTGCTGGAGAAGAGTATTGAATGTACCATGGACTGCCAAGAAAACAAACAGATTCATCCTAGAGAGGGTTAACCCAGGCTACTCCTTGGAGGCAAGGATTCTGGGGCTTCGTCTCACATACTTTGGACATATTGTAAGGAGAGGCAGGTCTTTAGAGAGGGACATCATGCTAGGTAGAGTAGAGGGACAGCGCAGGAGGGGAAGACCCTCTATGAGGTGGATTGACTCAGTGACTGGGGTAATCGGGATGCGTGTGTCAGAGGCAATGCAACTGGCACAGGATAGAGCAAGGCTTAGGGCTGTTGTACATAGGATTGCTATGAGTCGCAAACGACTTGATGGCACGTAACAACAACAACAGAAGTGCAAACTATTCACTATGTACTAAGACAAATATTTGACTAACTAATGTTGGGAGCAGTCAAAAAAGGAAGCACACAACAATTTATCAGAAGGCAAATGTTGTCTACTTGGCCTGTCTCACTCTGGTTATTGTATTTTAAATGGATTCTATCTCTTCTTGGGTTGCTTTACCAAAGACCTATTTTTAAAAAGCAAAGGAGAAGTCAACTCAAAATTCTACTTTTCTCTTTACCTCCAACACAATATCTCAAACCAACTATCACTCAACGTTACTAGGGTGGTTCATCACTTCTAGTACGTCCAAAGCCTTGAGCCCATGCTACACTATGTTGCCTTTTGTGTCAAAGTCCTTGTACATGCTGTTCCTTCAACATAAGTTTACTTTTTGATCAATTGTTCACCATCAGCTAAAGATACTACTCCTAGTAATTCGGGACACGTTTATAGCTATGACTCATTGATTGTGTAAAGATATATTTAATTCACATAATGTTAACTTAATCCTTTCCAAATCCAAAACATATTAATGATATATTCCTTCTCTCAATGATGAGTTCTTAATAACAAAATTCCATAAAAAAATCTCTATTTCAGCAACTCCTTGCTTTCTTGTCATAGCTGTTACGTGCTGTTGAGTTGACTACAATTCATAACAACCCTATGAGCCACAGATCTGAACCTCGCTCTATCCTGAGCCATCCACAGAGTCTCTGATTTGCTCCAGTCCATTCTTATAACCACTATAGCAATTCATTTTGTTGGGGGTTTTCCTCTCTTTTGCTGACCCTCCAGTATGATTTCTTTTCCCGAGGACTGGCCCCTATTGAAAATATGAACGAAACAAATGACATGAAATTTCACCATCTAAGAAGCACTCTGGTTGTACTGCCTTCCATATTGATTTATTTGTTCTTTTGGCAGTGTAGGGGCTATTCATTACTCGTCATCAACTATAATTCAAAGACATCAATTCATCTTCTGTCATCCTTACTCATTGTCCAAGTATTTAAAATGCATCTGAAGCAATTGAAAATACCGTGGCTTGGGATCGAGTGCACCTTAGTCTTGAAACTGACATCTTTGCTTGTTAGTACTTCGAAGAAGTCCTTGACAGCAGATTTTCTCCAATGCAGCATGGCTTTCATTTTTTTGACTGCTGCAGTCATTAGTTAGTTAGTCAAATGTTTGTCTTAGTATACAGTGTATCGTTTACATTTCTACACATAAAAAATAAATACTTCTAGCTACACTAAAACATTTAACATAATAAGGAAGGATATTAATAATAATAATAATGTGATAATATTTATATGTGCTACAAATTGGTACCTGTTTGTTATTACAGATCATTGTGTGTGCCTCAAAGTTTTACTACAATGAGCTTTAAAATGGTAAGTTCATAGTTACACATTGTACATATATTGGATGTTTGTAATTCAAAGACTTCCTGTACTAGAAAAGTCTTATACAAACTTGCATGTTCCATGACAGTTGTCACAACATCTTCATTTTTCCTTAGCTGCTTTCAGAATTCTCTCCTTTGCTTTGGTTCTGGCAAATTTGACTTGGTGTTTTTCTTTTGGTGTCTATATGGGGTTTGTTCAACTTCTTGTACATATATTCTCTCATTTTTTCCTGTGCCTGGAAAGTTTTCTTCTAGTAACTTTTACAACTCTCTCAGTGCCCTGTTTTGCTTCTTCCTGTTCTGTGATTCTAATTACGCTCATGTTGTTCCTCTTTATGGTGTCCCACATTATTCTTAGGTTTTCTTTTTACCCCCTTCCTTTTTGATTCTGCTTTTTGTTCTAGCAGATCAGTGCTGAGAACTCTATCTTCTATTTCACTAGTTTTGTGTTTCATCTCATCAGCTCTGTACATATGTCTTGCCAATGTGTTGATAACATCTGAGACACTCGTCCTCTTATTCTGAATTGTAGTCTATTGTCTTCTCAGAGTTTCAAATGTCTCGTTAGTTTTATCTGCATTGTCTTTTACTGTTTTTATAAGTTCGTCTTGGCTTTTGCATATAGAATCCTGTAATTCTTCGAGTTTGCCTTTCACCCCTTGAAATAGTACTCTGGTGTGAATAGCTTGTTGGGGTTTTTTTTTGTTGTTGTTTTTTTGTTTGTTTTTTCCTGGTTGCAGCCCTCTCTCCTGAAGTCTGTTGTCCTCCTTGTCCTGTGGAGTGGTGTACCAGAGTCACTGACTCTCTTCACCACTCTGACAATTCAAGAGGAAAGATTTGTCTCAGACCTTCTATTCTCAGACTGCATTTCTGTTGCTGCTAATTGCTAGAGTCTTCTAGTTAATGTGCAAGGCTGACAAAGTAGGATGATCAGGCAACAGCAACAACTTGGTTTGATCCTGCTCCTCTTGGCATTAGGGCTGTAGGCCTGAGGGGTCTACAGCTCTGTGAGTCCAGAAAGGTCCTCCCCACCTCTCCTGACTCTGTGAGGGACTGAGAGTCTGCAAAAGATTTTAAGAATTAACTCCTCAGGTAAATTGATAAAGAATTGGTCAAATATTTATCGGTCTGATTTGTCTACCTGAGCAACTTTGTTTTGTTAATTGTTGATTGGTTCGTTCTTGCTCTTTCAGAGCTCCTGCCTGGGTTAGACATAGCACATTTCCTTCTACTGGAGTTATGATAATTTCTCTTGGGTTTGCTCAGTTGAGTTTTCAATCTCATTCAGGAAATTCTTATCAAGCATCTATTACATGCTGTGGGAGTCCTTAGTAGTACAAATGGTTGAAGTATGTGACTGCTCACCAAAATGTTAGAGATTTGAGCCTGAGAATAAAGGTGTTACTTATGAAAAAGTCAGCCTTTGAAGCACAGTTCTACTCTGACACACATGGAGTTGCCATGAGCTGGAGTAAACTCAACGGCAACTGCTTAGTCCTTCTTGAACATTCTTGGGTAAAATTTGAGTTACAATGTTGTTTTAGAAGGGACTTCACATAATTTAATGATAAAGATATGTGCTGTCAATCTAAAGGAACGTGGTTCGAGTCTATCATTTGCTCCGAGAAAGAAAGATGAACAATCCCTTCCTATAAATTTACTGCCTCTGAAAACATGCTGGAGGGTCAACTAAGATTTACTTCCAACTCCATGGTACTTAACAACAACAACGATATTGTTTTAGGACTGTGAGATCCAGAGAGACTTTTCTTGTAGCTAAAAATAAGAGGTCTTCTCTTCTATTCTGTATTGGAAATTAATGAAGTGATGATAAACACTACTTTAGCTTTTTACATTGTTGAAATATTTTTCACATTTTACAAAGGATTCACCTTTGTATCTCTCTGGGTTTAATGTGGTTAGAAAAGAAATAATTTTTATCTAGGTAAAACCAACTGAACAAATCAAGTTGATTTAAAATCAAGTTAACTTTACATTAGTTGTATAGTGTTTTAGAAGAGATTGAATGAGTTAAAATACTTGCAGTTTTATTTACATTTGGGGATCATGCAAACAAATTCATTTTAATGTACATTAGCTAAATCATGGCTGATTATTGACAGTGATTAAAATAACTAGGAAATGAAAAGAAAACTCTTTGGTGGTTGAAGAATTTTTTCCAACCCTTTTAAGCTGAAATTCTGTATATTTAAAGGCTTAATGTACTCTGGCCACTCCAACACCGAGATTTACATCTTTTGCTATTTTACTTTAAAATTAAATATTAAAAAATGCCTTTTGTCTGCCTTTTCCGTCATTTACATGGTGAGCTTGATTGCCTACAGAATGAATTAATGAATCTTTTATGTCAAGGGGAGTTTATTAACAACATTCGTGACATTTACAAATCAATCCTCCTATGTTCTCCAATTATGGCCTCATTATGGTTAGGCACTGTCCCAGGGAATAAAACAAAGGGTAGGGGAAGTCAACATACTTACAACTCATTTCAGAAAAGCAAATTAATAAAGGGAAGTATATCTATATTCTGTTTTCTCTTGTTGTTTGTTCCATCAAATGAAGAATGCAAATATATGTTCTCTAAGCATTTTGACTATTTTTCAAAACCAGGAATTATTTTGGCAGGATACAAAAAAGTCTTTCCTTCAACATCTCTGGCTATAGTTAATTTAGTTGTGCTTTCTACTCGGGGCCATTTTTAAACTTTAAAGTAAATATTAGATACATGATGAGTGTTCTAGCAATGTACAGTATTAAAACATTGAGAATGATGAAAATAGAAAATGATTTTGAGTAGAGGTTATTTTATATTAGAGCCAATTTGTATACCATTATAATCATATAATGCATGTAATCATATACTTTATTACTTTAGTCCCTTAGTTCGGTCATAACAACAACAAAATATCCCAGGTGAGTAGTTTGAAGAATAGCTAGTTAGTTATTTAGTTAGTCTCTCATAGATCTGAAGTTGAAGATTCCAAATAAGTTTCTCATCATGTTGATTCCTCTGTGGCCTTCTCAATTTCTTTTGTGGAGTCTGCCAGTGAACTTGGCTGTTTTTTGCTTAGAAAAGGACTTCACATGACAATTCTCCCCCCTCCACCCATATGTGTGTTTTTATGTCTATTTTACTTAGCTTATAAAATATCATTCAGAAGTAATTTGGTTTAGAATGGACTGTGTTGTTATGTGCCATCAAGTCAAAACCAGCTGATAGCTGACCCTCCAGCAGGTACTCTGATACAACTCCTTTAACATAACAAAAGAAAACTTCACATCCCAATGAAGGTTTACCTATAGAATCTTGGGTAAGGTCTTTCTTATATATTTTTGAGAAATACAATCAATCAATAACATTTATGTATGTTTACTTTATCTCTCCTGCTTACTAAGCTCTTACTTTCTATTAGACCTTAAGACAATTTCTAGAACTAGTTTGGATGTGACTTTGAACTAACTTTTCTGAGTCTCTCTTAAGTTTGGATGAGGTGCTCCAATATGGTAATGAGTCAATACATGTGGCTATCAAGTACTTGGAAAGTGCCTAGTCTGAATTGAGATGAACTCTAGGTGTATATACACACCATGTCAAAGACTTAATGAGAAAAAGAAATATTGAAAATATTTTATATATTTCATTAATTAATAACATAATATCCATTTCTAATGTCTTATTTATATTTATTACATATTAGAATGTTAATGTTTTAAAGTTAAAATACATTATTAAAATTTATGTCACCTATTGTTCTTTTACTTTTTGAAAACATGATTATTCAAACTCACTACCCTTCATTCAGTTCCAGCTCATAGAGATTCTCCCTGGCTTTCCAGTGCTGTAAATAAATCTTAATGTGAGGAAATGTCTCATCTTTCTCCCAAGGAGCTGCTAGTGGATTTGAACCACTGCAGAAGCACAGCCTTTTTGTTAGCTGCATGACACACAATGGACTACACCACTAGAACTCCTTACATGATTTCTGGATAAGACCAGTCAA
>NW_006399824.1:13315100-13336356 GCF_000299155.1 Elephantulus edwardii | reverse complement strand
GTTTTCACTATAATGCCTTTTACAAGTCCATGGAAAAAGACATCATGTTGGGAAATGTGGTGGGTCCACAAGAGAGAAGAAGACCTTCCACAAGGTGGAGTGACGCAGTGGACACAGTGACTGTAACAATTAACTGGAACATGCAGGATTGTGACTAGGACAGAGGGTAGGGCAAGTTTTAGATCTGTTGGTTGGCCGTTATGAGTTTTAGTTGACTCGATGGCGTCTAACCACCACTACCACCTTTGGATAGTGTTAGTGTGGGGCCCTTTGTTTATTTTTTTTTTTTAAACACAACAAACCAAACCAATAATACCAAAACATGACTCATTTCTGTCTAGAAAATTCCACCCATAATGACTTTACAAACAGAGTAGAAATGTCTGGTAGGATTTCCAAGTCTGTACACTTTGTGGAAGGTGCTTTGGAGGCCTGAGGGGTAAGGAAGTTCACTACCACCCCCAACGCAGGTGATTCAAATCTACCAGCTACTCTGAGTGAGAGAGATGGGTAATCTACTCTTTTGCTATTTATAGCCTTTGTAAACCTGCTTCAAGGTCACCTGGGAGTTGGTTCCAACTCAACTCAGCAATGAATTAGCTGTTCAATCTTTACAGGTGCAGACTGCCATATCATTATCCCGTAGAGGACTTGGTAGGCGTTGAGCCACTCATCAGGGACCAAGAGATAACCATTGTGCAAGCAGATTTGTACATTTGTTTATCAGGGCGTGAAAAAACTGCTTTACTAACATTTATAAGGACAAATTCAAGTCAATAAAGTTTCCCAACAGCTGCACACCAGCTCTCAGGTACTTGAGACGCTGTTAAGCTGTAGCCATGATTATCGCCAAATTACTGATGACTTGTTAAGTCTTGTTGTGAGTTGTTAATACTCTTTACTGTGTGCCTCCCTACACATGGATACAGGTAGTAGAACCAGCAGTATCTCCTGCAGGCTTAGTAGTTTCATGCTGAAAACTCTCCATGTTTCTTACCTTCAGTGACTTTCTGGTCTTTGACTTTAATGATTTTCACCTTGATGCACTTTGTTGAATTATCAGGTACATTGAAATCAGTAATAAAACACAACTACTTCTCTTGTTAGAGTATTGGTTTTGTGGACCACCAGGTTTCCTGTAATTTTAACCACTCCAAGGGGTGTCATTATCTCTTCAACCCTTCCCTTCCTCCCCACCTGGAATCCATTTCCTTGGACAGGCTATTTGCCTGGGGCTTGGGGTTTTCCACCTCTGAGCCTTTTTCTCAGGAGCTGGCTACTAGGTAGGTACACTAGAGACGTGGTGTAGACGATTGAATGTATTTCAAGGAATTGGATTGAAAGAAAGTAGAAGGACCTGTGCATGAACATTAACTCTTTGAAGGCCAATGGTTTTTTTGCCACAGCTCTTGGTATGTTCCAGTTTGTTCCAGTTCTCTGTCTTGTTTCTCCTTCTCATTTGTTCCATTCTGGAAAATTTCAAGTCCAAACATCTGTTTTGAAGTGCTATGCTCCTTCCTGGACAGTTTTGTTTTTTTTTTTAATTCCTTAGCTTTCTTCTTTCTTATCATCACCAGATGTTTTGACTCCCTTTTTTTCTGTTCTGATGTTAATAATCATGGAATTTCTGGGAGAACTACTGGTATATATTCTCCCCTCTTTTGGGTCACTCTACACAGTTCCCACTACACTGCCCTTGGCCGTCTTTAAGAAGATTGAGGCCAAAGTCTTGGGTGGGTGAGGGTGTTATAGCTTGCAAATGAAAATGGCAATAGTTCTAATTTTAAATGTCTTAATTGTCCTTGAAAGATTTTATGCATCCAGAGGTAGCACTCTGGAGAAAAGAAACAGTTTGTCACAAGAAGAAAAATTGTTGTGTTTTGGTTTTATTCTATTATAAAAGAAAATAAGAAGCATACTTTTTAAGCTACAAATTTTGTGACTGTCAGAGATGGTGAGGATGGCACAGGATTGGGCACAGATCAGACCTGTTGTGCATAGGGTCTCTATGAATTGTAGTCAACTCAGTAGCATATAACAACAACAACAATGGCAAAAGAGACAAGGCTATGTCAACCAGCCTTAATTCTAACAAGATTGGAATCCTCACCATCTGCACTACAGCATATAAATCTTATCATGACAATAATCCGTCTTGTCTCCACTCCATAGCTGCACCTACATGTATGGAGTCATGGAGGCAGCTGGGTATCTGAGTGATACCTGCAGTTTAACTTGGCCATGACTCTGAAAAAAAGCTGTCAGAGTGAGAATAAATCATTATTCTTCTCTGGATTTCTGGTGTGTCTTTTGCAGTAGCCTGAGTCTTTTGCTACTTTTGTTTACATAGAAATTATAGTTCTTAGTTGGGGGATAACATTTATGCTTACCTGGGGAGAGTGTCTCCATTTACTGAGCAGAGCCCTGAACCAGTACCTTTACTTTGGCACTTGATGATAGGAATTATTCTCAAATCCTTTCCTTTGGCCCTTCTAGCCCTGCTTATTTTATTTAATTTAATTTATGTATGTATGTATGTATGTATGTATTTAATATGTATGCTTGTTCTCATACTTGCATGTTTAGTAGACTTATTATTGTCAAGACATGATTCAAGATGTATGACTTTCAAGATGGCTTCCCTGCGGTCTATGTGGGGAACAGAATTTCCTCACAGAACACCTAAAACACATCATTAGGTATATATATTCCACAACAAAGAGACTGAGAAGACCCACTTAGCTCACAAGTTCTGAAAAAAATCTTGTAAGTATGAGACTGAAACCTTATTTAAATACTTCTATATGTAATTTAAGTCTCTATCTTTTAATTCGAAGGACCTGAAATAATTATTTAATTGCAGAGACAAGTTATCAAGCAAGATTTTTTGAAAGAGGATAATGTACTGTCTTTCTTGGATGGGACTACATTTGGTGAATTTTTTTGGCCTAGAAATATTATTCCAATATTTTCTGTGGTTGTACAAAAAAGAGACCATTTTGAATGCTTTAAATTTTTTCTGAATTAATAGACATGTGTACATATTAATATATATATATATAATATATATATAAAACTATTGTAAAGGTTCTGAGCCATTTTACAGAACCCTATTCAAACAGAAGAAGATGAAGTCATTTCAAAGTTGTTTCTTGGAAGAGAAAGTCTCTCTAAATTTTGTCTTACAGAGATCACAGATCTCAAGAAATAGCCCAAGAGGTTGAGAAAGGTTTGAAATAGATGAAATATGGAGGCTCTTAGAAAGAAGCAAATGCATCAGCAATACAAGAAAACATGTCCTGCTTAGTCATTATACAGCTGACACAAAATATGAACTGTTCTTTCCTTCTCAATCTGATTCATGTTTACAATTCATATTTTCTGCTCATTTTTCTACATTCACTGAGCTATGACAGATGAGTCACTCTCTTAACTGATAGTTCTTGTACACAAATTACAATTGCATTGATCCTGGAGGTGTTCATTATAGGTCCGTGATTGCCAGTCTTTGAGGCCTTGCCATAGGAAATAAGCAAAGTTATTTGTGTGCATGTAAGCTCTTTTCTCCCTCCCCTTCCTTTGACATGCTTGAGTTTACTTTGAAATAAGAGCTTGATGATGAAGTGGAACTTCCAGATGGAAGTTGGAAGTGCAATTCAAGAGGATGTTAGAAAAAAGGTAGGAGGCATCTCACTCCCTGATTTCAAATCCTACTATACTGCCATGGTAGTTAAAACAGCATGGTACTGGTACAAAGACAGACACATAGATCAATGGGATAGAATTGAGAACCCGGAAATCAGCCTATCTATTTATGGTCAACTGATTTTTGACAAGGAGATGAAATCAGTTAGGTGGGGAAATGACAGCCTTTTTAACAAATGGTGTTGGCAAAACTGGAAAACTATCTGCAGAAAAATTAAACGAGATCCAAATCTCACTCCATATACAAAAACCAACTCAAGGTGGATCATGGACCTAGGAATAAAACCAAGGACTATAAATTTCATTCAAGAAAAGCTTGGAAGAACTTTAGTAGTCTTAATCCACAACATAAACAGTCTTGCAAGTATCCTGAAAAATTTACAACCAAGAAAAGATAAAATAGATGAATGGGACCTTCTAAGAATCAAATCCCTATTCACATTGAAAAACTTCTCCAACAGGGTAAAAAGGGAAGTCATAGACTGGAAAAAAGTCTTTGGTAATGACATGTCAGATAAGGGACTTATATCTAGAATTTATAAAATACTTGAGCACCACAACAAGATAAGGATAAATAATCCAATAGAAAAATGGACACAGAATATGAACAGACACTTCACCAGAGAAGACATTCAGATGGCCAACAAGCACATGAAGAAATGTTCAAAATCCCTAGCCCTGAGAGAGATGCAAATCAAGACAATAGGAGATAACATCTCACCCCAGTAAGAATAGCAAAACTTAACAGAACAGCTAGCAATAAATGCTGGCGAGGTTGTGGAGAGACTGGAACCCTTATTCACTGTTGGTGGGAGTGTAAAATGGTGCAATCACTGTGGAAGGCAGTTTGGTGCTTTCTCAAAAAGTTGCAAATAGAGATACCATTTGACCCAGCAATTCTGTTACTGGGAATATACCCTAAAGAGACCATAAATGACATCCAAGCAGATATATGCACACCCATGTTTATTGCAGCTTTGTTCACAATAGCAAGGAGTTGGAAACAACCTAAGTGCCCATCAACAAACGAATGGATAGAGAAGCTGTGGTATATTCACACAATGGAATACTATGCTGCATTAAAAAACAAGGAACTCATGCAATATTATTCAAAATGGGTGACTCTGGAGGACATTATGCTGAGTAAAATATCTCAGTCACTAAGGGACAAATATTATATGGTGCCACTGTTGTAGAATGAGGCTGACATTGGGGTGGGGGTAAGACTGAGGAAAACTAAATAAATTATGTTGATACAACCTTGCTTGCTGAAACTGAGGAGGACCTCATGCACTTACTGCAGAGGGTCAAGGACTGCAGCCTTCAGTATGGACTGAGGCTCAATGTCAGGAAGACAAAGATTCTCACCACTGGACCAATTGGTAGCATCAGGATGGATGGTGAAGAGATTGAGATTGTTCACAGCTTCAGTTTGCTCGGCTCCACGGTCAACACTCTTGGCACCAGCAGCCAGGAAATCAAAAAACTTATTGCGATGGGAAAATCTGCTTTTAGGGACCTCTCTAAAGTACTCAAGAGCAACGGTGTCTCTTTGGAGATGAAGGTGCGCCTGATACAGGCCATGGTCTTTGCAATCACTTGTTATGCATCAGAGAGCTGGACAATGACTAGGGAAGACAGAAGGAGAATTGACACCTTTGAGCTGTAGTGCTGGAGAAGAGTATTGAATGTACCATGGACTGCCAAGAAAACAAACAGATTCGTCCTAGAGAGGGTTAAACCAGGCTACTCCTTGGAGGCAAAGATTCCGGGGGTTTGTCTGACATACTTTGGACATGTTGAAAGGAGAGACAGGTCTTTGGAGAGGGACATCATGCTGGGTAGAGTAGAGGGACAGCGCAGGAGGGGAAGACCCTCTATGAGGTGGATTGATTCAGCGACTGGGATAATCGGGATGGGTGTGTCAGAGGCAATGCGATTGGCACAGGATAGAGCAGGGTTTAGGGGTACATAGGGTCGCTATGAGTTGCAAACGACTCGATGGCACATAGCAACAACAACAACAACAACAACTGCATTGAAGCCCCGATGAGGGAGAGAATAGTTTAAAATTAATATATTTTAGGGCATTACAATTATCATAAGAGTCTGGAATGAGAGTTGCAGAGTGGAATATACTTTGGGTGGGAGTGGGGATTTGGGAGGTGAGGTGGGGGATTATGTACCAATGAAGGAGTTTTTCTTTTTGCTTTTCAAGGAGAGGAGCAAACTGGGAGTGGGGGTGGGGGTGAGTGGGTGGGGAGAAAAGGGCAACAATGAAAGAATGGAATTCCAAATTCTCTGTAGATGTTCATTGAAATGAATAGTAATAATAATAATAAAGAGGAGGTTAGAATATAGATAAGAGATGCAACTCAAAAAACTCAAACTCACTGCTGTCAAGCTGGTTCCAACTCAAAGTGACCCACCATTGTACTTCTGAGGCTGTAAATCACAATGGAAGAAAGTAATCCGTTTTTCTCCTAAGGAGCTCCTGGTAGGTTCAAGACATCAGAAATGAACCACCTATGGGTCAGTAGCACCGCTATGCCAGCAGAACTCCTTAAAGATTTAAAGAAAGGCAATAATTTGCCTTTGTGGATGTGAATGAGATTGTCAAGGGAAGCAAGCTTAGTGAGGAGGAAGAAAGAGGAAAGGAAAGACATTTCTAATGCTGGATGAGGAGGAATGGAGCACACATTAGCACAAAAGGCAGAAAAGAAGTGGAAAGAAAGGAAAGCATGATTGATATACAAGAGGTCACCCTGTGTTAGCCCTAAGAAAACAGAGGATTTAAAGGAGGATGTCATCCACAGAGCCCAATGCAGTAGGGACATGTGGAAAACAGCTGTCACTGTACAGTGATGACTACAAGGCCTCCGGTGACTTTTACAGAGTTCCTGGGTCGTGCAAATGGTTAAGTGCATGACTCTTAGCTAAAAGATTGGTGGTTCATACCTACCCAGAATTTCCTCTGAAGACGTGTCTGATATGTGCTTCTGGAAGGTCAGAGCCTTGAGAAGTCCAAGACATATTTGTATTTTAAGAGTCATCCTAAGTCAGAATCAATTCAGTCGCAACTAACCACAACAGGGTCACTTCTGGGATAGATCTCTGGTGGCCTAGTGGCAAAAAGCTGCTCTGCAATCCCAAAGGCACCATGTTCGAGTCCAACAGCTGCTCCACCAGAGAAGGATAGGCAGTCTCCTCCCAAGCAATTAACTACCTCTGGAAACTCACCGGAGGGTTTGGTTCTGATTGGTGGTACACGATAACAACAACAACAATTATAGTAGACTTTTCAGATAAAAGCTAGCCTGTGAAGTGTTCAGGTGCCCATTTAAGAGCAGATTCAGATTAATCTTCCAAGAAGTTTGTTAGGTTATTTTTTAAAAATGGAGATCATTGGATGTATACGCAGGTAGGAGAGAGGAACTTGTGAGAAAAAAAGGACTACCGAAAAAGTCAGGAAGATTACTGCAGGGCCTGGAAAGAAGCAAATGAACAAAAATATAAGACGATAGCCTTGAAAAAAAGAAAACAGACAAGTAAAAATGGGAGGAGGAAAAATCTTGATACTCATATACCTTACTGTATAAAATTTAAATAGTGCCGTAGCTTGGGGGCCTCAATTATTCCTTGGTCTTCCTTATTTATCATCCAGTTGCCACAGGTCTACAAGGCAAATGAAATTGCCATGGCTGGGTCAGGTAAAAAGAATGCGGCAGAATGGGGAGGACCATGTCTGACCTCTTCTCCCCAAGAGGAGTCACCATCAACAAAACCAATTCCTTTAAGGTCAGAAATGGTCTTCCATGGCCCTGCTCTTAACTGTCACTAACTCCAGCACCCATCTTCCTGCTCGATGTGGTCTGAAATCCATTTCAATAACCACAAATGTCTCACAGAATCATACTCATGGTTATGAGGTTTATGAGGGAAGATAACAGACTACAGTTCAGGTCAGGATATAACCCCTCAGCCATCCAGCTTCTCAAAGGTACAGTTCCTCAGTACAAGCAGCTCCTCCAGTGTGTTCCACAGGCCTTCAGCCTCACAGTTTAGGCCAGTTTTACAAAGTTCCCTTAAAGCTGCCTGTGATGGCATCTTCTCTCCTTCCTTCAACAAGCTCAGACAAAGGCTTCTGGCTCTGTTGGGGAACAGTGCCAAGCCGGCCCTGTCTCACGTTGGTCTCTAGTTCTCTGCTGAGGAAAGCTGCTGTTGCTTTCACGTATATCCTGTTTGTCTGGCACAGGAATCTCTGGGTCTGATGGATATGTACTGAACTCCCTGCTTCTTGTTCCTTGCTAGTAGTGAGATTCTCACTGCCCTTGCTAAATCCTCTCAATTTCACTTCATTGGATGGGTTATATGAGCTAATCCCATAATGGTTACTTTATACACTCTCTATTTTAAGATCCCTTCCACTTATATTATGAAAACCAGTTATTCACTTGGAAAATAATTTTGAACAATAAATTCTTGACTCTACAGGTCAGGTACACCTTAGTCCTGAAAGTGATATCTTTGCTCAGCAGCACTTTAAAGAGGTCTTTTACAATGGCTTTGTCAAATGCAGTATGTTGTTTGGGGGTTTTTGTTTGTTTTTTGGTTTTGGTGGGGGGTTTCTCCCTTACTGCTGCTTTCATGGACATTGATGTGGATCCAGGTAAAATTCAGTCCTTGACAAACTCAATTTTTTTTTGTCCATTTATCACAATGTTATTTATTTGTTTATGGATTATTTCTCAGCCCTGAAGAACAGAGTGCCCTCTGTTTTTATGTTTGCTAAACAAAGTGATCAATGTTAATTTGACCTGGTTTCTGGGGTGCACCTTTAATTTAGATTACCTATTTAGTCTCTCTTGAACTATCAACAACTATTGGTTAATTTTGTCCTTATATTGACCTATCACAAATGACCTGTTAAGACCCATCATTCTTCTTTCCAACCAGATCCTGAATTCCTAGTGTCAGATATTTCTTGGATTCCCTATAGCATTTAGCATACATAGATCTCAGCACATATGAGGAAATTCAACTTACCTTTTAATTTTATTTTCTTTCTCTCTCAGCCCTTTAAAATTTAAGGAGCAGGTAGAGCTTCTGACAAACAGCCTGGGTCTCACATTTAGGGTTTTAGTTGCCATGGCATCTATTTTACACAGAAATGCTTTTTTTGGTAACCTTGAGACATTAATGTTCAATTTCTAAAACTGATTACTCTCAAATCTTTTCCTCCAGTGCTTAATTTAACAATTCATCCTGGTGCATAATAAGTCCATTCTAAGTCATTAGAATCTCTAGTTTAGATGGCTAGAACATTGTTTGTGGCAAACTGCAAGCCTCATTTTCATGACTGTTAACTTTTTTTGGCAATGACAAGAAAATGTTTCAGTTTCACACCCCAGGAGCCCTTTCCCAGGAAAACCCTATTAAAGCCCATTCCAGTTGAGTTTGCTCCAATCATTTCATTTTATTGCGAATGCTCTTATAGAGGTAATTTGTGTTATTTTCAGAATTAAGGACTGCTGTAGGCATAATGGATTTTTTTTATCATTTCCACCATGGCTTTTGATTTAGCTAATTACAAATTATTGCTGATGGCTTTTGATTTAACTAATTACAAATTATTGCTGCTGTCTGTGTAACGGGTGATGAACCATATTACACAAAAAGGTGGCTCTGCAGTTTTTCTTCACCTGGTTCCAAAATGAAGTCTAGTGAAAGATACTGAGTCTGTTGGTGCAAGTCTGTTTTGTGACTACTAACTTCTTTATACAATCTCATGATCAGGATTAGAGTGCTTCTAATGAATATGATTGTACAGTGTTTATAATTAAAAGTTAATAAAGTTTGTGGCTCTACCTAGAAGATTTATTTTCCTGGACATTGTCAAGTAGCCACACTCCATGTGGTAGAAGTCAGTATTTCATGGAAAGTTCTAGTGGCTTAGTGCTAAGGAGTCGGGCTGTCAACACAAAGGCATAGGGCTCAACTCTCTTAGCTGCTCTGTGGGAGAAGGGCAATCTCCTTTCCCATGATTTACTGCCACTGAAAAATCCACTGAGGAGTCAGCTATGAGTAGGTTCCAACTCTACAGTACTTAAAGACAAATAACAATGAGAAGATTAAGGAAACAGTATTTCAAACTGCCAGATAGAGTAATAAAAGTCTATGATTGGAGTCAAGAGTATATTGAGTTTGGGTGAACAAATGAGTGAATTTTTATTTATTAAAAGAAGGAGTGAGAATGAATCCCAAAATCTCTGTAGATGTTCATTGAAATTAAAAATAAACAACCTAAATTTAAAAAAAAAGAAGGAGTGGTCAGATCAATCAGAATCAATGTGTTACAGGTGGTCCAATTTAGGAACCAAGTCTTTTAAGTTGATTTTGTTGCTGTTGTTGTTTGCCACCAAGTTGGAACCAATTCATAGCTGACCTCCAGCAAGCTTTCAGACGCAGTAAATTGGATGAAAGGAGATTTCCCATCCTTCCCTCATCGAGTTCTGGTGGATATAAACTATGTGTCTTTTGGATTGGAGTGCAGCTTTAATTTTAGATTCTTCCATGTATGTGAAAACAAATATTTCTACTGTAAATTTCAACCACCCCTTCTTATTGCCAACAAATTTTTGTAAGTTTTATTTTTAATAATTTTGAAAGGTTTATTTCTTTGATGCTGTCAATGGAATGTCCAGATTGACCAGGATCATTTAAGGGTAAAATTGTGAATCAATTGAAATTTGTCTTTAAATCCCTCCACTCACACTGTCTATATGTTTTCATTATTATTTGTTGTTATTGTTAAGTGCCGTCATGTTGTAGACAACTCACAGCAACCCTATGAACGAAAGACCTGAACACTTGTATAACTTTCATAGTTTCTCCAAGTTCATAGGGTTTTCGGAGGCAAGCTATAACGGAAGTGGATGCCACTCTTGCTTCCAAGCTTATTTTAATCAGGGAGCTTCACCAAACACTGTCCCCCATTGGTAACAATTATCACATTTGACCCATCAGTGTCACAGTGTTCAGCTTCACAGCAACCACGAGTTACCTCTGTATAGCAAATGGACAGACCAGTGCTATGCCACTTAGAAGAATGTTTGACAAAAAATTAAAACCAGGCCTGAGGGATGCAGACTATAATTACCCACCTTTGGCTTGGTAGCATTACTTTCTGTCCACTAGGCCAGCTGAGCTCTATGTTTAGATTCTGTAATTTATTCTCCCTTTCTGATGCAAGTTATTCTTGTCTTCTTTATACAGCTAAATTCCCCTCTACTACAGACAGTTCAGCCAGGCTCTGTTTATTCAATATTCCTTGACCCACACACTCCATTACAAGTGGCCTTACCATAACTAAATATTATTAATGTGTTATTTCACATTAAGCCTAGATTCAGCTTTCTATATCACAATTTGAGGAGTATTGTCAAATTATAAAACTAGGACATATTTTAAAATGTCAACTGCCTCCATCTCCAATCCTTTAAGTTGTTCCTAATGTCATATGCAATGGGCATTTGAAGGCACTGGGATTTGTTTGCGCTGTTTGATGCCACTGAATTGATGATAATTCATAGCGACTCTATGAACAACACATCTGAACCTTACCCTAATCTGCCCTATCATGATTTCTGATGTGCTGTAGCCCTTAGCATCCTATAGGAAGTTCTGGTGGCCTATTGGGAAGGAAGTGTATTGCCAACTCAAAGGCAGGTGGTTCAAGTACACCAGCTGCGGAAGGGAGAAAGATAGGAATTTTCTTCTTGTGCTGAGTCAGTGCCAACCCAGTAGAAATGAGTGAGTGAATGATTTATGAAGATCTCTTAACATTTCTTTAATTAGTTTACACACATTAATTTGTTTACATTGTGTTACATTAATGCACATTGTGTTTCATTTAATCACTGATATACATTGCATTTTACATAATTAATTGCTATTGATCTATTTATTCATAGGGTCACGATGAGTTGCCTACGACTCGACAGCACCTAACAATGATAACAACGATGTAGAGAGAGCTATGGTGGCCTAGTGGACAGAAAGTTATGCTACCAAGCCCAAGGTGGGTGATTTTAATCTGTGGCTCTCAGGCCTGGTTCAAATTGTTTTCCTGTCAAACATTCTTCTAGGTGGTATAGCTCTGGTCTGTGCATTGCTGTATAGAGGTAACTCATGGTTGCTATGATGCTGTGACACTGATATGCCAAATGTGATAATGGTTGCTCATGGTGGACAATGTTTGCTGGAGCTTCCCGATTAAAACAAGCCTGGAAGCAGGAGTGGCATCTACTTCCTGAATGGCTTGCCTCTGGAGACTCTAAGAACAGCGCTCAGGCCTTTCATTTTTAGGGTTGCTATGAGTCATCTATGACTCGATGGCACCTAACAACAACAACAACAACAACAACAATAATAACATGATTTCCCCATCTTTCTGAGTCCTTATTGAACCTTTCCTATTCCTTCACACCCACCATCTGCCCACTAACCTCTTCCATCCTAGTGATTTCTACCTTTCTCCTTTTTCCACTCCTTTCCCTCTTTGTCCTACTCCTTTTGGACATTCATTAATACACATCTTACTAGTTACCTTTCTATTTTTGTATCAATAGCCTTATGCCATATTTTTCCTTATGAGACTGAGTAATTCACGCAGCACAATGCTCTCGATACTCTTCAATGTTATATGGTAACAAACTTTTTTCACGGTGCTACCTAGTAGTCCATTATGTGAATGTACCACAGTTTCTCAATCCATTCATTTGTTGATGGAGATTTGGGCTGCTTCTGTTTTCTTACTATTGTGAATAATGCTGCTATGAACATAGATGTACACTCCTCCATTTGTGTCTCAGTTGTTATTTCCTTGGAGTATATTCCTAACAGTGGAATAGCTGGGGCATATGGAATTTGTATGTTCAGATATTTGAGGAAATGCCAAACTGCCTTTCAGAGTGGTTGTACCATTTTACAATACCATCATCAATACATTGGAGTTTCAATCTCTCCACATCCTCTCCAACATTTACTGCTTGCTGTTCTGCTAAACTTTGCCATTGCTATTGGAGTGAGATGGTATCTCAGTGGTTTTTATTTGTATCCCTTTTATTGCCAGAGATTTTGAACATTCATATATCTGTTAGCCATCAGAAAGTCTTCCTTTGTGAAAATTCTTTTCATGTCTTCTGCCCATTTTTTAAAATTGGGTTATTAATCTTTTTCTTGTGGAGAGCCTGTAGTATTCTGTAAATTTTTGTTATCAGATCTTTGTCTGAGATATTGTTGCTAAATGTTTTTTCCCTTGGCCTATAAGGATTTGTGTTTTTTTTAAAATTTGTTTTCTTTTCATCCTTTTGGAAAACTTGTTTGCTTGTTTTTATTATGCTCATTTATTTAAAAAATTCTAGTACTTTCAGCCCAGATTCTTCCAGTTTCCTCATCTCCCCCATCAAATTGTACAGCCCCACACCCGCATATCCTTACCCCTCTGCTTCCACCCTCCCTCACCTTGGATCCTCATACTCATTCTACAATAATGGTTTTCTACAGTATTTGTCCTTGTGGGATCAAGTCAGTTCACTCAGCATAATGCTCTCCAGTACCTCCGGAGCTAGGTAATAATTTACAAAATTGTTTCTTCTGTGTGTCTCGTAGTATTCCATTGTATGAATGTACTATAATTTCTCAGTCCGTTCAATTGTGGTTGGACATCTGGGCTGTTTCCATGTTCTTGTGAACATTGAGATTGTGCTAAGCATGTAGATTGCTTCTGGTAAGATTGTCATTATCATTATGTTGAGTCTTTCTATCCATGAACAAGGAATTTTTTCCATTTAGTTAGATCACTGATTGTTCCTTGTATAGTGTTTTGTAGTATTCCTTATAAAGGTCTTCTGTATCTCTGCTGTTGTGTGCCATCAAGTCAGAATCTAGCCGACCCTACAGCAGGATTTCAGAGGCACAGGAGGAGGTTATCCATCCTTTTCTTAGAGAAAAGCTGGTGAATTTGAACCAGGTGCTTTTGGGATTGTAGTGCATGTTCTTACCACTAGCCCATCAGAGAGCCTTAATTTATATCCCTAGTTAATTCTCCCCCCGCCCCCAAGTACAGGCCACTAGGGATGATAGAAGGAGAATTGATGTCTTTGAGCTGCTGTGCTGGATAAAAGTATTGAGTATACCATGGATTCCTAGGAGAACAAATAGATTCTTCCTACAGAGGGTGAGACCAGGCTGCTCCTTGAGGGCAAGGATTCTGAAGCTTCATCTGACATACTTTGGACATGTTGCAAGGCAGGATCAGTGCTCGGAGAGAGACATCATGCTTGAGAAGGTGGAGGGACAGAACAGGAGAGGAAGACCCTTAATGAGATGGATTGATTCAGTGACTAGGGTAATGGGGGTAGGTGTATCAGAGACAGTAAGATTGGCACAGGATAGATCAGGGTTTAGGGCTATTGTAGGTCACTATGAGTCAAAGGTGACTGAACAGCACATAACAACAAAAACAGTATTTCATCTTGTGGTTGACTATTGTGAATTGTATTGCTTTCTTAATTTCCTTTTCTATGTTTTCTTTATTTCTGTAGAGAAATTCCATTGAATCTTGTATATTTATCTTTCATCCTGCCACTTTACTATATTGGTCTACTAAATCTAACAGGGCTTTTTTTGTTTGGTTGGGTTTTTGTTTTTTTTTTTGTCTTTGGGGTTTTCTGTGTACATTATTATACAGTCTGCATATAGCAAACTTTGCCAATTTAGATGCCTTTTATTTCCTTCTTTTGTCATATTGTCCCAAAAAGTACTTCCAATACAATATTGAATAGGAGTGGTGACAGTGGACATCCTTATATGCTCCCTACTTGCAAGAAAGTGACTTTAGCCTTTCTAATTGAAAATGCTTCTTATGAACATGGAAACAGCCCATATGCCCAACCACAATGGAATGGATTGAGAAATTATGCAGCATGTAGGAGTAATGATCTTATAAATTACTACCTAATATGGGGTGAACTGGAGACCATTATGCTAAGTGAACCAACTCAGTCTCAGAAAGACAAATGCTGTGTAAGACCATTACTGTAGAACGAAGATCCAAAGGGGGTGTGTGTGTCATCTTACTCACAGAGTTAAAATTTTGAGTCAGACTGATGATAATTCGTCTCTGAATATTTGGTAGAATTCAGTCATGAAACCACTGGGGCCAGGACTGGCTTTGGAGAGGAGTCTTTTTATGAGCTGCTCAAATTTCTTCTTTAGTAATGAATTTATTAAAGGGTTCTACATCTGTCTGTGTCAATCTGGGTAGAGTATGGGTTTCTAGGAATTTGTCTATTTCCTCTAGTTTTTCAAATTAATCAGAGTATATCTTTTCATAACATTCTGTTATCAATTTGATTTCAGCTGGTTCTGTTGTAATGTCATCTCTTTAATTTCTTATTTGAGTAGTTTGTGTCTTCTCTTTCTTTTCTTTTGTTAAGTTTTCCAGTGGTTTATTATTTTATTGAATAACCTTTTGAAGAGACAGTTCCTGCTCTTGCAGATGATTTTAGTTGTTTTCCTGGTTTCTATCCCATTGATTTGAAGCCTTGTACTTATAATTTCCTTTCTCCCTGCCCCCTAAGGATGTGAGATTAGCTTATTGTTCTTTTTCCATTTCAGTGAGTTATTGAGTTCAGTCATTAATTTTACTCCTTTCTTCTTTTTTTAATGTGTTTGCCTATTGCTATTAATTGCCACCTGATGACTGCCTTAGCTGTACCTCAGAGGTTTTGATATGTTGTAGTTTCATTTTAATTTCTTTTGAGGAACTTTTTAATTTCAATTTTTATTTCTTCTGTAAACCAGTAGTGCTTAAGCAAAGTGTTATTTAGCTTCCATGTGGGTGTTTTTTTGTCCTTTATCCTTTTGTTGTTAATCTCTAGTTTTATGGCATTGTGGTCTGAAAAGATACTTTGTATTTTTTTCAATATTTTTGGTTTTGTTGAGTCTTGCTTTCTCTCCTACTGTGTGCTCAATTCTGCAGACTGTATCATGTATACTTGTGAAGAAAATAAATTGAGTTTTAGTTGAGTGAAGTACCCTGAATACATCTAATGAGGGTGAGTTGGCTAATTGCATAATTTAGTTTCTCTGTATCTTTGTTGAATTTCTTTTGAGTTGACCTATCCTTGTTGAGAGTGGTATGTCAAAGTCTGCTATTACTATGTAGTACTGTTTATTTCTTCAACTATGTTCTTATTTTATGGTTTTTTTCAGGTCTATTATTTGATGCTTAGATGTTGACCAAGGTTATGTCTTTTTGGTCTATTGTGCCTTTAATCATTTTATAATGCCTTTCCTTGTCTTCAGGCTTTCATCCTAAAGTCTATTTTACCTGAGATTAGTGTTGCCACTCCTGTTTTAATGTGAATGCCATTTGCTTGATATATAGTTTTCCAGCCTTTGTTAGTTTTTCCTTGTTTGTAATTTCTTAGATATGTCTCTTGTAGGAAACCTATAGATAAACTTTGGATGTTTTTAACCCATTTTGTTACTCTTTGTCTCTTAATTGGTAGTCTGCATTAAGTGTGATTATCGACAGGCCATATTTTATCATTGCCATTTTGCTGTTTTTCTTTTTACTGTTGTTATTGATTACTTTGCTCCATCCACTTTCTTTTGATATCTCTGTGTAAAAGACTTCCCTTAGTATTTCTTGTAGAATTGGTCTTGTTTTCCCAAATTTCTTAAGTTCCTGCTTTTCTGCAAATGACCTAATTTCTTATTCATATTTGATGGACAGCATTGTTGGGTACAGGATCCTTGACTGGCAATTGTTTTCTTTCAGCCTTTTGTATATGCTATCACACTGTCTTCTTGATCGCATGGTTTCTGCTGAGAAATTAGAACTTTATATGAAGTTTTTCCTTTGTAGGTGGCTCTTTGTTTTTCTCATGCTACCTTTAATGTTCTATCCTTATCTTTGATTTTGGAGAATTTGATTTTATGATATGTCTTGATGCTTTTCTTTTGGGGTCTACTCTGGAATTCACTGAATTTTTTGAATGTGGATTTCCTCATTTTTTATGATACCTAGGAAGTTTTTCCCTAGTACCTCTTCCACAATTTTCTCAGTGCTTTCCTTCCCCCTCTCTTTTGTTCTGTAATTCTGAAATACATGTGTTCCCTTTTGATGTTATCACACATAATTTTAATATGTTCTTCATTATCCTTCCTTCTTTCTGTTTTTTTTCTTCTAATAAATTCTTGTTGAGGCTTTTGTCTTCTAGCATGCTGATTCTCTATTTCATCTCTTCTATTTGGCTTTTTTGTCCCTCCAACATGCTGAGAAATTCTGACATTTCAGTGTTGATATAATGGATTGCATTTTCATGCATTTCTGTTATTTCTATTACTATGTTAGCTGTACTATCTATCTTGTGGTTATTTTTAAAAATTCTTTTACCTCTTTATGCTTTCAATTATTTCTTCTATCCTTTGTAACTTTGTATCCTTTGTAGCTGGTAATGTAATTCCACATCACTATATTTTTTCTGCTTCCTTGTCTCTGGTGTATTCAATCTGACCTGCTTTTTTAGGAGAAGGCTTATTTTGTTTTTTCATAATGTTTGAAGCTGCCTATTGTTTTCTTGACATTATATGAAGTCTTCATGATATGTGTGATGCCGTTTCTATTGTATCTTGGTTGTTAGCAGTCCCATATCTTTTTGATGCATTGAAAAACTGCAGACTTAAAACGTTTCTTTCAATTTAGTTTCCCATTGGCAGTCTTCCTTGCTGGTTGCCTGGAAAGATTTGCATCCAGTTGTCCTTTGAGAGACAGACAGCTGGGGTCTTTCCCTTTGCCCCACTGTGGTGGGCCTGTTTTTCTGTCTTGTCCATAGTTCGATGGAGGGTAGAAGAGGATGTTTCCCATAGGGGTAGGCAAAGTCCTAGGAGTGCTGCTCTAGACATACTGCTTAGGGGGAAAGCCCAGGAATGTTACTAGGTCTCAATAGTGCAGCCCCCAAGTCTGAATAGTTGCTAATGATCATGTACCTGTCCCTCTCCTTGTGGTGGTGGAAAGGGAAGCTATTTCCATCTGAGCATACAAAGGATCAGGGTAGTACTAACTTCTCAGCAACACAACTCCCAATTCTGGATCTTCTGCTAGTGTTTGAAACTGTGCACTTAACAGGGCTGAATGTGAAGGCAGCTATTCCATCCTGGGCAGATAAAGGCTCAGGGAAGCACCATCTTCTCAGCAATGCAGTTGCCAATTCTTGCCACTTGCTAATATCCAAGCATACCTGCCTCTTCTCTCCAGAAGGAGCTGGTTGTGAGAGCAGCTATTCCTCAATGAGCAGACAAAGGCTCAGGGAAGTACCATCTTCTAAGCAATGCAGTTCCCTATTCTGGGTACCTGCTTGTAACCTCTAACTTTCACAGCAAATTGTAAGGTTGGTAAAGCTTTGTATAATTTACTCTGCAGATATTTTCAAGAGTAACTGTCCCTCAAGAGAGAGACATCTTGCTGAGTAGAGGGTCACTGAAAGAGAGGAAGACCCTCAACTAATACAGTGACTACCATAAGGAACTTGAACATGACAAAGATCACCTGGATAGTGCAGGACAGGGCATGTTGATCTGTTATTCAGAAGGTTACCATGAGTCATAGTCTACTGAATGGTGCCTTTCAACAACAAGAAAACGTAATTGCATTTCTTGGCTGATATTTCCTTCATGTTCAAAATGAGAGGTGTAGGATGTGTAGATATCTCTTTAACTTTACCTCCATTGTCACAAATACTCTAAATCTTGTTTTCTTCTAAAATGGATCTTGGTTATTACATTAGGAAACTCTGGTGGGTAGTCTGTTTAGAGTTGTACTGATAACCCAAGACCATGCCTCTTCCATGAGCATGATCTCCATATCTTGAGGATCTGCAAATCAGAGGAAAACCCCAGTGAGATGATTTGACAGGGTGAGTGCAGCAATGAGCCAAGTGGATAAGAGATGGTAAGATGGCACAGGACAGCACAGGATTCAGACATGTTGTTCATAGGGTTGCTATGTATTCAACTCAATGTTACCTAACAACAACAAAGACTTTTTTATAGTGTTATCTATGTTTTCTATACCCCACTACTCATTTGAACTCAGGCAAATGATCATATTTTGAAATACTGTTTTTTTCATCTGTAAAATTATGATGATGATGATGATAGTTATAGGTTTCTTAAAATCATTCTAAAATAATAAGCTAATGAATATAGAGTACTCAGCATAGTGCATAGCACTTAAATAAGCACTTAACAAATTATGCTTTAAGAAAATTGAGGGTGGATGGTGGAATACAATCAACTCCAGGCAAAATGACTGTCCGGGATTTAGGTTAATTCCATATCTTTACTTAGTCTTCTTGAAATAGAAAAATGAAAAGTTAATTTTGGTGAGTGCTCTAGTGGCCTAGTGGATAAGGAATTTCACCATCAAATCAAAAGCAGACAGTTCAAATCTATTCCATGTACTAAGGGAGTAAAGTGGAAAATCTCCTCATGATTTATAGCTGCTGACAGACCCCTAGAGGGTCAACTCTGAGTCAGTTCCAATTCAATGGCAATTAATTGAGTTGTCAGGGGTAGACAGATATTAAATTTTACCTATTGTCTCAGCATCATTATTTGTAAAAGACTTAAGTATTTTTATTCTCTGGTATAAAATTTGAGCTTAATAAGTATTAACTAACTGGAGGGTTAATTATTTAGCCAAAAAAGGAATGTAAAGAGGCATCTGGTTGTATATTTTCAGCAATCAAAACTCCATCATGTCTGAAACTGTTCATACTGTTTTAAGATTGCTTTAGTCATTATAAGGAACATCTGACTGTCATAATGTGTTGGTTTGCATGTTACTATAATGCTGAAAGCTATGTCACTGGTATTTCAAATAACATCAGATTTATGGTGGCAGAGTTCAGCATAGGGTCACTATGAGTCGCAGGCTATTCGACGGCACATAACAACAACAACAACATGAAGAAAAGTCTGATGATTCATTTCTAAAATTTAGTCAGCTAAACTCTTTTGGTCACAACAGAATAGTGTCCAGAAGACTAACCTCTTTTGTTTGAAACATTCAAAATGCCTGTCAATGGGGACTTGAAAAGATAGCATAATAATGGGCATACATTCATTATATAAAGCAATGAATGAATATAATTATAAATAAATACGTATAATTATAAAAAGAAATTATATAAAATACAGTGTAAATGAATAATTGTATGAAAAGCAAGGTACATGAATGAAATACAGTGTGAATGAAAGATTGTATAAAACACAATGTCCATTCATGAAACACAATGTATATGAATGATTACTTGCAAACCAATAAAAAGAAAAAATGTATAGTATCCACAACAGTGAATTCAAACATACACAGTGGTCTTCAGAATGATACCAGATGGGGCAGAGTTTTCTTTTGTTGTGATGGAGTCACCTAGATTTGGAGCAGACTCAGTGAAGACTAGTATCAGCAATCATTTTAGAGTTCATTTTGGTAATAAGGTAAATGAACTCCTTTGTTGCAGATACTCTGGGCATGTTATTAGTGGATGGCAGTCTTTGGAAAAAGACACCATGCTGGGAAAGGTGAGCATCACTGAAAGAATGGAAACCCTCAAGGAGACTATTGACTCAGTGACTGAATAGGCTTGAGCAAGGTGGTAATTGTGAGGCTGGTGCAAGAGAAGGCAAGGTTCAGATCTGTTGTTCATAGGGTTGCTATGAATTGTAGTCAATTTAATGGCTTAGTAGTAAGAATGTGTGCTGCAACCCCAAAAGCATTCAGTCCAAGTTCACCCGTTGCTCCACAGGATAAAGATGGGTAATCTCCTCCTATGAAAACCTGCTGGAGGGTCAGATATGGGTGGGGTCTGACTTGATGATACACCACACACACACACACACACACACACACACACACACCACACCTCACCTACAACCACCACCACAGGATTGAAACTTTCAATGATTTCATCTTACTTAGATTCACAATCAATATCCTTGGTACCGGCAATCAGGAGATAAAGGAGTTATATCACTTTGGGGAAGGCCACTCTCAGGCCCCTCTCCAAAATAGTCAAAAGCAAGATGTCAGTTTGAATAGTAAGGTATTCAGACCATGGTCTTTTTAATCACTTGCTATGCATCTGAGAGCTGCACAGTGACTAAAGATGACAGAAGAATAACTGATGGCTTTGAGTTGTGTGTTAGGGAAGAGTACTGAAGATATCCCATAGACTACCAAAAGAATAAACAAGTACAGCTTGGAAAAGTTGCATCCAGAACGTTCCTTGGAGACAAGGATGGCAAAGCTTTGTCTCTCATACTTTGGACATGTTGCTAGGACAGGATATTCCTTAGAAATGGATGTCATGCTTGGAAAGGAAGAGGATCTGCAAATCAGAGGAAAACCCCAGTGAGATGATTTGACAGGGTGAGTGCAGCAATGAGCCAAGTGGATAAGAGATGGTAAGATGGCACA
>NW_006399824.1:13311505-13313544 GCF_000299155.1 Elephantulus edwardii | reverse complement strand
ACTGATTCACTGAGGGTGCTTATCTCCACAGCTGTGGAGCCATCTTAGGGGCCAAACAGTACAAGAGACTTTAGTATAAAGAACTTCAAGTAAAGGAAAGAAATTTCTTAGCTCTCTGTGACAGAAGGCTGACCTGTAAGCCTCTACAAACAAGTAGGTGGTCCTGATCTCCTGCCACACCAGAGACAAAGGAGGTCACTAAGCTGCTGGAGACAAGGTGACGGGAGGTGAGGCCCTGTGCTGAGAGAGCAAGCTCTCCATTGCTTGTAGGGAGACAAGACTGAGGTGTCCCTGGGGTTATAGGTCCCTCCATCTGGGGTTCTTTGCCCCCACAGCTGTGGAGCCATTCCAGAGGCCAAACAGGACAAGAGACTTTAACATACAGAACTTGAAAAAAAGGAAAACGTTTTACAACTCTGCAAGAGAGGGAGGGCTAATTTGAGAAACCCTGAACACAAACTGCTTAAGCTGGTAGCCCCAATCTCTAATCTCATGCCACTTCAGAGACAAAGGAAGACATAAGTTCCAGGAGAAAATGTACATAAGAAACTGCTTGAGTAGAAAGCACCTGGTCTCACACCACTAAGTTACTTCATACATGAAGGCCTGTAGGATTGGTGTCAAGGGACTGCTTCGGGGTGAGATTCCTACAGGGCTGCAATGCAGAACAGAGAGAACCTCAAGAACTTTAGGAAAGACAAATTTTCTCCAAAAGGACTTACAGTGGAATGAGTAGCTCACCCCATTTTAACCTGGCAACCAATTAGTAACATTATAAAGGCAAGAACCACCACCAACTTTCACAGACACAATAGAAATGGTGTAACTCTCATAAAGAAAAACTTTATATAATGTGAAGAAAGCAACAGGCTGCTTCAAACATTGTGGGGAAAAAAACCAAATTAAGCCTTCTCTCAAAAAAGTGCAGAATACAAGAGACCTCATGAATACCCCAGAGTCAAGAAGGCAGATGATATACATTGACATGGAGACCTTTGAACAGTTACAAATAAAAGTAAAAATAGTGGAAGAATCAATAGAAGCCACAAATAAAGGGAATACACTAGAGGTAGAGAACCAGAAAAAAAAATATTGATGAAGAGTTATTTGAACAGCTATGGAAGAAAGTGCAAATGATGGAAGAAACAATGGAAACCAACAAGAAAACAAATACTTCAGAGACATGGAGCCAGAAGAAATATATTGATGAGGAAGAACTTTCACAAATATAGAAGAAAATGCAAAAAAAGGAAGAAACAATTGAAATTATAGATAAAGAGGTACAAGAACTTAAAAATCATCTCAAGATTGAGAAGGTACTGCTAGCACTGTATTGTTGTTGTTGTTATGTGTATTGAATAACTTTCAACTCATGGTGACCCTATGTACAATAGTCCTAAAACCTGCTTTATCGATACTGTGTCAACTTTACTGTCTGACACATCTACCCTCATTACCCCAGTTACTGAATCAATCAATCTTATCAAAGGTCTCCACTTTTCCAAGCATGATGTCCCTCTCCAAGGACTGGTCCCTCCTTGCAACATACCTAAACTATGTCACACAAAGCCTCAGAATCCTCACCTCCAGGGAGCAGCCTGGTTTCACCCTCTCCAAGGTGAACCTGTTTGTTCTCCTGGCAGTCCATGGTATATTCCACACTCTTCTCTAGCACCACAGCTCAAAGGCATCAATTCTTTTTTCTATCACCTCTAGTCATTGTCCAGCTCTCTGATGTATAGCAAGCAATTGCAAAGACTACGGCCTGGATCAGGCACACCTTAGTCTCCAGACTGATGTCATTGCTCTTCAGTACTCTGGAGAGGTCCCTGATAGTAGAATTTCCCAATACAATTTGTCTTTTGATTTTCTGACTGCTGGTACGGTACCAAGTGTGTTCATTGTGGAACCAAGCAAACTGAAGCTTTTAACAATCCTAATTTCTTCACCATCTATCATGATGTTGCCAATCGATCCAGTGGTAAGACTCTTTGTTTTCTTGATGTTGAGCTTCAATCCATATTGACCTTCTGCAGCAG
>NW_006399824.1:13304463-13305026 GCF_000299155.1 Elephantulus edwardii | reverse complement strand
ATGAATGAATTGAAGCTCAACATCAAGAAGACAAAGATTCTCACCACTGGGCCAATTGGCAGCACCATAATAGATGGAGAAGAGATTGAGATTGTTAGCAATTACAGCTTGCTCTATGCACAATCAACACTCTTAATACCAGCAGTCAGGAGATCAAAAGACACATTGCACTGGGAGAATCTGCTGAAGAGCAACGATGTCAGTCTACATACAGGTCATGATTTTCTCAATTACTTGTTATGCTTTAGAGAGTTGGGTAATGACTAAGAATTACAGAAGAAGAATAGATGCCTTCAAATAGTGGTGCTGGAGAAGAGTCTTGAATACACCATGGATTTCCAAGAAAACAAATAGATCTGTTTGGAAAGAGTGAAACCAAGTCTCTCCTTGGAGGCTAGGATTCTGAAGCTCTGCCTCACTTACTTTGGGCATGTAGCCAGGAGAGATGGATCCTTTGAGAAGGACATCACGCTCAGAAGGGTAGACAGACAACGCAGGAGAGGAAGACAACAGGTGAGATGGATTAATATAGTAACTGGGGCAATGGGGGTTGGTGTGTTGGA
>NW_006399824.1:13293318-13304363 GCF_000299155.1 Elephantulus edwardii | reverse complement strand
AAATAAAGGGAATACACTAGAGGTAGAGAACCAGAAAAAAAAATATTGATGAAGAGTTATTTGAACAGCTATGGAAGAAAGTGCAAATGATGGAAGAAACAATGGAAACCAACAAGAAAACAAATACTTCAGAGACATGGAGCCAGAAGAAATATATTGATGAGGAAGAACTTTCACAAATATAGAAGAAAATGCAAAAAAAGGAAGAAACAATTGAAATTATAGATAAAGAGGTACAAGAACTTAAAAATCATCTCAAGATTGAGAAGGTACTGCTAGCACTGTATTGTTGTTGTTGTTATGTGTATTGAATAACTTTCAACTCATGGTGACCCTATGTACAATAGTCCTAAAACCTGCTTTATCGATACTGTGTCAACTTTACTGTCTGACACATCTACCCTCATTACCCCAGTTACTGAATCAATCAATCTTATCAAAGGTCTCCACTTTTCCAAGCATGATGTCCCTCTCCAAGGACTGGTCCCTCCTTGCAACATACCTAAACTATGTCACACAAAGCCTCAGAATCCTCACCTCCAGGGAGCAGCCTGGTTTCACCCTCTCCAAGGTGAACCTGTTTGTTCTCCTGGCAGTCCATGGTATATTCCACACTCTTCTCTAGCACCACAGCTCAAAGGCATCAATTCTTTTTTCTATCACCTCTAGTCATTGTCCAGCTCTCTGATGTATAGCAAGCAATTGCAAAGACTACGGCCTGGATCAGGCACACCTTAGTCTCCAGACTGATGTCATTGCTCTTCAGTACTCTGGAGAGGTCCCTGATAGTAGAATTTCCCAATACAATTTGTCTTTTGATTTTCTGACTGCTGGTACGGTACCAAGTGTGTTCATTGTGGAACCAAGCAAACTGAAGCTTTTAACAATCCTAATTTCTTCACCATCTATCATGATGTTGCCAATCGATCCAGTGGTAAGACTCTTTGTTTTCTTGATGTTGAGCTTCAATCCATATTGACCTTCTGCAGCAGACTCTTCAAGTCCTCCTCAGTTTCAGCAAGCAATGTTGTGTCTTCTGCATAACAGAGGTTATTGATAAGTCATCCTCCAATCCCAATGCCACATTCTTCCTCATACAGCCCAGACTCCCAGATCATCTGTTCTGTATATAGATTAAAAAGGTATGGAAACAAGACACATCCCTGGCATTCACCCTTTTCGATTTTGAACCATGCAATGTCTCCTTGCTCTGTTCAGATGACTGCCTCCTGGTCCAAGTATAGGTTTTGCATAAGCACAATCAAATGTTCTGGGATTCTCATTCTTCTCAGAGTCACAGTTTGTCATGATCCACAGAGTCAAATGCCTTTGCATAATCAATGAAACACAGATAAATATTCCTCTGGTACTCCCTGCTTTGAGCCACAATCCATCTAACATTAGCTACAATATCCCTAGTACCATGACCCCTTCTAAACCCAACCTGGACTTTGGGCAGTTCTCTGTTGATGTGCTGTTCCAGTTGCTTTTGGATAATCTTCAGCAGACTCTTGCTTGCATTTGATATTAATGATGTTGTTTGATAATTTCTGCACTCTGTTGGATCACCTTTCTTTATAATGGGATCAAATATTGATGTTTTCCAGTCTGCGGTCAGGTGGTTGTCCTTCAAATTTCTTGGCACAACTTAGTGAGCACTTCCAGGGCAGCATCTGTTTGATCATATATACATGCCCAGGGTTGTGGTTTTTTTTGCCAGTTCTTTCAGAGAAGATTGAACTTCCTCCTTCATCACTACAGGCTCTTGCTCATACATTGTTTCATGACATTCTTCTGTGTCAGACAATTTCTTGTAGTACAGTGATTCTGTATACTCCTTCTATCTTCTTTTAATGCTTCCCAAATAATTTATTATTCTGCCCAAAGCATCCTTCAGTATTGCAACTTGCAGCTTGAATTTGTTCTTTAATTCCTTCAGCTTAAGAAATACTGATTTGAATTGTTTTTGTTATTATTGTTAGGTGTCATTGAGTTGACTTCAACTTGTAGTGACTCTCGGAACAAAAGACCTAAACTTTGCTCTATCCTGCAACATTCTCATCATTTCTGATATTCTAGAGCCCATTGTTGCGTGCCAATCCATTAATCCATTTTGTTAAAGATCTCTCCCTATAGCCCTCTACCTTTCCCAGCATTATGCCTGTTTGCCATTACTGGTCCCTCCTAACAACATAGAAAAATATGTGAAATGAAGTTTTATCATCGTTGCCTCTAAAAAGCACCCTTGTTACATTTCCTCCAACATAGATTTGCTTACTTGCTTCTTCTTTTAATAGTACACAGAACATTCAGTACTCTTCTCTAACACCAAAATTCAAAGGAATCAATTCTTCTGCCTTCCTTATTTACTATTCAATTTTCAGATGCATAGAAAGCAACTGAAAAATACCATGGCTGTAAAATGAGTGTAGGTAAGCATGAGGATGGCCAGTTTGACTTCTACTAATTTCACAAAGGAGAACTGTCGCCATCAACAACATTAACAATACAAAGCCAATTCCTGTAAGGTCAGACATAGTCTCCCACACTCTTGTACCTATTTCTACTACATCAATACCAATCAATATTACTTCTCTACTGGGTCTGACATCCACTGCAATGAACACAAAGACCTTACAGAACCATACTCATGGTTATGGAGTTTATTAGGGAAGATAACAGGAAGTCAACATGTGTAAAAATGACCCCCAAAAAGAGAATTGATTTTAGAGTTAAATACATTTTAAGCAGGTAAAATTTGCAAATATAGAATTTGGTAGCAGGGGGAAGAATTAACTATATTTCAAAGGGGAGGGGAGGGAGAGAAGAAAAACAGCAGAATGAACTAACAGAAAATAACCAAAAAGATGGATCTTAATCTAAAGTTTGACACTACTACTAGTTGCAATTTGTTTAAATATATCAATTAAAAATATTGTGGGGGAAGGGAACAAAACTGGGGCAGAAAGCAAAAAGCAACTACAAAATGTACTGCAAATTTACTTTAATTATAATGATATATTGTTGTGTACTGTAGAATCAGAACCAATTCATAGTTGACCCTCCAGAGAATTTTCAGAGGTGGTAAATTGCACTGGAGGAGAGCAGCTGGTGGATTCCAACTGCATACCTGTATGTGACAATGGAATTCTCTACCACTAAGCCACCAGAGCTCCTACAATAATATATGAAAGTCAAAAGTATAAGAATGGAAAATCTGTATTTTACAAACAATAGTTAAAATATATCTGTTGTGGTCATATTAATGTCAGACAAAGTTGACTTCAGACAAGGAAAATTCTCATGAATCAATGTGTTAGGATAAAAGTGTAAGTTTGTACGTGGTTAATTTCCTCATTTTGGTCTCTCTTGCCTGATCAAAGAATTGAGCTGAGTGGGAAACAACAGGAAGGATGATGATACAGAGGAACCAGAGAGTGTACAGCAATTTTCCTGGCTCTTAGAAGAGTAGCTTCTCAGTGCTACAGCCATCATGTTGTTGTTAGATGCCATCATGTTGACTGTGACCCATAACAACCCAATGAACAGCAGATCTGTACCCCCTGCCCTGTCTTATGTATCCTCACAATCTCTGATACACTTGATCCTATTGCTGCCGTCACCGAGTCAATGCATCTTGTTGAGGGTTTCCTCTCTTTCCCTGGCCTCTACCTTTTTAAGCATGATATTTTTATTCTAGGACTGGCCCCTCCCAACAACATGTCCACGAATGTAAGACGAAGTTTCACCATCTTTGCCCCTAAGGAGCCCCCTGCTTGCACTTTCTCCAAGACATGTTTGGTTTTGCTTCTGGCTGCTGTTACTGGGTATAAGTCATAGTGACCTTATGAACAGCAGACCTGAACTCTGTCCTATCCTGTGCCTTCCAATGGGATAGACAGTATTCTTCTGCAACACCACAACCTAAAGGCATTGATTCTGCCGTTATCTTTATTCATTGTGTAACTTTCAGATGTATAGCAAGTAACTGAAAAGACCACGGATTGCATCTGACTTTCCAAGAGAGAAGGCAAAATGGCAGGAGCAAAAGTGAAATTAAAGACAGTTTAATAGTGAAAATATGTTTCAGAGAGAGAAATATATAACTCTTCTAAAGGAAAGGTACAGACAACCAGTTATAGTGGTGGTGGGTTGTTTAGGTGCTTATATAGTCTCTTGAAGCCGATTTTATGCAAATGAAGGATAGTAGTGTCCAGACCAATGGGATGATGTTAGTGGAGACTCCCACTCTGTTCTGCGTCTAGTGCACTATTTTACTGCATGTGTTAGCTTTCTGAGACATTGACATCTTCTTTATAAGGTATTGTGAGTCTGGGCTCTGGTTGGATGAGGACTAGCTTTTGTCCTCTACTGGGTCCTTTACACTGAATGGACTCAGGCTGTACTCTAATCGCTTATTTGTCAAGGTTCCTGCAGAAACTATAAGGTGCTTTATGATTTTTAACTTTACCTTTGACTCTCTTTCTCCTATGCTTTTGCCACAAATTGTTTAACAGTTAGCTAACCTAGCAAGTTTATCGAGAAGAAATGAAAATTCTACATGTGCGTAAATCTAGCTATAGAGTTCCACAATACAAAAATTATAAATAAAATTAAAAAATTAGCAGAACTAAAATGAGAAATAGACAAATACACAATTATGATAGGAGAGTTCTAAAAGCCCTCTTTCAACAATAGAACAAATAGAGAGAGATGGAAAAGGAAATAGTGTAATAAACAAAATGCTATCAACCAACTGTATCTAATTTATATTTCCAGAACACTCAACACAGTAACAGCAGAACACGTATTCTTTTCAAGTGCAAGTGAAGCATTCACCAAAATAGGTCACATCATGCATCATAAAATAAACCTTAGAAAGATGAAACATATTGAAATGACAAATTATATTCTTTTACTAGAATAGAATTAAATAATAAATCATAGAATGGTAACTAAAACACTGCAAAGCAATTGACAATTAAATAACGTATTTCTAAATAACCTCTCAACACAAGATATATCACTAGAGAAACCTGAAAATGTTCTTTTGATAATTTTCTGAAGCCAAGACTGCAGAAAATACTGGTAACAGCTCTCAGGAATAAAATTTCATTTGACCCAGCAATTCCATTACTGGGAATTAACCTAAAGAAACCATAACTGTCACCCAAGCAGATATATGCACATCCATGTTTACTGCAGCTTTGTTCGCAATAGCAAAGAGCTGGAAACAACCCAAGTGCCTACCAATACACAAATGGATAGAGAAGCTCTGGAATAGTCACACAATGGAATACTATGCAGCATTGAAAAATAAGGAACTCATAAAATATTATGCAAAATAGATGACCCTGGAGGACATTATGCTAAGTGAAATATCACAGTCACAAAGGGACATATATTGTATAGGGTCACTGTTATAAAATGGGACTGACATCAGTGCTAAGGGAAGACAGAAAAGGAGACAGATGAGGGAGAGATCTGTTTAGAAGGGATATATGAATGGGTATTCTTGTCATTACAGAAGTCGAGAATGAAGGCTGCATTGTGGAATGGACTTGGGGGAGGGATTGCATAACAATGAAAGAGTTTTTTTTTCTTCAAGGAGAAGAGTGGTTGGGGGGAGGGGATGGGCAGGGAGAAAAGTGCAACAATGAATGACTGGAAATCCTAAGTCTCTGTAAACTTTCATTAAAATTAATAAATTAAAAAAAAGAAGTAAAAGAAAATGGAAAGGAAGTATTATTATTTGGTAGAGAATGTGTGCTCTTCTAGTGTTGGGTGGAATGTCACACAAACAATAAATATAGGAAGAAAATATAGCAAAATGCTGTGTTTCCTATAAGAATTCTGCAGTGATTCAGAATTTGAAATGATAAGAAAATATAATTTTATTTCAAAGTGAAGGTTATAAAAAAATGACTGCAATAAACAGTACATCAACAGAGACCTGCAAAAATGCAAGCTGGGTTTAAGAGGGGCTGGGGCAATCAGTACATGATAATCAATGTCAGACAGATTGTGGCTGAAAGCAAAGAGTACCAGAAGAATGTCTATTTATGTTTCACTGACTATGCAATGCCATTTGATTATGTGTATTACAACTTGTGGCTAACTTTGAAAAGAATGGGAATTTCAGAACACCTAATTTTTGTCATGAGAAACCTGTTGAACCAGGGAGCAGTTAGAATAGAACAGGGAAAATACATGGTTCAAAATCAAAGGAAAGGAGTACATCAGGAATGCATCCTGTATCCATGTCTTTCCAATCTATATGCAGAATACATCATTCAGGAGGTTGGATTTTTTATTTATTTTATTTTATTTTAATGAACATTTACAGAGATGTGAATTTCCTTTCATTCATTGTTGTACATTTGTCCCTGCCTCCCAGCCCCAGTTCGCTCCTCTCTTTAAAAAGTGAAAGAAAAATTCTTTCATTGGTATACAACCCCCCTGCACCCCGCACCCCCACCCCGAGTACACTCCACTACGCAACCTCAATTCTGGACTCTTGTGATAACCATAATACCCTATCATATATCACTTTTAAGTTGTTCCCTTCCTCATCTGTTTCAATGCAGTATGCATAATTTATCCAGTTTTTCTCACTCTTATCCGAACTCTGATGTCAGTCCCATTCTATAACAGTGGCACCATGCAGCATTTGCCCTTTTGTGCCTGAGATATTTCACTCAGCATAATGTCCTCCAGGGTCACCCATTTTGAATTATATTGCATGAGTTCCTTGTTTTTCAATGCAATGTAGTATTCCATTGTGTGAATCTAGCACAGCTTCTCAATCCATTCATGTGTTGATGGGCATTTGGTTATTTCCAAGTCCTTGCTATTGTGAACAAAGCCACAATAAACATGGGTGTGCATATATCTGCTTGGATGTCAGTTATGGTCTCTTTAGGGTATATTCCCAGTATGGAATTGCTGGGTCAAATGGTATCTCTATTTGCAACTTTCGGAGAAAGCACCACACCACTTTCCACAGTGGTTGCACCATTTTATACTTCCACATTGATTAAGGGTTCCAGTTTCTCCACAACCTCGCCAGCATTTGTTGCTTGCTTTCTATTAAATTTTGCTATTCTGACTTTGTTGAGAAGAAATCTCATGGTTGTTTTGATCTGCATCTCTCTTAGAGCTAGGGATTTTGAACATTTCTTCATGTGTTTGTTGGCCATGTGAATGTCTTCTTTGGTGAAGACATTCACCAAATTAACTTGTCTGTTCATATGCTGTGCCCATTTTTCAATTAGATTATTTACCTTTATCTTGCTGTGGTTCTCAAGTATTTTATAAATTCTAGATATAAGTCCCTTATCTGATATGTCATTACCAAAGACTTTTTCCCAGTCTGTGGCTTCCCTTTTTACCCTGTTGGAGAAGTTTTGGGTTGTGAATATGGATTTGATTCTTAGAAGGTCCCATTCATCTATTTTATCTTCTCCTGGTTGTAGAGGGAGGTTGAACTTTATGAGCAGAAATGTAGCATCAGGATTGGAGGAAGACTCTTCAACAACCTGTGCTGTGCAGATGACACAACTTTGTTTCCCGAAAACTGAGGAGGACATGATGCATTTGCTGAAGAAGGTCAAAGGATTGCAATCTCCAATATGAATTGAAGGTCAACATCAGGAAGACAAAGATTCTCTCCACTGAGCCAATTGGTGAAAAGAAGACTGTAGTGATCTCCTCCCATAAAGATAACACCAAAATCAAACCTATATTACCATCAAGTTGTTTCTGTCTCATAACAGCCCTATAATGCAGAATAGAACTTCTCTATGGGATTTCTAGAGACTATAGAGTTTCCAAAGTTCAGGACTAAGGTACGCCTGATCAAGGCCATGGTCTTTGCAATTACTTGCTATGCATCTGAGAGCTGTACAATAACTAAGGATGTTAAAAAAAAAAAGGAGAGATGCCTTTGACTTGTGGTGCTGCAGATGAGTCTAGAATATACTGTGGACCACCACGAGAATAAACAGGTCTGGCCTGAAGAGGGAGAAACCAGGTTGCTCCCTAGAGGCAAGGATTTTGCCTCATGTACTTTGAGCATGTGGTCAGGAGGGACTAGTCCTTAGAGATGGTCATCATGTTGGAAGGGTGGACGTACAGTGCAGAAGTGGAAGACCCAGGATGAGATGAATTGATTCAATGACTGGAGATGTAGGATTATATCTGTCAAACATGATGAGAGTGGCTCAGGATAGGGTAGGCTTCGGAGCTGGTATACATACTGTCACTAAGAGTTGCAGGCGACTTGATGGCACATAACAATAATGAAAGAAGATGATATTTCTAGAAGTGACTGCCACATCTTTCTCCTAGGGAGTGACTTGTGGTTTTGAACCACTATAACCTTTTGGTTAGCATCTAAGTGCTTACCCACTGTACCACTAGAGCTCTTTTCCATAAAAATTACAGTGTAGAAAGCCTTCTGTGGTAGTTCTACACTCTCACATGGGGGCCTCTCGGAGTCCAAATGGGCTTTATAAATTCTATCACCTGCATATGGGGAGATAAACGCAGTGCCAGGCTTAAGGCAGTAAATTCTCAAGAAAATGACTGCTAACCACTCAGAGTCTTGTTTCTCCACTTGCAACAGAGAAGTCACACTCGTGCTGCAAAATGCTTAAAAATACTTTAATTTGATGATAAGCTCATATTTCCACAGAGTATATCAGCATTCATATATGGCTGTAGACTGATAAAAAAAATGGAATTTAGGTCTGTTTGTTATAAAATACAGTCTCCAATCTCTTTCCCATTTTGTTGCATAGTAAATGCTTCCTGAAAAGCTCTCTAAGAAGATTTTTAAATACCTATGAAGATTTTTCAAGTTAATAAATATATTGGATCTCAAAGCTCAAAATTAGCAGTAAAGATTAAGATCAGCAAGAAAGAAGCAGAAGGAAGAGGAACAGAGAGAAACTCTCCTATAATCACTTTTCTGAGCACATTCAGGTCAGCTTACTGCATTCATGCCCTTATGAAGTAGAAGTAGAAAGTAAAAGCTCCCTGGCTACTATTATACCTATAGATCACCTTGATTACTTTTCAGTGATATTGTTTAATACAATGGACAGTGGCTTTTAAAAACAGAGGAAGCTCTTTTCCAAGTATTGACGTCAGCAGAGCCCTGTGATTGTTCCTTTCAATGACTCGACTGCCACTCCAGTCGCACATGTCCCCCCTGTGTGATGGGGCTGCTGCTTTCCACGCTGCAGCACAGATGTCTGCCTTCCACGTGGGGTTGGAAGGGAGTTTGGTCATAACCTTTGTCTCTAGCTCATTAGCTGTGTGCATCATTTCCAGTTGTAGGTGTAGAATGGCTGAACCTGGGGAAAAGAGGTCAGATTCTTCGTTGGTGAATTTTATCAGTTTCTGGTGGTCTAGTCCATACAAGTGCATGACTTACCAAAAGCAGTGCCTCTCTGGTGGTTCCAATCACCCAGCAACTACAATCGTGGGTCAGCTATGAGTTGATTTGGACTAGACGGCCATGATTTTGAGTTTTAATTTGTTTTCTAGGCCCGCCGTAACAAATTACCACAAGTGAGAGGCATCAACCATGGACATGAGTATATATCTTGTCTCACAGTTATAAAGGCTGGAAGTCCACACTTGGGGGTATTGGCAGGGCCATTCTCTCTCCAGAGGCTCTGAGGGAAGAGTTTTCTTATCTTTTTAGCTTCTGGTAGACCTGGAGGCATTTTGGCAGCACAACCCCATTATTTTCATGTAAAGTTCTTCGCTCTGTGTCTCTTCTTCTCTTTTGTAAGGACTTTATTCATATTGGATTAGGACATACCATACTCCAGTATGACCCCATATCATATCAACCTCTTCAAAGACAATATTTTCACATAAGTTATGTGCATAGCTACAAAGGGTTAGGACTTCAATAACTCTTTTTACAGGACACAATCTAATCTCTAACAACAGAAAACCTTGTTTTAGGATTTTTCTCATTTGGATTTGAAACATTTATGTGTTATAAATGTGTATCTTAAAAGATCTTCATTTTCTACAAATCGGGGCTTAGGACTGGCGATCTTATTCCCAAATTGAGGAGTCTGTCTGATTAAGATAGTCTGGGTTGATTTTTGTTGGTTTGGTTTGTGTTTTGTGTTTTTTATTTAAATAAAAATAAAATTAAAACCTAATGAGCTATGCCACTAGGACCCCTTAATCAGGCTGGATAGAGAACTACAAATAACACTCTACGAAGTCTATAACCAAAATAACAATTGAATTTAAACTGTGTTCCAATTCTCATTAGTTGACAGCTGTTTCTCTTTGCCATTCAGTTAATTTTGACCTATGGGACACAGTCAAACTGCCCTGCACAGTTTCCAAGCCTGCAATAAAACCAGACAGCCACACCTCCTTCCTGCTCAGCAGCTGATGGATTCAAGCCCCCCTTTTGATTAACAGTCCAAGGTTGATAATTGCACCACCAGGGCTTCTTCATTAGTAACTTGCAGTGTTACAGCTCTTTTAGAATTTGTCTAGGAGGTCTTCCAAACAAGTTCTTTCAAAGTTATATAGATAGAGGAGATAGATAGAGATAGAGGGAGGGGGAGGGAGAGGGGGAGAGAGAGAGGGAGAGAGAGAGAGAGAGAGAGAGAGAGAGAGAGATGTCTAGTGGCAAGAAGCTGTGCTGCAATCCCAAAGGCATAAGGGTTTTCAAAGCCATCAGCTGCTCCATAGGAGAAGGATGGACAATCTCTTTCCATGTGATTAACTGCCTCTGATTGTGTTGTTGTTGTTATGTGCCATCGAGTCATTTGTGACTCATAATGACCCTATGTACAAGAGCCCTAAATGTCGTTCTACCTGTGCCTACCTTGCTGTCTCAAACACATTCATTCCCACCACTCCACTCACAGAATAGATCCATCTCATTGAGGGTCTTCCTCTCCTGTGCTGTCCCTCCACTCTCCCAAACATGATGTCCCTCTCCAAGGACCAGTCCCTCCTTGCAACATGCCCACAGTATGTCAGACGAAGCTTCAGAATCC
>NW_006399824.1:13265321-13291003 GCF_000299155.1 Elephantulus edwardii | reverse complement strand
TGGATGCTTCTTTTAAGACACATAATATAAGGCCTGGAAGACAAAGTTCTCCAGTGTGTGTGTGTGTGTGAGAGAGATATGGAGAGAGAGAGCTAGAGCGAGCCCAATTTTGTATTAAATATTTGTAAAAAGCAGAATACTTCTTCAGGTTATGAGGGAAGGTGATATCAGCTGGAATTAAACCTGAAGCACTAAGGCAATCCTTAAACGTTTACAGGATTTTTCCATCGCTCTTCCCTCCTGAGTCAAGCAGAAGGTTTTCAATAGAGAAAGCTTAGCTTCACCTGTATTGGATTCTCTTTGTGATTTATTTCCTGGAAATTTTCAGTAAAAGACAGGAAAGTTGGAAATGGCAGGCAGTTCCCTTCAGTTGACTGAGAACTGTTTGCCTCCTGCTTTACCTCTGTTTTTCTCCTACATTCTTGGTGTTATATCTCATTATTAATACTTATAAAAATATTTGCCCTTGGTCTGAATATATATATATATACTGGATGGCACTTGACAACAACAACAAGAGAGCTCTGTGGTCCTAGTGGATAGAAAGTTATGCTACCAAACCGAAGGTGGGTGATTTTAATCTGCAACTCTCAGGCCTGGTTTTAATTGGCTTTGGTTAAACATCCTTCTAAGTGGTATAGCACTGGTCTGTTCATTTCCTATACAGAGCTATAATGTAAAACACTGTGACTTTAATGTGTCCAATGTGATAATGGTTACCCAAGGTGGACGAGGTTTGGTGAAGCTCCTTGATTCAAACAAATTTGGAAGCTGGAGTGGCATCCACTTCTAAAATAGCTTGCCTCCAGAAACTCTATGAACTTGGAGAAAAGACAAAAGTTATACAAGTGTTCAGGTCTTTCATTCATAGGGTCGCTATGAGTTGTCTATGACTTGATGACACCTGACAACAACAACACAACTCTATAGACATGAACATAGACATAGGCATAGACATTTAGGGGAGAGGGAGGGGGAGGAAGAGGGTTAATTAGCTTCCTGGAATACTATGGACAAAAATTCCAAGACTGATGATAAAATTAAGCATGTCACAGTCTATTATCAATATCTAGCATAAACTTCGGATCTTTGGTGGCCTAGTGGCAAGAAGCTGCTCTTCAATCCAAAAGGCATGTAGTTTGAGGCCACCGCCTTCTCTGTGGGAGAAGGATGAGCAATATCCTTCTGTGTGATTAAATGCTTATGGATACCTGCTGGAGGGTCAACTAATGGTTGGTTCAGACTCTATGGTACATAACACAAGAGCATAGACTTGGTAGGGCAAAGGGATTGATTTTTAATGTCTGCCATGAATGTGGGAGGGTAAAGGGCAGTACTTATTATTCTATAACCCTGGTTAGCAGTCGTGGGCTGTGAATCAAGATTCTTTTCACTTCTCTGACTTCTCTGGAATGTGTGTGTGTGTGTGTGTGTGTGTGTGTGTGTGTGTGTGTGTGTGTGTGTTTGTGTGTATCTCTGTCTATGTTACTACAATTCTAATACTGATGATGTTTAAAAGGGATTCTTCTTGGTAGCAAACTATAACCCAATGCAGAACGAAACCCTGAAAAATTAGTGAGTTAATTTCTTGAATTTGTTCAGGGTTCATAGCTTCCTTCTGGGCAAACCATTTAGCTTTTAGACATCATAATTTGAGTAACATGGTGGTCTCTTCTTCCCTACTAATGATGACACTGGCTTGTATTTTCAGAGCACATAATTTGTTCAATGTTCTTATAGCCATGAGAATACTTTATATTCAAATAGTTGGCATGTGGCGAGCACAAAAGGAAGTGAAGGCAAGCTGGTGTGGGTCTTTCTTAAGTCTCATTTCAAGTTCATTGATGAATCTAGCACATATGTTTTGTTTCCAAAGTGCTGGCGTCTCACTTGCAGGGTAATGGTATCTGCCTGGTGCTTCTAGTTGGCCTCTGGCTTGTTGACTCCTTAATTTATTTTCCTTTCGTTTATGACTTTCCCCCATGTAATACATGGTTTGCCTGTTGTTAAAATATTGCCCTCATCTTGTGCAGTATGCCCAAGTATTTCCTCAATGAGTCACTTATGGATCCCAGGGCCAATTCTGTTCCCAAGACAAAATGCCAAGGCTAAGATTAGTTCCAGTTTTTTGTTAATGATTTTAGATTCTTATGGTGTAGAAATCCCCCAAATGCTACACAGATATCAAAACGGCCAAATGATGGTCGAGGAGGAAGGCAGACTCTCCATTCTTTTTCTGCACTAAAGGGTTGTTTTCCTGTCCTCTTCAATAGTTTCTGCTTCAGAAGGGCAATCTATTCTCTCCCACTCATCTAGTCTCAAGAGATTTGGAATTATTTTGCAATAAAAGATGTGTAAGGTTGACCCTCTCTGCCCACGCTGCTCTCTACTCAAATGAGTTGAGTCAGTGTTTCCTCTTTCTCTAATTCAGCAATGGGCCAGCTGGGTTTGTCTGATAGACTAAGACCAAACTAAATGGCCTTCAGGCATCATCTAACTAGGAACAAGACACTTAAGTAATCATTTTATTAACAGAGTCAAAGAAGGCCAATAAGTCAGGTAAATCCAGACCCTAAACCTTCTTCCTTTCTAGCACAATTTTGCGAAGTTTCAGTAGAAGGTGACTTGTTCCCATTGAAAACTTTAATTTATCTAACTATGCTTATCCTTTATTGATTATATGGCAGGCTAAATGGATCAGAACTCCTTAAATGAAGACATTTTAAAAAAAATATGCCTTGTTCATATGGCTTCAGAGACCATTAATAAACTTTTTAGGCTGCTTGATCTCTATAATTATATATTTGTTTTTACTAAGTTACTCGTTACTTACTCATTACTGTCAGAATCAACTCATAGATGACCCTCCAGCGGTTTTCTGAAACTGTAAATCACATGGACGAGAAAGTCTATCTTTCCCTGAGGAGCATCTGGTGGATTTGAACCACCAGACAGGCACTGTCTTTGGGTGAGCAGCCCAACTCCCTATCTACACAATCAGAGCTCCTTCTTAAGTCAATGTTTGGCATTATAGTCTCAATATGCATCCAGTAGTGCTACAAGAAATGACCATATGGAAACTAAATTTATGTTTGGTAGTGTGACTTGTTGTTATTGTTATGTGCCACCAAGTCACTTGTGACTCATAGCAACCCTACGTACATTAGCTCTGAGCCTTGCCCTATCCTGAGCCAATCTTACAGTCTCCGACACACCTAATCCCTTCTCTTCAGTCACTGAGTCAATCTATCTCATCCTAGGTCTTCCTCTCCTGCTCTGTCCCTCCACCCTTCCAAGCATGAAGTCCTTTGCTGGTCCTTCCTGGCCACATGCCTAAAGTATGTAAGATGGAGCTTCAAAATGTTACATGAAAGTTGGTGGTTTGAATATGCCCAGAAATGTCCAAAAAGAAAGGTTCAATGTCTTCTAAAGAAAAATCACACATGGAGTTACTGGGAATTAGATTTGATTCCATGGCAATTGGTCACGGTGATCAGGAAAAATAAGCATGTAACTGATTCAGTGAGCTAATCAGTAAGTGTATCTATAGTTATTTGCTGTAGCTATTTGTTGTAGGATATTGGAATTGGGAGGCTTTAATAGAGATAGGACAACAGAGGAGTTAAAGTCCAACAACCTTGCATACAGTCCAATTGATATTTATAATCTATGTAATCTTGATCAAGCTGCATAACTCCTTGAGCCCTAGTTTTTGTTAGCAATGATATGAAAATTTCCTTCACAATGACATGCGGAGATGATGTAAGCTAGCATTCTAAAAGGTACTGTGGAACTTTTGTAATAATAATTTTAAAACCTCAACACCATCAAACTGTTGTGATGTTGGAGCTGACTCATAACTGACCCTTCAGTTGGTTTTCAGAGACTGTAAATCTCATGGGAGAAGACTGCCCATTTTTCTCAGAGTGGCTAGTGGATTTGACCTACTTGCTCTGGGGTTAGCAGAGCAACTCCTTACCCACTAGGCCACCACAGCTCCCTGTAATAAGGTACAAGGAATTTGAAAATAATACTGATTTAAGTACTAGCCTAATTTAGGTAGATTTGATTTTTATCACTTTTTCAAAAGGCAAATCTGATAAATATATTGACTTTACACTTCATGTTGGGGATCCAAGTTGACAAGTCTACTTAAGCTAGAACTGATAAGCATACAAGGACTTCAAAACCAGTAGGCAATTCTCAGGTGCTCTGCTTCTCTAAGAGCAGTTAGACCTATTAAGCGTATCAGCTTATAGAAAAGTCTCAGAACTTCTTATTAGGGGGGTTCATTAGGAAGCGTGCATTATATTAATGCAAGTAGAGTGAATGCACATGTTAATAGTGGCTTTAAAAGTAACATTTATAATGGAGCTAGATCTTACCTTTTCATTTTGAGAAAGTCCAAGATCCTAGACATGAAAATGTATGGGCCTTTAAAGAAAGATTTTGGCATACGGATAGTCTGGTATTGTCAACTGTGGTTCAATTTCTATTTGCAGTGTTTCCTCATGGAAATCTTGAAAATTATTTTAGGAAGAGCAGAGTAATGAGCACCCTGTGGCTCTCCCACCATAAGCCTCCTGAAATAACTAACAGTCAAAAGAAAAAGCCTATTTGTCTGTTATTAAGAAATCACCACATGTGGCACTAAGTAATGGACAGGATGCAGGAATGGCCTCTAATTCTAATACTGAAAATGTGCAAGAAGGGGAAGCTTACGATACAAGAGCATTTAAAATAGAGCGGAGTACGTCCTACCCATTCTATTTTAGGAAAATCCAGTCAAGTGGGCACTGAATTTTCCAAATTGTTGCAACAAGTGATCTTTGGAAACTCATGGATGCCTGTCTCACTGGACTCACCCATTGGACCAAGTGGGAAGTGTTAACTTCTTGTTGACTGTGAAAGACCATTTGTGAGCATGGTCCTCACTAACTTGCCTGGCTGTTACAGTCGTAGGGCTTAGAGTCAAAAGGAGGAATGCCATACATTGTACTCATTCTCCTCGCTGTCTGTTTGCTTGCTGTTTAGCTAGGATAAAAGATAATAAACAAGTAGTCCAGTTGGGGTACTGACAATGACGTCATAGAAAAAAATCACTTCAATAAATCTGAAATTGACTCAATCCACTCGCTTCCTGACATCCTAAAATTTTTACTTCTTTTTCTGAGAAAAGAAATAAAATTTTATATTTATTGCGTTACTCTGTGACACTCTTTATGGATTTGGAATTCACTTGGTAAATGAGATTAACATGCTATTGGGGACTTAACATGTGGCTAAGAGCCCTAGTACTGCAGTGAGCTAAATACTGGTCTGCTAACTGAAAGGATGGTGTCTTTAATCCCGTGGAAATTCTGTATGGAATCCAAGTTTATTCTCTAGGATTATTATGACATGGAATTAACACTACAGCAGTGGCTTTGGAGTTGAGTTACCATATGACTAGAACTTTACATTTTATATAATTCTCATAATTAGAAAACTATTTTGATCGTACCATAGGTAAACTGCAACCTGGGTAGGTAGACCAAGCAACTAAATAATTATACAAGTAAAAGAAGAGATTGAGATTCTAAGTAGAATTTACCAATTGCACTGTCCCTTTGCGAAAAGAAGTCAGAATTGTCTTAATGACAAAGGAATTGGAGTTGTTTTATTTATTTCAGTATCATGGAAGAAAAATTATCTTGAAAATAATTTTTTTAAAGTTTCATTCCCTATATTATCCAGTTCACAAATGTGTATCTCTTGCCCAGATCCTGGGAATGACCCTTATGCATGTGTCCAATTGCCCACATGGTTTCTGTAAGTCAAAATTTACTCAGTGGCAACTGGTCTTTATCCCAAAGCTTCTGTACTTGTTCCTTTGACTAAATTAGAGTACTTAGGCTGACAAAACAAAATGCCGCGAACTGTATAACCTTAACAAAATGTATTGTCTCACAGGGGTATAGACAGAACCATGCTCTCTCTGGAACCTCTAGGAAAAGATCCTTCTTTACTCCTTCAAAATTCCAGGTTCCTGGCAGTCCTTGCTGTTCATTGGCTTATCAATGCTTCATTCTGATCCCAGCCTCTATCTTCACATGATAGTGACTTCACAATTATTCCTAGAATATATTAGTTACAACAATCTTTTTTTTTAATTTGGAAAGTCAGAGACCTCTCCAAAGTACTGAAGAGCAATGATGTCAGTCTAGAGACTAAGGTGCACCTAATCCAGACCATAGTCTTGGCAACTGCTTGCTATGCATCAGAAAGCTGGACAATTATTAGTGATGATAGAAGGAAAATTGATAGCTTTGAGCTGTGGTGCTAGAGAAGAGTATTGAAGGTACCTTGGACTGCTAGGAAAACAAACAGATTCATCCTGGAGAGGGTGAAACCAGGCTGCTCCTTGGAAGCAAGGATTCTGAAGCTTTGCCTTATCTACTTTGGACATGTTTCAAGGCAGGACCAGTCCTTGGAGAGGGATGTTATGCTTGGGAGGGTGGAGGGACAGCGTAAGAAAGAAAGACTCTCAATGAGATGGATTGATTCAGTGACTGAGGTAATGGGGTGGGTATGTCAGAGACAGTAAGATTGGTACAGAATAGAGTAGGGTTGAGGGCTGTTGTAGGTTTACTGTGAGTCGCAGGCAACTCAACAGCACATAACAACATCAACAATTTTAATAACATAGATTTAATGATTATTTATTTCCTTCTAAAGTTGCATTTCTTTTCTGTTCCCTTTATATTCCTGCTCATCATAAAAGATAGAGATTTGTTATTCCCTGTCTCTTTTCTTGACTTTACTTATGTTTAATGCATTGTCTGTAGTTGTGGTTGTATAACTAAATGCTGTAGATTCCAAGAGAGATCTGCATAAAACTTCCAGTAAGCTTCCCCTTTCTAGACTAACCCAGTTCCATTTGGGGGTTTTACTCACATACCCTCAGGTTCCAATCACAAGTGTAAGTTTGAAAGTTTAAAACGAAGTATCAATCAGGCCATACTAATAACATCTGGAAAAGATTGATTTACAAGCACTCCAGTGATAATCAATCCCCTCTCCCACCCCCAATCTACCTAACCCAATGAAAATATAGTGTTAGTCAGGAATCAAATTTTTTTCTAATTCTGTACTAAAAGTTTGGATAAAGTTTCAACAGGAAGTTGTTGTATTTGCCCTTGTATACTTTGAATACTTTCTCACCTATAATTATTTTTATACTAGATCCCTGCATGCTGTGGTGTCACAGGTTTATTATTCAAAATTACTTTCCTACCCACTGATTTTAACTTTCACCACATGGCTGCATGAGAACCTAGAATGTATATAAACTAACTGTTATGAGATTGGTTTATTTCCCCCATAACACAAAGTTTAAATTGAGCAGGTTCAGTAACAGAAGAGAGGAATTTCACTAAGAAGTAGAGAATGCAGCACTCATCCTTTTGGGTCAGAAATTGCTTCACCAGTCAGACCAGGATTTATAGAAGAGCAGAAGCAGCCTCAATAGAGAACCAAAGAAAGACATGAGACAGAGCTGATTTGGGACTTCTGTCCCATGGGGCCAGCTCAAGCTTGCAAGGACTGAGACACCATAATTAGCAGGATTACCTACCTCTGAAGACCCACTAGAGGGTCAGCTATGGGTCAGTTCTGACTCAACAGCACACAACAACAACAAGATGGGAGATTTATAACACTGACCTCATCATGTGGTTGAAGGTCAAAGGGCCCATGAACACACTTACGAAGCTGTCTTGGCTAAGGAATTGTGTGCTATTGCCAAACTGAATTGTAACCTGTTAAGTTTCCTAGTAAACCTCATAACCTCTATATATAGTATGGGAGCTGTGTAGCCATTGTAACGGATTTTTGAATAAGAGAGCAGAGCAGTAATATTGGTGCTGGAACTGGGAGAAGTAGATGTGGGAGCAGGGAGGCCATGTCTGACTTTTTGAAAACTGGTTTGGTGTTGTGGATGATGCTCATGGGACTGTTCAGCTTTGTGAAGTTGATAGAGGTCAGATTCAGCTGTCTTCGTGCTGCCTCCACACTTTTTTACAGCTACTGACGCTGGGTAGAGGATCATAGGAAGACCCAAACACAAGTGTTCTTCTTAAATTTCTGCACCTTCTCACTTTTCCCACCATGAGTTTGAATTTTAGATGTGACTTTTACACTCAAAGTAAGGAAGTAATTTTTAAATGTATTTTGAACTCTATCTTCTAATTTTATACACTTAAATTCCTTGGTGTTTGATTATAACATCATTCAGTGTGTTCCACAGGGAGTTGTGTTACTAACGCAAAGCTGGCACCTCTCTGGCAGTTTAAATCCAGTTCCACGGGAGGAAGCTGGGCCGTCTCCTCTTGTGCACTTTAAAGCTTCTAAAAACCCACTGAAGTTCAGCTATGAGTTGGTTCTGACTCAGTAGGAATGAGTTTGAATTTGTAAAATGTAAGGATTCGTCCTCCTCATATTTCTGGGATATTTTATAGGCCCAGTGTCTAATATAGCCAGCTTTTACCAGTTAATAGCTGAGTGAATGAATGAACAACCTGGCAAGACTGTCCAGGTTAGGAGCTGAGCAAACCTCCTCTTCCACTAGGTGGTGCTGTTTGACGGGTCGTCACAGAGGTCTCCATCTGTCACGTGTAGGACTTGATGAGAGGCAGCAGGTCCATTTGTGCAAGCCAGGAATTTCTGAGTCTCCACTTGGGCTTTTTCCTCTGAATTGATGTGTGGGCTTCAGCAAGCCCCTTCTTTATTTCCTTGTTCTTAAATAGGCCCTTTACCTACCTGCGTCAGAGGATGTGGTGAGAAGTCCTGCGCACGCTCTGTCCACTTTTCAGAGGTCTCCTTTGTTGCTTTTTGGAATCTCTAGTTTATAATATCCAGATGAAAAGGGAGTTGTTTAAGACAGAAGACATAAGCTTGGACAACAAATACTGACTACCTTGCTGTTTGCCATGGACACTGGTCAGCAACATTAGGTTTCAGGGCACTAGGTGACCTCAGTGCTCCCGGAATGACCTACAGAGGAACTTTCAAAAGAATTCATGTTTGGCAAGGACGTTACCCAGCGCACTGCTCTCTTGTGTCAGTCATCATCAGAGAAGAAAGAATTTAAAATAATCTGAATTTTTAGATAATCTCTTACCATGTCAAATCTTCAATTTTTTTACAGGATCGGAGCAGATGAAAACAGTGTAAAAATATATTGTGCCTTCTGTCCTTTCTTCAACAAAACACACTCAATTTAATTTAGGCTATTAAGTCATAACTATCATATTATGCTCTCTGTTGTTGTCCTCAGAGCTCTTTTGGTAATCTGGCATTACTGCTCTGGTAAACTCTAAATGCTTCTGCCATCCTTCCTTTCATCCTAAATACACTCACTTCTGTTTTTGTAACCAATGGCCTAATCACTCTACATATAAGATGGGCAGGCTGCCTGGTGTGGGTTAGCATAGGTGCTAAACTCCTCCTTAAGAAGAGATTGAAGGTAGGAGGCAGGCATCTCACTCCCTGCTTTCAAATCCTACTACATTGCTGTAGTGGTTAAGACAGAGTGGTACTGGTACAATGACAGGCACATAAATCAATGAAATAGAATTGAGCACCCAGAAATCAGCCCATCTACCTATGGTCAACTGAGATGAAATCGGTTAAGTGAGAAACAACAGCCTTTTTTAACAAATGGTGTTGGCAAAACTGGAAAAACATCTGCTGAAAAATCAAATAAGACCCACACCTCACATCAGACAACAAAAATCAATTCAAAGTGGATCAAGGACCTAGGACTAAAACCAAGGATTATAAATTTCATTATAGAAAAGCTTGGAAGAACCCTAGAAGCACTAAATCGGCAACATAAACAGTCTTCCAAGTATCCTGAAAAACCTACAACTGGGAGAGGATAAAATAGATGAATGGGATGTTCTAAGAATAAAATCCCTATGCATATTCCAAAACTTCTCCAACAGAAAGAGAAGCCACAGACTGGGGGGAAAAAATTGGTAGTGACATGTCAGATAAGGGACTTATATCTATAATTTATAGAATACGCAAACAAGATAAACAACCCAATTGAAAAATGGGCACAAGATATGAATATACACTTCACCAAAGAAGACATTCAAATGGCAAACAAACACATGAAGAAATATTCAGAATTTCTAGCTCAAATCAAAGCAACTATGAGATATCATCTCACACCAGTAAGAATAGCAAAATTTAACAGAACAACAGACATCAAACACTGGTGAGATTGTGGAGGAAGTGGAACCCATATTCACTGTTGGTGGGGGTGTAAAATGGTGCAACCACTCTGGAAGGCAGTATGGTGATTTTTCAAAAACTTGGAAATAGAAATACCATTTAACCCAGCAATTCCATTATGGGAATATACCCTAAAGAAACCAGAATTGCCACCCAAGGAGATATATGCACACCCACGTTTATTGTTGTGTTATTCACAATAGCAAAGAGTTGGGAACAACGCAAATGCCCATCAACAAACAAATGGATAGAGAAGCCACTGTATATTCACACAATGGAATATTATGCAGCACTGAAAAACAAAGAACTCATGAAATATTATACAAAATGGGTGACCATGGAAGACATTATATTGAGTGAAATATCTCAGTCACAAAAAACCAAATACTGCATAATACCACTGTTATAAAACAGAACTGGCATGGAGGTTTGGGGGGAAACTAAGAAAAGAGGGGATAAACAAGGTACATGACATTGAAACAGATGGGGGAGAGAACTGTACAAAAGGGATATATGATTAGGTATTATTGGCATGACAAGAGTTCAGAATAAGAGATGCATAGTAAAGTGGGCTTGGGGTGGGGTGTGGTGAGGTGGTCTGTATAACAATAAAAGATTTTTTTTCCAAAGGAAGAAAGTAAACTGGGGGGAAGTGAGGCAGGGGAGAAAATGTACAACAATGAATGAATGGAATTCCAAATTTTCTCTATAAACTTTTATTAAAATCTCAATAAAAATTTCCTAAAGCAAAAAAAAAATCTCAGTAAATAAAAAATATTAAAAGCAAAAAACCCTCTCAATAAATAAAAATAAACAACACAGGTGCTAAACTCTTTAAATGAAGTTCATGATAGCAGTGTCTCTGGACAGAAGACACTATTCTATTTCTGTCTTACTGAATATGCCAAACTTTAGAGATTCCTTCTGGCCTGTGATCACAAAGATGACTCCACATGACACAGTCACTCTCTGAAAGCCACCTTCTAATCCTTACGCCACTAGGGAAAGCATCTTTATTAAAGACACCTGAGAAAGAGCATTACACTAATAAAACAGGAGAGAGAAGAGAAAAATCTACAAAAATCATTGTTGTGTGTTCTTAGGTGCTGCCTAGTACAAAAACCAGAGAAGGCACACGTTTGAGATTCTTAGACCTGCTTCAACAGCACTACCAGAATCAAGTCTCTACAACAAAAACATTTTTGTCTCAGTTTGGGAGACTAGCAGTCAAAATTCAGAATATCGATTTTAAGAGAGAGATTTCTCTCCTGTGGGTTCTGGGGAAGCCTTTGTGTCTTTTCTGTTTTTACTCTTCAGTTCTTTAGTGATTTTTTTGTAGTGTCTGTTTCCATTGATTTAGGCTTACTTGATTTTGTGCCTAAACTTCTCCTTTTATAACTCAAACGTGATTGGATTAGTACACATTCTACTATGATGTCACTTCATTAGCATAACAAAGGAAATCCTAATCTCAGATGTAATTACATAAGTGTATCAAAGGCATTTATTGTCCTCTAGTCAGAACCTACTCAAAGCCGACCCTCCAGCGGCTTTTCAGAGACTACATATTTTGTGAGATTGATTTTCCATCTTTCTCTCTTGGATTAGCTGGTGAATTTAAACTGCCTGCCTTTTGGTTGTCAGCACAACTCCTTATACACGAGGTGACCAGGATTTAGAACATACACTGGGGAGAGGGAGCCACAGTTTAATCTCTAACAGTGCACCTAAGAGTACAGCCAAAGCAGAGGAAGGAGAGCAGACACAGATAGTGGTCGGGTCTTCGAGACACTCTTTTAGCTCTTGTACCTGATTGAAGATTTCTGGTCATTCCTTGCCCATTTCCTCCCACATCCAGGCAAAATTTAGTGATGGAGAAGCACTCTTAACTACTTCTACTTTCACCCCACCCCCATCCTTTAACAGTTCTTAAATGCGCCCAGCTTCCTCACTCCTTTTACAACAACACGAATATTATAGAAAACAGTCAAATATAGATCAATGAATGGACCCTCCCATGTTTTTCCTCCATGATGATTGACCACACTTTAACACAAAAAGACACCCTGCAATGTGAATCCAGATCATTCTTACTTGGTGCTTCTGCTATTCAACTGTGCTGAGGGATTCTAGAGAACCCTGTGGATTCTTTCTTTGTGCAAATGTTGCTGAGGCTGGTTCTACTTTGTACCAATCACTGGGGATTCAACTATGTGGGTACCAGAGCCAATGCCTTTATGAAGATCACAGAGGATGATCTATGTACAGAAACAGATGATTGTATGCTGGAATGATCACTACTACCATAGAAGGAAAAAGGTGGCATAAATATAAAGATGAAGTGCTTCAATTCAGACTGAAAGGATTGGAGAGATTTCCCCAATTACATTACATCTAAGCTAAATCCTTATAGATGATAAGAAGGTAAGCATAGAAAATATCCAAAGAGTCTGAGAGAAAGTATCCTGGGTCAAAGGCACCATCGAAGCATTGCATGTTCATCAAGATGCAATGCTTTAGTTTGATACGAATGGCCTGAGTGTGACAGGGGAGACATAGAGGGTTAGGAAGGGAATAAATACGGTTTCTGTGTCTTATATAAACTCATGTTTGTCTTCCAACCCATAATTAGTGGCTTTTTTCTCACTTTCAGTGTTCATCCTAGTCTTAAATTTTTTCAGAAATTTCTTCCTTCTGACTATGCCTTCTGCCTGGTACCATCTTCCTCTCTTCTTCATTGACTTGCGTGCTTTATCAGAACTTAAAGCAGGCATTGCCCCTTTTCCAAGGACCTTTCTTCCTTAATTCACCCAGGCTGTTTGAGGAGCTCTTTCTGTGGGCTCCCATAAAAGCCACACATACCTTCTTTCTAGCATCTCTGAATACTTTTGCCATTATGGGAGGCAAAAGTGTGAAAGAAAGTTCCAAATACCTTAGCTACCTCAAAGTCATGCTCTTGTGTTAAGCCCTTCCACCAAGTCTCTGCTGAACCTTGTGGCTTGAATAAGTAATGCAAGGCCACCTTAGAGAACAGGTTATAAAAAGGCTATGGGCTCTGTCTGGATTACTCACTATTTCTCTCTCTTGAATTACCATTTTTCACGTCATGAAGAGACTCTCGTGAGGAGTCAGGAGGGTTAGCTTGAAAGAAGATAGTCTGGGTTCTGTTAATAACCACAAGACTGTGCTAGGTAGCAGGCTTGCCATCTCAATTGAGTCTTGAGACTTTTGCAAGTCTGGATGACAGCATCATTATAACCTAACGAAAGAACCTGAGCCCAAGACACTCACCTGAACTGTGCTCAGATTACAGGCCCACAGAATTAGGAGATGACATGCATTGTTTCAGCACTTTCTGTTTAAAGTGTCATTGAGTTGACCACAACTCATACTGACAATAACAGATCTGAACAGATCCTGCAGCATCTTCATGATCTCTGACAAGTCACTGTGTCAATTCACCTCACTGAGGGTCGTCCTCTCTCTAGCTGATTTTTTCCCTTCCTCAGCATGGTATCTTTTTTCCAAGGCCTGAGTCCTCTTGATGCTGTGCCCAAAGTATGTAAGCCAATGCTGTACCATCCTTGCCTCTAAGAAGCACTCTGTGTGCACTTTCTCCAAGACTGCCTGTTTGGGAGGGTTTGTTTGTTTGTTTTCAGTCCACCATATACTCAAAACTCTGCCATCACCACAATTCAAAACCAATGATTCTGCTTCAGTCGTCTTTATTCATTTTCCAACTTTCAGATGCAAACACATTAATTAAAAAAAATCATGGCTTAAATCAGGCTCACCTTAGTCTTTAAACTAATATCCTTGGTCTTTAACACGCTGTAGAGGTCCTTGACAGCAGATTAATCTTTTGTGCAATTCATCTTTTGATTTCTTGACTTCTCTTTGGCTGTTGACTATAGATCCAAGTAAAATGAAGTAATTGATGGTTTCTAGTGGCAAGAAGTTGTGCTGAGATCCTGAAGGCATGCAGTTCAAGGCTACCAGCTGCTCCACAGGAGAAGGATGAACATGCAACTAACTGTCTCTGAAATCCCTCTGGTGGGTCAGCTATGGGTCCGTTCTGACTCTATGGTACACAACAACATCTTCACTATTGGCGAGGATTTGTGTTTTCTTGATGTAGAATTGTAATCTTAATGGAAGGCTGCAGTCCTTTCTTGCATACTTTCTCCCCATTCACACTGTGTTTTTTACATTCTCATACATTGTGTCTTGTAAAACTAATCACCATTGATCTATGTCCACTGTTACCCCATCAGTTCAGAGCCCCACTAGTAGTGATTGTTCTTCAGGAGGTACTTCCCATCTTATCCACTTTCAGCAAGCAAGATTATGTTAACTGCATAACTTGGCTTGTTGATGGGTTCTTCTCTGATCCTGATGGTTCATTCTTCCTCACATAGCCCAGCTTCTAGAATGTTCTCAGCATGCCATTAAATAGGTATGGAGAAAAGATACAACCCTGCTACACATCTTTCCTGAGTTTAAGCCATAAATTGTTATCTTGTTCTGTTAGGACAATGGCTTTTTGTCTATGCATAGGTTTTCCAAAAATGCAATACAGTGTTCTGTGATTTCCATTCTTAGTGTTAGCTGTAAGTGGATATGATCCACATAGTCAAACACCTTTACTAGTCAATATGCAAAGGCATTTAAACAATACCTTTTAGTTATAATGTAACAATTTATAACTAACAGCAAATCTGTCTCTCTTACTAAATACTGGATGTCATCCCAGGATCTAGAAGGGTTATTAGCACATAGTAGGTATTCAGTAAATCTGGTGAGTGAAGCAGAACTAAGGCCCTCTATGAGGTGGATTGATTCAGTGACTGGGATAATCGGGATGGGAGTGTCAGAGACAGTGCGATTGGCACAGAACAGAGCAGAGTTTAGGGCTGTTGTTGCCATGAGTCGCAAGCGACTCAATGGCACATAACAACAACAACAACATGTGAATCCATTTTTCTGGTTGTTTTCTGGTTGACCTCAAGCAAAGCGAATTGGATGGATGTATTTCCATGATTACAGATCTTTCAAGTCATACTTGCCTTTTCCTGATCCTCAGTTCCCCAGAGTTCCTTCAAAAGACACAAGAGGGATGGAATAGATTCCACCTTGCTCGGACAGGAGCACTACTTTTAGAGTCAGAGTGTGATCTGTGATTGTATGCAAAATTCTCCGTATTAATGCATTTTCCCCGCCTGAGGAAAGATTTATAATTTTAACCAGAGATTCAAAGAGACTGTATTTAAAGAGCCCCTACTTCAGTGTGTGTATGTGTGTGTGTGTGTGTGTCTATGTTTGTGTGTGTGTGAGAGAGAGAGGGAGGGGGAGAGAGGTGGGGGGGAGAGAGAAAGAGAGAGAGAGAAGAGATTGAAAAGTAGATACAGCTTCTGAGGAAATATTTCCATTGTCTGATTGGGAGCCAGAGAATTTCAGCTAAACTAGTCTTGCATCATCTTACTTTACCCAAAACCATTTCCAGCCAGGGTTGGATGCTAGAAAGTATGCTAATTGATGCTTTCTTTTTTAAATTTGCATTTCCTTTAATGGTGAAAGGAAGTCTATTACATGTTGATTACATTAAATTAGCCACTGCCTGACCCCCACCCTGACCTTTCCCAGGGGACATTGAGCAATATCCTGATCAGGCCGGGTGTGGACCCGAGCTGTGTCTGGTCTTCCTGTGAAGTAGGTGAGGTCTAGTTCAGTGTTCCCCACCTTCCCCTCCCTCTTTCTTCCTATGAACACTATGAATCCTTAGAATTGATGTCTCTCTCCTTCAGAGGCGGAATGCCATTCCTCTTGTTCATCTTTATCTTTACTAAAGGATTAATTAATAACTGTGCTGGTTGAGAAAGGAAGACATGATTGCATTTTAATAAAATATTATCTAATAGATTTGGAAAGTTATTCCAGACTCAAAGGAACTGAGTGTTGATGGTTGAATGACTAGCAGAGTGACTGATACTTTAAGGAAGATTCTCTGGTCAAACCACAAAGGTGCCTGCCAATCTCTAAGAGGAAACAGGTGGTCCCAGGCTGACATAGCAACATGGTGGGTTGACTTTCTGAAAGCCACTGCACCTCCCTCTTGAGAGGCATGAAAGCCTTATTTGGGAAACGGACCCATTCCCACGACTACAACGTAGGGTACTACTCTCCTTCATGCTTAGCAACTGGAACTTACAGTATCTCCACTCCCTTGTTGCTGGTAGCTAGAATGATGACTAAAACTGTTCTGGGAATTGTTAAATGCAATGACTTTGTGGAAAGCACCTGGCGAGAGTACCTCCCACAATACTACCATCCTGCCTCAACCTTCCCTTTAAAGTGGCTTGCATTCTGGTTAAACACCACTTGTGCCTTGACTGAAAGGTCACCAATCTCATCGACTTCTTTCTCTCCCAAGTAAGAACTTTTGGCTGTGTTTTCTCTGTGATCATGCAATCAGAGGGTTGAATGAGAAGAAATAAGTTGCTGAAGAGCAATCTTGGGGTTGATGTCCAAATAAACTCCCAATATAAGTATCAGAAATCCTGTTGCCATCAAGTTGATTCTGACTCCTAGTGGTCTCACAGGACCAGGAGAAATACCCCTGAGGGTTTCTAAGGCTGTAACCTTTGTGGGAACAGCTCTATTTTTCTCCTGATGAACAACTGGTGGGTTCCAAGAGACAACCTTCTGGTTAGCAGCCAAGTCCTTCAACCATAGTGTTATCAGGACTCCGCTCTATGAGATGGGGTGGGGGTGGGGGAAAAGGCAGCTGAACCTCGCTGTTGTCCACTCACTGCTGTCCAGTCAGTTCTGACTCATAGCAACCATTTATCAGATCTCTGGGACTGCAGATCTCAGTAAGAGGAGACTGCCCCTGTTTATCACTAGGATCTGCTGGTGAATTTCAACAGCAAGACACAAGCAGCCTTTGGGTCAGTAGTATAACTTGCTTAAGACTACATCACCAGATTCAACGAGTTGTTGCTGTTGTGTGTCATGGAGTTGGAACCAATCCATAGCTGACCCTCCTGTGAGTTTGTGAAGACTGCAAATCATACAGAAGGAGATTGAACATCTTTTTTCCACAGAGCAGCTAGTGGATTTGAACTGCATAGCTTTGCATTAGCAGTTCAGTTCCTTACCACAAGTGGTCCTTTCAAAAACAATTATGAGTTATTGTCTCACCCCAGTAAGATAGCAAAATTTAGCAGAACAGCAAACAACAAATGCTGGCGAGATTGCGGAGAAACTAGAACCCTTATTCACTGTTAGTGGGAGTGTAAAATGGTGCAAACACTTTGGAAAACTATGGAACTTTCTCAAAAAGTTGCAAATAGGAATACCATTTGAACCACATAGCAATTCCACTACTGGGAATTTACTCTAAAGAAACCAGAACTACCACCCAAACAGATATACGCACACCCATGTTTATTGCGGCTTTGTTCACAATAGCAAAGAGTTGGAAACAACCTAAGTGCCATCAACAAATGAATGGATAGAGAAGTTCCGGTATATTCACACAATGGAATACTATGCAGCATTGAAAAACAAGGAACTCATGAAATATTATGCCAAGTGGATGACCCTAGATGACATTATGCTGAGTGAAATATCTCAGTCACAAAAGGACAAATATTTCATATTACCCCTATTGTAAAACAGGACTGACATTGGGGTTGAGGGAAGACAGAGAAGAAGGGGAGGAATGATGTATACTGCATTGCAACAGATGAGGAAGAGAACTGTTTAAAAGGGGTATATGATTAGGTATTATTGTCATGTCAGGAATCCAGAATGAAGGCTGCACAGTGCAGTGGACTTGGGGGGAAGGATTGCATAGCAATGAAAGAGTCTTACTTATCAAGGAGAAAAGTGAATTGAGGGGGGAGGAGGTGGGCAGGGAGAAAAGTGCAACAATGAATGACTGGAAACCCTAAGTCTTTGTAAACTTTCATTAAAATTAAAAAAAAATTAAAAAAGAAGTCCTTTCAATGAGATGTTGTTGTTATTGTGTATCATCGAATCAGAACTGACCCATAGTTGACCCTCCAGTGGGTTTTTAGAGGCACTAAATTGCACCAGAGGAGACTGCTCATTTTTCTCCTGCAGAGCAACTGGTGAGTTTGAACTGTATACCTTTGTGTTGACTGTCCAAATACATAAAGGAAGGTGATTAACCTTGGTTGTACAAACAACATACAAAAAATATTCTGGAAAGCGTCTGGAGGCATGTGTGTGTTTACTCATTTGTTCATTCAATAAATACTTACAAAGTCTCTATTTTCTTGTGTCAGCAATGAGGCAAGACACTGACACTTTCTCATTTTACATACATTCTAGGCTCAGGGGTTCCACAACTGTATAATAGCCAGGCCTCAGCAATAGTGATGGGTGAGGCCTGAGACAAACTTAGGAACATTTGCCTTAACTAATGGCTTTCAAATTTTGAGATGATACCCATTATATAAGCCAGGTAAAATAAGTCTGCAAACTGAATTTGCCCTATGTTTCTGAAAACAGTAAAGATTTATATATATTGTTCAGAGTCATTGAGTTTCCTACAACTGTTAGTGAAGCTACAAATAACAGATCTGAACCTTGCTCTGTTTTCCACCATCCTCACAATCTCCATCATACTCAAGCCCATTGTTACATTTGCTGTGTCCGTCCACCTCAATGAGACATATTGCTATTGTTGTGTATCATCAAGTTGAAATCAACTCAAGGCTGACCCACTAGCAGGCTTTCAGAGGCAGTAAATCATGAGAGGAGATTGCTCTCAACTCCAACTCGCAGTAACCCTATGAATAATGACTCTAAATCTTGCCCTATTGTGAGTCAATGGTACTGTTTCTGATATGCCCCATTGCCATGGTCAGTGTGTTATCTTATCCAGAGTTTTTCTCTCCTGCACTGACTCTCTACCCTTCTAAGCATAATGTCGTTCTCCAAAGACTGGAGCCTCCTGGCAACATGCTCAAAATATTGAGATGGAACTTCAAAATCCTTACCTCCAAGGAGTAACTTGGTCTCACCCTCTTAGCAGTCCATGGTATGTCCAATACTCTTCTCCAGCACCACAACTCAAAAACATTAATTTTTTTTCTGCCATTCTTAGTAATTTTCCAGCTCTATGATGTGCAGCAAGCAATTGAGAAAACCATGGCCTGATTCACACACGCCTTAGTCTCTAGACTGACATCTTTGCTCTTCAGCACTCTGGAGAGATCCTTAACAACTGATTTTCCCAGTGCAACTCATGTTTTGATTTCCTGACAGCTGATGCCAAGGGTGCTGATTGTGGATCCAAGCAAGATGAAATAATTTAACAAGCTCAATCTTTTATCCATCAATCAAGTTGCTGGTTACTTATTTCTACAGTAAATGCTATTTTATTAGAGACATTTATATTCTTTTCGCACACATTAGGAAGCCAAGGCACAGAAATTTTAAAAAGTTGCCTGAGTCCCTTAGTCAGTTGGGAAGGTTAATTTAACAAACACTTTTAAAATTCTGTGTTGCCTTTATATGGATGGTCCTTTAAATCCTGGGCCCTTTTCACCTGTGTGAAATTGATTTTACTTGATCAATTGAAGGAAAGTGAGGAAGCAAGGGTGTTCTATTTACTTCCCCTATTTCACAATGACCTGCTTCATACAGGTTTGAGATAGAGAATCATTTTAGACAGGAACCAAAAAGGTTTTTTTTTTTTTAAGAACCACTTGAATTTCTACTGGAGTTTTACAATGGTGGCATCTGGCTTCAGGCAAAAAGACTTTTAATTTTTCCTTTCTTTTTCTAAAATATAATCACCAAATAGGTAAACTCCAGAAGATGGGTGTTCAGGTCAGATTGCATGCTTCTTTGCTAAACAATCAAAAGTTGGAGAGGAACATTAAGGGAATCATTTTCTATTTTGCCTGGCAAAGGAGTGAGGAAGATAGCCTCTTTGTTATCTAACAGACTCACATCTTGACCAAAACAATAGTAGAATTTAAGAACTAGAAGTGGTCTGGGAATGAAAGACAGTTGTAAGATCCATGGGATGTTAATATCAGATATTAATAGAATTTACAAGAAAACAATGGCTTCATGGTCAATTGACGACAATCTCTGACTTTAGAAAGAGTTAACCCAGGTTCCTCACTGGAGGATTTCTTAGGTCCTTTGCTTTGTTATCCCTTGGTGCTCTTCTTTTCAAGGAGCATCTCTCAGACAAATAAGGCTCAGTAGAATAGATTTGGATGACCTAGCTAATCCTTTCAACTAATTCTCACACAGGAAGAACCTGAGAAGATTTGAAAATCAAAGAGGCCACCCAGGGTCACATGTTGTTAAGTGTTGTTGAGTCACAGGCGACTCATAGTGACCCCATGAAGGAGAGTCTTCAATGCTTGGGTGTCTTTCATCCTTTCTACGGGTTCATAGGGTTTCCAGAGGCAAGCTATTATGGAAGTGGATGCCATTCCTCCTTCCAAGCTTGTTTTAATCAGGGAGCTACACCCCATACTGTCCGCATTGGGTAAGCAACTATTAATGCATTTGGCACATTGGTGTCACAGTGCTCAGCCTCACAGCAACCACAAGTTACCACTGTACTGCAACTTGTACACCAGGGCTATATGACCTAGAGGAATGTCTGAACAAAAACAATGAAAGATAGGCCCGAGGGCCGCGGATTTAAAGTCACCCACCTTTGGCTTGGTAGCATCGCTTTCTGTCCACTAGACCAACTGATCTCTCTCTATGTTGATGTTATTGATGTCACACAGCTGATAAATAAATAATAAGCATTGAGATGAGAATGGGTTAGATTTTATAGTCGTCATATCCTAGAAGTGAATGATCATGGAAAAGATCTCATTTGTTTTATAAAGAGAGAGTTGTTGTCGTCGTTGATTGCCATTAAGTCGAGCACAACTCATAGTGACCCTGTGACCAAAAGACCTGAAGCCTTTCTATAACTATTGTCTTTTATCAAAGTTCATAGAGTTTCCGGAGGTATGCTGTTTAAGAAGTGGATGCCCAACAGACACTTCACCAAGGAAGACATTCAGATGGCCAACAAACACATGAAGAAATGTTCAAAATCCCTAGCTCTGAGAGAGATGCAAATCAAGACAACCATGAGATATCATCTCACTCCAGTAAGACTAGCAAAATTTAACAGAACAGCAAGCAACAAATGCTGGCAAGGTTGTGGAGAGACTGGAACCCTTATTCACTGTTGGTGGGAGTGTAAAATGGTGCAACCACTGTGGAAAGCATTGTGGCGCTTTCTCAAAAAGTTGCAAATAGAGATACCATTTGACCCAGCAATTCCACTACTGGTAATATACTCTAAAGAGACCATAAATGACATCCAAGTAGATATATGCATATCCATGTTTATCGTGGCTTTGTTTACAATAGCAAGGAGTTGGAAACAACCTAAATGCCCATCAACAAACGAATGGGTAGAGAAGCTGTGGTATATTTGCACAATGGAATACTATGCTGCATTGAAAAACAAGGAACTCAAGCAATATTATTCAAAATGGGTGACCCTGGAGGACATTATGCTGAGTGAGGTATCTCAGTCACAAAGGGACAAATGCTATATGGTACCACTGTTGTAGAATGAGGCTGGCATCGGGGTGGGGGTAAGACTGAGAAAAACTGGATGAAATATGTTTATGGCATTGAAGTCTATGGGGGAGAGAATAGTTTAAAAGTATTATATTTTAGGGCATTATGTTTATCGTAGGAGTATGCAATGAGGGTTTCAGAGTGGATTATATTTGGGGTTGGGGTGGGGTTTGGTGAGGTGCGGAGGGGGGATTGTGTACCAATGAGGGAGTTTTTCTTTTGCTTTTCAAGGAGAGGAGCAAATGGGGGGGAGGGGGGAGGGGTTTGTGCGGGGAGAAGGGTGCAACAATGAATTAATGGAATCCCAAAATCTCTGTAGATGTTCATTGAAATGAAAAATAAACAACCTAAATTTAAAAAAAAAAAAGAAGTGGATGCCCCTCCTGCTTCCAAAAGGAGAGAGTAGAGAGTTCCAAAGACAAAAAGTTATTTGTCTCATATTATACAAGCAGAATCTGAACAAGGATCTAGGTTTTCTATCTTCTCATTGGATGGAACATGAAAAAAATACATTTAATCCTGTAGTTGTTAGGTGTTGTTGGAGTTGGTTCTAACTCATATCCACAACAGAACAAAACTCTCGAGCTCTGACTTACTGTTAGCAGTTGTTTTTAAGTTTGAGCTCATGTTGCAACCACCCTCACTCTGTCTCACTTAAAATCTTTCCCTTTTCCATTGACCATCTACTTAACCACGCATGATAACCTTCTTTAGGTACTGGTTTCTCCTGATAACATATCCATCTTCACTTCTAAGGAACATTCTGGCTTTACATCTTTCAAGATAAATATGTTGACCTTTTGACAGTCTATGGTATAGTCTATACTGTTGTTGTTAAGTGCCATCGAATTATAGATGACTCAAAGCGATCCTATGAATGAAAGACTTGAAACTTGTATAACTTTCTTTGTTTCCCCAAGTTCATAGAATTTCTGAAGGCAAGCTTTTTTAGAAGTGGATGCCACTCCTGCTTCCAAGCTTGTTTTAATTGGGAGCTCTACCAATTATTCAAATACATCAACTCTTCTTTTGGTCTTCCTTATTCACTGTCTAGCTTTTTGATGCATATGGAGCAATTTGAAAACACTATGACGTGGATAAAGTGCATCTGACTTCTCAAAGTGACATCTTTGCTTTTTAACATCTTAGAGTGTCGGGGTTTTTTTGGCAATAGATTTGTAACACATAGTTTGATTACTTAGTTGTTGATTCTGTAGTGGTTGATTGTAGACCAAGTAAAAGAAAATTCCTTGATGACTTCAATCTTTCCTTCATTTATCAATGTTGCTTACTGGTGTAGTTGTGAGAAATTTTGTTTTCTTTATGTTGAAGTTTAATCCACACTGATGGCTGTAATCTTGTATCTTCATCATTAAGTGCTTTAAGTCTTTGCTTCCAACAAGCATGATCATGAGTTGTTGGCGAGTCTCCCTCTAATCCTGACGTCTCATTCTTTTTCATATGATGCAGTTCTCAGATTATTTGCTGAGCATATGGTGAAAGGATACAACTCTGACACTCACCTTTCTTGATTTCTTGTTACAACTACCTCTTGGTCTATAAACAGATTCTACATTAGTACAATTAAGTCTTTGGGATTACCATTCTTCTCAGTTACCCATAATTTGTTATGATTTACACAGTCAAATACTTTTGCATAGCCAATAAAACACAAGTGCATTTCTTTGTGCTATTCTTTGCTTTAATACAAAATCCATCTGATATCATCAGTGATACCCCTGTTCCATATCTTTTTATGAATACAACTTGAATTCCTGGTAGTTCTTTGTCTTTGTAAAGCTACAAACTGTTCAGTTAGAATTTACTTGCTTATGATATTAATGATATTGTTCAGTAATTTCTGCATTGGATCAACATTTTTTGGAACGTGCACAAATAAAGATATCTTACATTTGGTTTGCCAGGTCATGGTCTTCCAAATTTCTTGCTGTAGGCCAGTGAACAATTTCAGTGTTTCATCTGTTTACTGTAACTTCTCAGTTAATATTCTGTCATTTCCTAGAGATTTATTTTGCAGTAATGCCTTTAGCGTAATATAGGCTCCTTCCTTCAGTACCATTAGTTATTGTTCATATGCAACCTCATAAAATGATTCAGTGTCACTCCGTTCTTTTAGTAACTTTATAGTCTATGCATTTTTTTAATTCTTCCTGTGTCATTCAATAGTTTATCCACAGTGTTCTCTACCATTGCAACTTGAGGCTTCAATTTTCTCTTCAATTCGATTTGGGAATTGCCAAGTGCCTAGGTTTTTATATTTCTTTATCTTCTCTAGCTTTGCCTTGAAAAATTTTGTTCAGCTCTTTCAGGCCATTATTTCTTTCATACTCTTTAGTGGGGGATCTCTGGTGGCCTAGTGGCAAGAAGCTGTGTTGCATTCATGAAGGCATGTGGTTCAAATCCAGCAGCTGCTCTGTGGGAGAAGGATGGGCAAGCTCTTCCCATGCGACTAACTGCCTCAGAGGGTCAGCTAGGAGTCAAATTCAACTTGATGGTACATAACAACAACTACCACAACAAGCCCTTTAGTCACTTTATGTTTGAGGACAAATTTCAGGTGTTCATTTTGATCTTTATTCTTTTCAGTCTTCTTAGTGACCATTTGATTTCTTTGAATCTAATGTCCTTGATGTTATCCCACGATTCATCTGGACTTTGTGTTCAGTGCATCAAGTATATTTATTTTAACTATAATGAGACATGCTTTGATTTCTATGTTTTTAGCCTTTTATTGTGATGTGGTTGACAATTTACAGAGCAAACTTGTTTTCCATCCAACATCTTTTTTTCCATTTAACAGTTTGTTTATTCTGTTTTGTGCCATTGATTGTGTCCTTAAACATATTGGCATCTTTTCCACTTATTCCCTGTTCACCATTTCCACATGCCCTTCCTTTCCTTCTTACCTTCTGAGCTTTTTCCCCTAGGAAAATGCTGCTGTTTAGATCTTGCTCAGTTGATTATTCTAAGGAGTATGTACCTGCCTGATGGTATTATTTCACCTTGAAGGCCTGTCTGAACATTGAGGTATGGGTTGAGTTAAGCTTTAGACATGAAGAGTGGCTCAAGGCCATAGTCTGGGGGCTTCTACCAGTTTCTGGTAGGCAGTAAGCCTAATTTTTTTTAAGCTTAATCTTTTTTATTATTTTAAGTTTTGTTCCAAATTTCTCTCCCACCCTATCCAGGACTTGCTATTGTGATTTCTTTCTGGGTGGTCAAGAGTGGCAGCCAGACACCATCTAGTGCTTCAGGACTCAGAATTGTGGAGGTTGGGTTTCATGTCATCCATCAAGTTTTAGACTAGTTGTTTCCTTGTGTCTCTGATTTTCTTCACTCTTTGTTGCTCTGAACTGAGAGAGACTGCCTTGTTGCACCTTGAATAGCTACATTGAATAGCTACTCACAAGCTTTTAAAGCTCCAGTCACAACCCATTATAATAGCATATAGATTATCTATGTGGATTGTTGTAGTATACTTCTGAGTCAGAACTGACCCACAGCTGACCCTCCAGTAGGTTTTCAGAGGCAATTAATTGCACAGGAGCAGATTGCCCATCCTTCTCCTGCAGACCAGCTTGTGGATTTGAACTGAAGTGGCATCTACTTCCATAATAACTTGCCTCCAGAAACCCTATGAACCTGGAGAGAGGATGAAAGGCACCTAAGCTTCGAGGACTCTCCTTCATAGGGTCGCTATGAGTCGCCTGCCACTCAACGGCACTTAACAACAATAA
>NW_006399824.1:13259230-13265221 GCF_000299155.1 Elephantulus edwardii | reverse complement strand
AGAGAGAGAGATAGAGATTAGCTGGCCCAGTGAAGATAAAACGAGGTGACCAAGACCAAGGTGGGTGACTTTTAATGGGCGGCCCTCGGGCCTGTCTTTCATTGTTTTTGTCCAGACATTCCTCTAGGTCATATAGCCCTGGTGTACAAGTTGCCGTCCCTCGGTCACTTGTGGTTGCTGTGAGGCTGAACACTGTGACATGGATGTGTCAAATGCGTTAATGGTTGGCTACCCAATGTGGACAGAGAGTGGGATGGAGCTCCCCGATTAAAACAAGCATGGAAGGAGGAGTGGCATCCACTTCCATAATAGCTTGCCTCCAGAAACCCTGTGAACCTGGAGAGAGGATGAAAGGCACCCAAGCATCGAGGACTCTCCTTCATAGGGTAGCTATGAGTCGCCTGCGACTCGATGACACTTAACAACAATACCACCTTTGGGTTGTCAGTGCAACTTCTTGCCACAAAGCAACCAGATCTGGCATGTTAGTTGACCTTGGTGGTCAGTTGACCTTAAACTACAGTCCTATGTCCCTAGGCCCAGTGACTTATTCCCTCAAAATGTTTAATTGAATTATATCACATAAAAAGAGTTCTTGAGACAGTTTCTTATATTAACTTATTATAACAGTAAGTTATACTCAAGATCATACATTAACTTGGACGACATCATTTTTCTTCAGCTTCAACTTTAATTTCCATATGAGCAAGTAATGATCTGTTTCACAACTATTGTTTTCACTAGGTACCATCGAAATGACCCTAACTCACGGCCACTCTATGTCCTATAGCACAAAACCATGACTGACCCTGCACCACAGTTAGCTCTTGACTTTGTTTCAACTCATGATATAGAGCTTCTCCACCATGCTTTCCCAACAGGTGTGGATTTGGCCCCGTGTATTCCGTTTGGCAAGGTGCACATTTATAATCATCATCTCATGATTTGTATTGTTGAAAACACACTATTTCCCTTTTTTAAATAAGTCTTTGATCTTACAATGATCTAGAGAATTGATAAGTTCCATACAGTCTGACCTTGCTCCCCAAGAATGAGTCAATTGTGATTTTGAGCAGGGCCTCGTCTTCGTGGGCACACACACTTGAAGGGAATTTCCCACTCATGATAGTAGAGGTTCACTATGTTTTATTTAGGTTCCTTAGATTCCTTCTAAACCTCCTTCACTAGTGTTCAGAGATTTTTAAATCTTTTTTTTTCATTGCGGCAGATTTCAGAAATATAATCATCACTCCAATTATTTCTGTAATGACTTTCTTGTGCCTAGTGAGGCTGCCAAAATTAGCCACAACATGACTGATTATGAACTTGTGACTCAGTGGCCGACATTTGAAGGTAACCTTTAGTTGGTTCTAATAGGAAAACAGCGGCCAGCATCTTCTAGCAATTACTGTAATTTATGTATTAAGAAAAATAAAATGCCAGCGTTTCAGTTGCTTTGTGGCTCTCTGAAGTCACCACAGGAGTATGCAGTGTTGTTCGTGGGGCAACCAGCTTCTCGTCTTTTAACTATAAATGCAGTGAGCCTCAGGGTACAGTGCCATCTGAGGTTAACTGGTAGCTTTTACCTCCCTTTTACTTGTTCTCCTCTTCTTTAACTCCCCCCGCCCCCTTTCAGCCGGAACTCTCCAGTTAGCAAGCAGAGTGTGTCTTTCAACTGAGCTGCCTGATAGTCTATGACTCAGCTGTCCAGAGAGCCACAGCTGGCTTGGCACCGATTCAAAAGGATCTCTCCCTCCCTCTCCTCTTCCCATATGCCCCTCCCCCCAATCCAGTTAAACTGTGTGAATCAACAGCCAGTTCTTCCTTCTAATTGGCTTTAAGGAGAGTCAGAGGGAAACTCTTAGTTCTCTGGCAAGAGTCTTGGGCTGGGGAAGCAGCTTATAAGGTCAATGTCCCAAGCTAAAGCAGACAGCAATACAAATAAACAGCCACAGGGAGACAGACGTGGAGTCAGGAAAATCCCTACATGACTAGACTATCAGTTTCAGTAGAGCTGTGGCTGGGAATGTCAGGTTCAAGCCCATGACAACGAGGCCAAGGAGTTTGCCTTGGAATAAGTGGTGTCCCAAGCCTCTTTCTTCTTAGTCAGCAACCATATTTTGTTAAAGAAAGAAAATGCCTGTGTGGGATGGGTAGTAGTCAGTTGCAAATAATTATGAAAAGGATACATTTCCAGGATTTTACTTAGCTGAGGTAAGATTATAATAGATTCATAAGAAGTCTAAATTATAGAGTCTTAGTAGATAAATTGGGATAGTGCCATAGAAAAAGAATGAAGATTTGAGACCCCAAATGCCCACTTACTTACATCCTGGTTCCAAGCACCATTAGGTATGAAAATATCATCAATGGAAAACTAATGATGATATTAATGAGCTTGTGTTTCATGATCCTTTACTTAAATGGACATTGCTAAGTGACACTAACAATGTGTCTACATGGCCATATTTTTTTTAAGTAAAATATTTTAGTATTCCTTATATTTAAGAGGGGGACCACAACTTGTATAATCTTCAGACCAGACACCCTTAGTACTTGGAGCTACTCTTTGGGAGTACTACACTCTTAGTACTTTGGAGCAGTTGGGATGTGGATGAAGAAGTCTAAGCTCCTTCCTGATGACTCAGGATGAGAGAGGCCAGCACCTGCTGTGGGTAACAGCCTTTCATTTTCATTGAGGACGTCAGATTCCCCCTTCTTCTTAAAAGCTAGGCTCCCTGTACTTCTTGGAAAAATCCAAGGTGCTTCTACAGGCACCTCTTTTAATCCTAATTCTTTCTTTAGAAGATATAGGCAAGAGATTGCATATGTGCTTGGCACATAGAAAGCATTGTGTCATTGGCTACTTGTGGGGGCAGATGGGTGGTTCTACAACAGCTTACATCCTGGTCATGTAATTGTTCATATCTGGACGGATGACTCAAACCAGATCTTTCAGAATCCTTCCTTCTGGTATTCCAACTAGAATGGTTGGGATGAGGGGGAGAGAAAGGCCTCTTTGCTCATTGTTGCCAAAATTGTAAAACTGTTATGACAGCCCATCACCTGACAGGATACTTCACTTGTAGAAAAGTTGGACTGTGCAATTAGAGGGCCTTTAGCATCAAATGATTTCACTTTTGATTCAAGAAAACTCAGATTTTACAATAGGTAAATATGTGCTACTACTCAAACTCATTTAACCAATGTTGCTGAGAATAAGATCTTTCTTTTGCAAACAGTTACGAATGACTTGTAGCTAGTTCACAAAGAATGTTTATAGTTGGTTTATTAAGCAATGCTCTTTAGTTCAAAAGTACAATCCAGATCCAAATTCCAATATTTTTTAATGAATTAGAAAAACTAGTCACCAAGTCCATATGGAAAGGAAAGAGACCCTGGATAAGTGAAACATTATTGAAGGAGAAAAATAAACTGAAGCCTCATACTTCGCAGTTTCAGAATACATAATACTCAAAACAGCCTGAAGTGACAGACACACAGAAGAAGATACTGAAAACACTACAAAAGCTCAGAACTGACCCACACCTGACCCTCCAGTGGAATTTCAAAGAACTCAAAGGAAATGTCCAATAAAGAGATTTTTCCTCTTTCTCTCATAGAGCTGCTGCTAATGGATTTAAATCGCCAAAATGGCACCATTTTTGGGTTACTGGCACAACATCCAATAGACTATGCCACGCCATCATCGCCTCCTAAACTCATCAAAAGATTTCACAAAAAAAGTAAAAAGAGAACCAATGGATTTTGAAAGAAAAATATGGCAATAGCATACATATCTTATAAGTGTTTAATAGCATATACATATACATATATATATTTCAAAACTTCAACAGCAAAAAGATGAACAATCCAATTTTTTAAATGGGCAAAGGATATGAACATATATTTTACCAAAGTCATTCAAGCAGCTAAATAAAAAGATGCTTAAGCTCATTATCATTAGCTATTTCAGAGATTCAAATAGAAAGTACAATGAGGTATCATTTTACCCCTGGCAGTAATAATACTGATTTTTAAAAAAAAGGAGGATAGAATAACAAATGCTGGCAAAGCAATGGGCAGATTGGAACTCTTAAACACTGCTGGTGGGACCGCAAAATGGTGCAGCTACTAGGCATAACAATGTGGCCCTCCCTAAAAATCTGTAAGTATCATATGATCCAACAATCCCAGTCCTAGGCATCTTCTAGAGAAATGAGAATTGTGACATTGGCAGGTATACTTACCTATGTTCATTGCAGCATCTTTCACAATAGCAGAATGATAGAAACATCCTAAGATGGGAACATCAACAGATGATTGCAACAAAAAACTTGTAATACATAGATACAGTGGTATCTATATATCAATTCTAACAATAGTTTTTAATGCAATTAATAAGCATCAAGTCCATATGGAAAGGAAAGATAGCTATACAATAATAAAGAGTAAGGATGAATCAACAAAACATTTCACAGGATGGCTGAATCTAGAGTGAACAAGTGGGCTGAATCCAGAGTGAACAAAGTGAATCACAAAACTACAAGTAACAAATACTGCACCTTACCATTATAAAAAGTGAAAAAGAACTTTACATAGAGAAGAAAATTTTTTTGTGTAATTACCAGGGATAGGAGGCGAAGGGAAAGGAAACTAGTAAATAAATAGTAAGCAAATAAATGAAAATATATAAATATAAAACAAAAAAGTAAATAAATAGCAAGCAAATGTTCATTATGGTGAAGAGAAAGGCAATACACAATATGAGAGACATCAACCCAACTTAGCCAAAGCAAAGGAAGGCACTGAGAGGTATGCAAGAATAAAGGACGTTTGAGTTGTGGTGCTGAAGAAGAGTCTTGAACATACCATGGGCCACCAAGAAAAAAAAATAGGTCTGTCTTGAAGTTTCTCTTTGCAGGCTGGGATTTTGAAGCTTCTTCTCACATATTTTGACCAGATGGCCAGGAAAGACCGGTCCTTGGAGAAAGACATCATTTTTGGAAGGGTGGAAGGACAGTGCAGGAGAGGAAGACTTTGCAAAGGATGGATTACTACGGGGTGATTGGGGAAATGAAGATTGTTGTGTCGGAATTAGTGAGACTGGCTTAGGACAGGGCAGGGTTCAGAGCTGTTGTTGTTGGTCGCTATGGGTCGCAGGTGACTCAATGGCATATAACAAAACATAACAGCTCAACAACAATAATCATTTGGTAGTAGATACGTGAATTATTATACTACATTAATATGTGTACTAAGTAGATGAAGACAGTTGTGTGAGTTATATATATATATTTACATGCAAATTTGTAAATGCTTCAGATATATGGATATAAATAGATATGTTGTCGTTGTTGTTATGTGCCGTCGAGTCGTTTGCGACTCATAGTGACCCTACGTACAACAGCCCTAAACCCTGCTCTGTCCTGTGCCAATTGCACTGCCTCCGACACACCCATCCTGATTACCCCAGTCATTGAATCAATCCACCTCATAGAGGGTCTTCCCCTCCTGTGCTGTCCCTCCACCCTCCCAAGTATGATGTCCCTCTCTAAGGACCTGTTTCTCCTTACAACATGTCCAAAGTATGTCAGACGAAGCTCCAGAATCCTTGACTCTAAGGAGTAGCCTGGTTTAACCCTCTCCAGGATGAATGTTTGTTTTCTTGGCAGTCAATGGTAGATTCAATACTCCTCTCCAGCACCACAGCTCAAAGGCATAAATTCTCCTTCTATCCGCCCTAGTCATTGTCCAACTCGCTGACACATAACAAGTGATTGCAAAGACCATGGCCTGTATCAGGCACACCTTAGTCTCCAGAGAGACACCGCTGCTCTTGAGTACTTTAGAGATGTCCCTAACAGCAGATTTTCCCATCGCAATACATTTTTTTATTTCCTGGCTGCTGGTGCGAAGAGTGTTGACAGTGGAGCCGAGCAAACTGAAGCTGTGAACAGTCTCAATCTCTTCGCCATCCATCCTGATGCT
>NW_006399824.1:13247742-13250448 GCF_000299155.1 Elephantulus edwardii | reverse complement strand
AGAGTAAAAGTTCACACACCATATTAAACCAGAGCCAAAGCTCACACACTTAATTACTACTTGATAACTGTTATTTTTGGAAGATCTCAAAGATTTCTCTAGCTCTAAAGTGCCCTTTTCCTATTTATATTTTGTAACCTATTTCAGGGTTAAGAATATAACCATTATCTTAATATATCTGGACCCAATTGTGGCTATTATTTTTCAGTTATTCCAATTATAGTAAGAATGCAAACTTAGTTACTCCACTATGACAGACTCAGAACTAATTATTACAAAAGTTAATGAATACTAGTGAAGAAAACACCAACAGCCATTTGATTCCACCACTTACTGGTTAGTTGATTCTGAACAAATCACATTTTTAGACATGAACTTTACCCTGACCTCTAGTCTGAACAACCACCATTCTGAAGGGAAAAAAAAAAGAGAAAGAAATAAACAAACAAGAAACCATCCACCCTTGGCCCTTTCTCAGTAAAACCAAACACTCAATTTTTTCCTGGTCCCCAAAACTTTTACTCCACCCCAGTTACCACAAACAGAGTCTGGTGGTGTGGTCTGACTGGTTGTTTTTGGTGGTGGCAACTTAAGGGAGGTTGGAATTCCAAGTGTCTCTACTAACAAACTCTTATTTAACTCCTACAGTATTTCCAATACTTTCCTAGGAGTTGAAAGAATGGATATACCAAGAAATATAAGGCATGTCCCATTGATTGGAAAATGGTCCAAATAGGGAGAACATAACTGAAGTAGACAGAACAATGTTGGAGACAAGTAAATGACAGTAACTCTTAAATATGATGCTAAAATATGAGGAGAACAAGGGGATTGAGGACTCGTATTTGGAGAGACATTGAATTAAGGAATAGGCAGGACTGAGATAGGTTGAAGATGGAGAAAGGAAGGAAGTGGAAGAAATGTCAGATTAAGAGGACCAGGACCAGGAGATGTGAGGAAGGGGATGAATGAAGGAGTTTTTCTTTTGCTTTTCAAGGAGAGGAGCGAACTGGGGGTGGGGGTGGTGGTGAGTGGGTGGGGAGAAAAGTGCCTCAATGAATGAATGGAATTCCAAAATCTCTGTAGATGTTCATTGAAATTAATAATAATAAAAAAGAATCTTTCAATGACTAGTTAGTATCTGAGTAACATCTCTAACAAAGATTGGAACACTCTCTTAGAAAAAGTTGTTGAGGGCAGGGACCACTTTCCTTTTGTTCATTATCATGTCCTTAGAGTCTATATTTATTCAATTAATAAAAAATTATTCATCCCATTTCAACACCATAGTATCTCATGGATACCCAAGACTCTCAGAGTAGAATTCCCAGACTCCAACTCAGTGGCATTACCTGGGAACTTGCTAGAAATTAAAACTCTTAGGTGGTCCTCCACACTTATCAGGTCAGAAACTCTAGGGTTGGAGCCCAGAAATCAGGGTTTTAGCAAGTACTTCAGATGATTGTGATGAGCTAAAATCTAAGAACACTAATGTAGGCCAAAGCCTAATTATGAAAATTTTCTAATTTCCTCTAAACTTTGCAACATAGCTCTTCTCAGCTTGTTCTGTAATGGAAAATTGGGGAAACTCATTGGCAAGAGACTTGTGAGGCACTCAAGGGCTTTGGACATCTTTGTACTTTAGAAAATAAAGCTGTTTAACTTTGAATAAATGAAACTAGATATAATAATTTAGTGGCTCAGTTTCATGAAGCTTTGTGTAGGAGTGTCTATGGCAGAAAGAGGAAGTAGAATCCCAGCCCTACTAAGGCAAGACAACTGAAATTTCAAAAAATGAGATACCAGTTCAAGATGGCTAATTGAACCCAAGCATTTCCACTGCTGTCACGGACTGAAGTGTGACTCTTAAAATATGTGTCACTATAAAATGTGGAAGCTGTTTAACCAACGGCTTTAAGAAAGGAGGATAGGCAGCCTCCTTTGGTGTGATTTTTTTTTTAAAAAACAACAACAACAACAACAACAAACAAAACTTTGAAAACCTGCTGGAGGCTCAGATATGAGTTAGTTTCATTTCTGAGGGGAGAGAAGTTTGATTTTGTTTTCTCAAGTCCATCACCATCCTAATCAGATACAAGGGGAATTTCTTTGGGAAACTCCTGAGTCTCAGTTTTCCCATATTTAAAATAAGGATGATTCTCTCATCTAGCAAGTAGCTGAAATAATGAAATTAAATATTTTAAAAGGCCATGAAAATTAAAACCACTTTTGTTATATATTCTTAATATATTTGATTCATGCAAGATCTACTCAGAGGTCTTAGATTCCTACAAAAGTCCTTTCTTTGTTCCTGTTGAGCTGGAAACAGTATAAATGTTACCTCCTGCAGGAATACACCAAGGCTTTTTGGCTGGATGATTGCTTTGTTCATGTGCTTCCGGAGTACCTCAGTGATTCTCCTATTTTAATCCTTGGGTCATTCACATTTGTATACACTTCTCCATCTCCTAATAAGTGTGCAAAGGGCAGAGGTCAAATCTTGTTTCTCTTTATACACTCAGAACTTAACACACAGTTTTGTGTAAAATAAACAAGAAATGTTTGCAGCATTGAATTGAATGCTGGTTGGTTAGCTTAAATGAGTTGATATCCTATTACTGTATGCTTACATAAATCCAAAGAGTTATTAGGTCTGTGGAGAGTACATAATTGTGTTTTTTAAAGATTTTTAAAAATTATTAATTT
>NW_006399824.1:13184378-13247271 GCF_000299155.1 Elephantulus edwardii | reverse complement strand
TTAGGTTGTTTCCAACTCCTTGCTATTGTGAACAAAGCTGAGATAAACTTGGGTGTGCATGAGAGTACATTATTATTTACAACAATAGATATTTTAAATGACAGCATTGCAGGCTCCTAGACTGAAAAAGACTCTCCCACACCCTCCTCTTTCTTTCACTGCTGTCAAGTTAAAACTGACTCATAACTGACCCTTCAGCAGGTGTCCATAGGCTGTATATAAGTCGCACGGGGGAAGATTACCCATCTTTCTCACTCAGAACAGCTAGAGAATTCAAATCACCCATGGGCTGGCAGCAGAACTCTACTCATTAGTATGTTGTTGTTACTGAGTATGGTAGAGTCAGAACTGAACCATAGCTGACCCTCCAGTGGGTTTTCAGAGGCTGTCAACCACATGGGAGATTATTCATCCTTCTCCCATAGAGCAGCTGGTGGATTAGAACTGCACACATTTAGGACAGCAGAACAGGTTCTCATTACTAGGCTACCACAGCTCCCTTTAGAATACTCATTAGCATAGACTTCCTAAAATGTGGAACAGAATCACCTAAGAAATTTGTTGAAAAGAAATTTTCCCAGATCTGGTGGCCTACTGGAAAGAAACTGGCTGCAATCCCAGAGGCACACAATTTGAATCCACTAGCTGTTCCTGGTGGGGCAATGCTGCTGCAGGGAGAAGGATGGGCAATCTCCTCCTGTGTGATTCAATGGCTCTGAGAACCCGCTAGAGGGTCAGCTGTTAGTTCTGACTAGACGGCACATGCCAACAAGACGTTCTGCTTCTAACAAGTCAGAATTTCTCAGGAGACAATTCACTTTTTTTTTTTAAATATTTCCTTGGGTTGCTATTATATACACTCCTGTTTGAGAACCACTTAAAGAAGTTAGGCCTCCATCTCACACAAAGAAGAAAGCCTGCCTGGAGACTCTTGGCAATGTTGTTGCCATCATTACATATGTTTTAGTAGTCTTTTTATCAAGGAGTTCTAACATTATGGTATACATAGCCTTCAGAATTCAATCTGAAGCGTGGGTGGCTATGTGAGGAAGGATATTCTTCTGAATTTCTAACATTAGTGTGAGCAGCAAAATTTTAGTATAAATCACTAGTGAAACAGCTGTCCTGTCCATGTCCCTGAGGGATACTGAGCTAGATGTGAGATTTGGCACCAGAAACGGTAGATTCATTTCTCAGCATTGTCACTTGCTCACTGTGTGATCATAGGGAGGTTAATAAGGGCCATTGAGTTTCAGTTTTGTTTTGCGTAAAATGGCAAAAGTGAAAACCTTTTCCTCTCAAAAGACTGTAGTGGGAATATTTGTGAAATGCTAACAATTCTTTATTTTATAGACAGCAAAGGTAAATTTTATCACATACACAATCTGGATATAACAGACATTAATCTTTAAATGAATGCATATGCTATCAGGAAAGATGAACAGTTATGTGTCCATAAATAAGACATCTGAGAACATACAGGTTTGGCAGGTAACATTTCCATATGTGAGTCTTGTAAGTAGAGCAAATAGGGTAAAAAATGTGAAAACTACTTAGCCATAAACAAACCCTTTAAGGGAATAAGTTGCTACACCCAGGATCTCAGAATCACAGTTTGGCAGGGTCTCAAGATCAATTGGCATAGCTCAGTGCACAAAGATAATATTTTTATCTTTTTGATTAAGCAGTGGTGGGGTTGTAAACACCCGTGAATGACCATCTAAGGTGCAACTCTTGACCTATCTCCATTGAGAGTATAGAAATGTGAAGAAAACAAAACACTAACTCAAAGGACTAATGAAGCATGTGAACTTCAGTCACTATGACCTTGCGACTCAAAGAACTAGACAGTGCCCAGCTCCCACTGACTACCATTTCAAAAGGGATCACAACAGAAGATCCCCGACAAAATGGACTAAAAATGTGGGATGAAACTAAAATCAAATAATGAGAGAAAACCCAGAAGAAACTTCCTGATCTGATCGAGGTTGGTGAAACTCCAAGACAACTGTCCTTAGTCATCTTCAAAGCTAGAATAGAACCTTATAAGTCAACTTTAATCCAAAGAGTAGACAGGTCTGTAAGGTCATCAATAACACTGGAAAGGAATGTACTCCTTAGAACAATCAAATATACAAGATCAAAAAGATAGTTATTTTAGTAATTTCCCCAAAACAAAGTTCAGGAAGCAGGAAAGGAAGGATAAATGGAAAAGAAGGATGGATGGAAAAGGGAAAGTCAAGGTGGAACTGGGTAGAATGCAGTTATAATTTGAGGATTGTAACCAGTGTCACAAAACTTGGTGTGTATGAATTGTTGAATGGAAAACCAATTTGTTCTGTAAACTTTCTCTTATTATCCTATAATAAAAATGAGAATGCTTTATTATACTTTCAGTGCTCTCATTTCACTTTATTATCTTAACTACACACATTTAATAGTAATTTATAGAATATTCTTTCACTTCTCTCCACTTGCCTTACTGGCAAGGGGGACAGTGAGTATGGGTTCTCTGTTAACATATAATCGTTATGATGTATATGAGGATCAGCTGTTACTGGTCACCAATGCTCATTAGGACTAACGTTTTGATTCCTCTGATCTTGGGCCATAAAGTGGGAGTAAAGTTCCTCATGTACGTGAATGAAAAATTCTATACACCATGTATCATGTATAATACTGCATTCACTAACATTGGCCTGATTAAAAAGAGTATTGGAATTCTACTTTAACCAAATGCCTGGGCTGATGTTAAATTATCCCAAAGTGAATTTAGACAGAATACTTAAGGAGCCAAATGACCTCAGAATAAACTGTTTATAATTGTTGTGTTGTTCTGTGCTGTTGAATCAGAACTACCTCATAGCTTACCTTCCAGCAGGTTTTCAGAGGTAGTAAATTGCACAAGTGGAGATTATCCATTTTTCTCCTGTGGCAGCTGGTGGATTAAAACCACATGCCCTTGAGATTGCAATGCAGCTTCTTACCACTATGTTATTATCTCTCTCTCTCTCTCTCATAGTTCAGTAATGATGTCCTCACAGGTAAAGATATAAAAAGAAACAAACATCTTTAAAAACATATTTATCATGAATGAACTCCTTTAATGCCTTGGATGAAATTTTAGGGTGTAAACTACTTAGCAGGCCATCTTAGCTCAGTGGCATGGTAAAGTTTAATGTCTATAACTTGAAATTTACTGACATGGAGCAGGAACTGAGCTCCCTTTAATATCTACAGGGCTCTTGTGTAGCAGTTGCTGCCAAGTCAGCCCCGGTTTTGTTCCACAGGATTTCAAGGTTGTCTCCTCATGGAAAAGCAAAGCTTTATCTTCTGTAACAACTGTGGGTGGGATGAAGCAGCTAATCCTTTGTTCTGTGGTGAGGCAGTGAGTTATGTGCACACGCTAACTTGTGTTCACCAGTGTTCTCTTTCCTTTTGAGAAATCAGGATCCGTTTTTCAAGAAAGCAATGTAATAAGTTCCAGAAAGACCTAGAACCAACGATTGGTCTGAATGTATCATAAATGGGTTCCCTCAGAAGAAATGATATATTTTATATGATAATATGATAATATTTCTATCAGAGCTGCCTTGTGGCCCACCAGCTGCTCCAATGGAAAAAGGTGTGACAGTCTGTTTCCAGAAGGATCTACAGCCTTGAGGGCTCTATGGGGCAGTGACACTTGGTCCTACAGAGTCACTAGGTGTCAGAATCCGCTAAACAGCAAGAGCTAAGCTAATTATTTTAGGCTTTGAATTTTTTTTGCAATTATGTGTTTTTAGTAATATATTTCAGTAAAACCTATGGATCTTGGCTTAAAGCAGAGAGTACCAGAGGACTGTCTATATGTGTTTCATTGACTATGCAAAGGCATTTGACTGTGTAAATCACTACAAATTGTAGCTAACCTTGAAAAGAATGGGAATTGCAGAAGACTTTATTGTATTTATGCGAAACCTATATTTGGACCAGGAGGCAGTTGTCAAAACAGAGCAAGGAAACACTGCATAGTTCAAGATCAGTAAAGGTGTATGCCAGGGATGTATTCTGTCTTGATACCTTTTCAATCTATATGCAAAACAGATCATTTGGGAAGCTGGACTATATGAAGAGGAATGTAATATCAGGATTGGAGGAAGACTCGCAAACAACCTGCATTATGCAGAGAACACAACCGAGTTTGGTGAAATTGAGGAGGATCTGAAGCACTTGCTACAGAAGGTCAAGGACTATAGTTTTCAATGTAAGTTGAAGCTCAACATCAAGAGGACAAAAATTCTCACTACTGGTCCAATTGGTAGCATTATGATAGATGGAGAAGAGGTTGAGATTGTTAACAGCTTCAGATTGTTTGGTTTCACAATCAACACACTTGGCACCAATAGCCTAGATATCAAAAGACAAATTGCATTGGGAAAAATCTGCTGCCAAGGACCTTTCCAGAGTACTGAAAAGCAATGATGTCAGTCTAGGGACTAAGGTGTGCCTGATGTGGGCCATGATCTTCATAATTATTTGCTGTGCATCAGAAAACTGGACAATGACTAAGGATGACAGAAGAAGAATCAATGCCATTGAGTTATGATATGGGAGAAGAGTATCGAACATACCATGCACTGCTAAGAGAACAAACAGGTCTATCATGGAGAGGGTAATACCAGGCTGCTCTTTGGAGGCAAGGATTTTGAAGCTCTGTCTCATACACTTTGGGCATGGTGCCAGGAGGGATCAGTCCTTGGAGAAGGACATCACTCTTGGAAAGTTGGAGGGATAATGCAAGAGGGGAAGACCCTGGGTGAAATGGATTGACACAGTGACTGGGATAATAGAGGTAAATATGTTGGAGACAATGAGATTGGCTCAAGATAGAGCAGAGTTCAAAGCTGTTGTGTATAGCGTTACTATGAGTCTCAAGTGACTCAATGGCACATGAAAAAATGTGCTAATAATTTTGAACAAAATAAAAATAATTTTTGAGGTAATATGTGTTTTTTATATAATTCAATAAACTGATGTCATGAGGGGTCTCAGGTGTTTGATTTAATAAAATGAGGCCTGTTTTTCCGATTCTTGCAGTTTTTCAGGCCCTCACCAGATAGCAGCTTGCACTGACAGTAGCATATCAGTGTCCCACTAAGTTCCAAAGGCAGAAGATGCAGACCGTATGTCCAATACTTAGAGATGAGGTCACTGAGTAAAGGGGGCCTCCATTTTTGTTGAACTAGAACCAGCCTTTGTGATAATTTAAAGCCTCCTCTGATGTGGAAGTAAGTTTTATTCCACTTTCCAGTTACCCTGCTTATTCCTTTCTGTAGGTATTTAGAGATCCCAGGATAACACATGGCACAAATATTGAATATGTGTTAAATTGAGTGTATACTTTTTATTCAAAAGAACAATTTGATCTATGACACACTGTACTGGAAAATGTGGTGGTTATAACTTAATACTTCTCTAAGGAACTAAAAGAGGGCCGGGAAGAAGGCTCCACTGTCAAATAGCTTAGGAAACACTGCCTCCTCATCTTGGGAGGTCTTAATGCACATGAGCATATTAATGGCTTCCAGAAGTCCTGTAGTCATTCCGCATTTTCTTTTCTTCATTCTTGAGAATCTATTTATATGGGATATATATTGCTATCCATAGCTACCTCAGCTCCCTACATACTCATTCCCTTCCATTTTTTTAAAACTGCCATACACAGTCTGTGACAAATTTGTCTCTATACTTACTCTCCCAGATCGTGACTGACTAATCATGTTGTGATGTTGTGGCCATTGGTTGCTCTTCAAGGTAAGGAGTAAGAGCAATTTTTTTTCCTTAAACATTTTTTTAATAGTTAAAACATTCTTATGTTTCAAATAGAAAAAGAGAAATTTTCTTCTAAAAATGTGTGATTTGAATGAATGTTTATAAAGAAATTTTTTCATTCACTCGTTCATATACATTTTCTTTTCTTCCATTTCCCCCATTCAACCCATAACACATATCTTGTTCCAAATTGTTAACTACAATACACATAATATCTGATCATCCATTTTAAAGTGGGATGTTTCAAGCTATGTACTTTACTACAAGGAAAGTTTTTAAAAATTAAAAAAGTAAGAAATAATTTTCTATTAAAAATTAATCAACTGAAAAATAAAGGTAAATAAAGGTTTTCCATGAGAAATCTCGTTCCCATCCTCCCCTATGCTGGAGTCCCATTTTATTTCTTTTCTGACCCCATTTTCTCCAACCAACAACATGAGAATACTGTTGCCGTTAGTTTCTTATTGACCGTTTCAGAGGATGTTTATGCTTATCCATACTAAGTCAGATTAGTATTTACATTTTCTTTTGTAAAGAAATACACATTTTTAAAAAGACTACACATTTTTTATATTGTATGTATATAAAAGAAAAACCTCACAAAAGTTTTAACTTGCTCATGTGAAGAAGAGACCAACACTATGTGGTGCTTAATGGAAAGCTAGTAAGTCTTGATGTACCAGAAGCTCCTATGTAGTGAGACTGATGCGCGGTGTGTGTCTAGACCACAAACAGGCAAACCAAGGAGTAAAGGCTCCTTCTTCCCAACCTTGCCATGGCGGGGGGGGCATGCAGAGATCTCTTAAGTGCTCCATTGCTTACAAGAGATGCAAAGTAAATAAAAGACAAAAAGAGACTTAAATGAATTTACATTTTTGTGTCTCAGTTCTAATTTTCTCAGGTGTGTTCCTAACAATGGAATAGCTGGGTCACATGGAATTTCTATGTTCAACTTTTTGAGGAAAGGCCAAATTGCCTTCCAGAGTGGTTGTACCATTTTACAATCCCACAAAGAGTGTATGAGAGTTCCTATCTCTCCACATCCTCTCCAATGTTTATTACTTGCTGTTAAACTTTGCCATTGCTACTGGGGTGAGATGGCATCTCATTGTGGTTTTAACTTGCATCTCTCTTATTGCCAGTGATTTTGATTTTGTGTTTGTTGGCCATCTCCTGGTCCCCCCAAAAAAGAAAAGATAAGAAAACAAACAAACAAACCTTACTTCCAGTAACAGATGCAAACCACATACTTACTTTGATATTATTCTTCAGTAGACATGCTTTTAAAAAGTGAAAGGACATATTTAAAATTAATTTTAATAATGTATTTTATTTAACCAAATACATCCCAAATATCATTCAATATATAAAAAGGAAAAAAGACACTTAATAAAAGGAAAATGGAAATTATGTTAGACTAGCAAGTAGGAGCCCCGGGAGAGGAAGAATGAAGTCAGGTGAACATTTTAGTGACACCTGCTACTTCTTTTCCATTTTACGACCTCTAAGCTTCGTTCTGTCCCCCAGGCAATACAGCGGAATAGTTGAGACATTCAAGTCGATTGGGAGGGTTTTTGTGTGCCAGCTCTGCCAATTCTTTTCCATATGGGCTTGAACAAGTTACCCTACCTTCTCTGCTTCAGTCTCTTCATCTGTGGGGTAGGGGCAACAAGACCTGTATGGTCAGTAAGGTTGTGAGAGAAGATGCCTACAAAGAGAAGTGAGTAGTTGCTGAAAAGAGATTATTTTAGGAGGACTTCCCGAATAGATGAACTCTTAGAATGTTTGCAAAAATTACCAAATACATTGTGGGCCGTCAAAATAACTCACAAATCTGTCCTGGAAGAAGTGCAACCAGAATGCTTCTTAGAAACAAGAATGATAAGACTTTGTGTCACAGACTTAGGGCGTATTAGCAAGAGGTGCCAGTCCTTGGATATTATGTTTGGTAAAGTAGGGAGTCACAGGAAAAGAAGACCCTCAATGAGATGGAGTAACACAGTGACTGAACAATGAACTTACACGTGACAGAAACTAGAGGGTGGTGGAAAATCGGGCAGGGTTTTGTTCTATTATCTATGGGGTCTTTGTAAATCAGAGAGGACTTGATGGTACCTAAGAACAACAGTATCCTTAACCTGCTCAAGCAATCATCTATTCAGTTCAAGGTCAGGGAGAGAGTGGGTTGGTTGTGCGTGGTTTGGTGACTTACTGTCTAAATACTACTTTAGTTTTCTGTGATTGATCCTGGTGAAATTCATGCTGTAGTGGCATTGTCACAACAAGTTGCACTGCTAACCCAAAAGTTCAAATCTTCCAGCAGTTCCACGAGAGAAGGCGGCCGTCTCCTCCCACTGCCATTTACAGCCCTGAAAACCCAAATTGGAAACTGAGGGTCACTTTGAGTCAGAGTCAACTCCCCAGCAATGAGTTAGGTTGTTTGATGTTTGGTTTTGTCTTTTAGTTCCTCTGATGGAATATCTTTGAATCTAACTGGTTATATTTACCACTAAAAGGACAATTTCACCTCCAAGTAAGAATGTTTTCCTTTATCTTCATACTTGGAGGTGGGTTAGTTGACCAGAGTCATCTCACTCAACTGTAGGAATGGCTGAGAGAGAAGCACTCCAGCACTCCAAGTTGTATCCATTAACAGAAAACGAGTTAAATCCATGTTCTTAACATAAAGTGGAAATGATACTTGGAAAGTACCATAGTCTGAAAGCCAGAGGAATAATGAAAACCACATTGCTGATGTCAGCAGCTAGCAAAGCTGTTGCCTGCTGAAAGTCTTCAGGCCTTTAATATTCACTCGTGTTTATAAAAAATGTATTTTCTTTTTTAGCTCTTGAACAGACATATCATCTTAGCGTTTCAAAAGGAGCTACAAATCAGAGAAAGCTAGATTCCTTGAAGAGTCTGTGGGGGAGTTGTACCGTTGAAGAAGTTAGTCAGGGCCCAACAGATGAGGGAGAGCATTACTTCTGAAACTACAAATGCAAAAGTTTCTTTAGAATTAACACCTCCAGACAGTCCTTGAAGGACTTCCTTTGGAGGAAGTCTAAATACTTGGAACTCAGTAGCACATAAGTGAAAGAGGCAAGAGAGATAATGATGAAAGGTAAAAGAAGACATAAGCTAACCATCCACCAGGCATGCAAGTGAGGGCTCATCTGCTATTAAATATAGATATATGTCCCACCAAGGTCCTCAAGGTACAGTATGAAAAACATTTCTTAACATCTCCCTGAATAACTTTGTCCTGGTATCAGCTAAGTAATATGAAAAGAGTGACCAAAAACACTAAAAGGATATAATGTTTGGAAGAGGGTCAGTGAGAGCAAACGTTGAAACTCTCCAGAGATGGGAATAATTATAACATCAAATCATTTTTGCCCTGAGTACAGATCCCATCTGCATCTTTCTCCTTTCTCTTTTCACATGCTATAATGGGTTAATAATGTTTTCAATCAAGGAAGGATGGGACGAATTAAGAAGCTTTAGGAAAAGTGTCTCCTGAACTTCCAGAAGTTGTCTAGGTTAGTCCAGAGTCTGGTCAGAAAGTGTGCTTGTCCAGCCTGGGTCTTTCCAATGACAGCAGAAGTGAGGTGGGAACAGCTGGAAGTGATTACACTCGTGACCCCTTTCCGAGGGAGATGCTAAAGTTGAAGATTCTTGGACCCTCACAGCTTGTTGCCATTTTGCCTTCATTTCTCTGGGTAAGCAGTCATGCTGAATGAATTTGTGATTCACTTAATAAACACTCAGTGGAATAATTTTTTGCTTCCCTGAGTCGTGTTTTTGTGTTTTCAGTCCAGTCTATGCCACCCTTTAAAGTATGAAAGAAAAAAAATAAATAAAAGCTTTAAAAAAAAAAATCAGGTACCTGTCTTTTCTCTACCTAAATGAAGACTAGTTTTGTTTTGTATATATTACTGCAAAGAGCAGGCTGGTGTGGAATGGGCACAAAATTACATGTCAGTTCTGCCTCTTAGTCAAGTGACTGAGACAATTACTGTATTTCAACTTGATGAACGTAATAATTTCCAAAATGTATGGTCGTATTATTCTTTCTTCTTAATGTGAATCTACTGGACTTCATACTACTACTCAGTTTTCCAAGAACATTAAGAAAATGCTTTCTCCTAAGAATAGCATGTTCCTTAGGCATGAGGGTGGCAAGATTTCAGCTTGCCTCTCGATGAGATGGATTGATTCTGTCACTGGAGTAATGGGGATAGGCATGTCGGAGACAATGAGATTGGCAGGGGATAGAGCAGAGTTTAGGGCTGTTGTATATAGAGTCACTATGAGTTTCAGACACTCGACGCACATAACAACAACAACTTTATATACATTGTTAGGAAGAGCAGTGATGCTAAAAAGATATCATGTTTGGTTGGGGGTCAGTGAGAATAAGGGAAACCCTTCTTGTGGCGCATTGACACCATCGTCACAAAAATGACAGCATTGGACTGGGTGACACGAGTTTGCCATGAGTTCGAGTCATCTTACCAGTAACTAACAACCAAGCCCATGAGAAGACTATCCAATGTGAACATGTTGTATCTGTGTTCTTTCTTCTCTGAGAATCATTACATAAGCTAAGTGGTATAACTTTCAAAAGCATGGAGAATATATGTTCTGTATATATTCCTTTTATTGACATTGAGTGATTTGCCTGGCCCGAGAAGCTGAGTTCCTATATTCAGGTGGCTTTAGGTTTGAGTTCAGGCAAAATGTCAAATAACCAAATAACCAACTGCACCTGCCATTATTCAATTGTTTCACATTGAGAGGATATTGTTGTTGTTGTTATTAGTTGTTACTGAGTTGAATATGACCTATAGTGACCTTATGAACCAACAGAGCCGAACCCTGTCCTGTCCTGTGCCATCCTCACAATTTCTGACACAGCCAAGCCCATTCCAGCAGTTGCTAGGTCAATCCATTTGGTTGAGGGTCTTCATCTCTTTCACTGACCCTACATCTCTCTAAGCATGATTTTTCCTTTCCAAGGAATGGACTCTCCTAGCAACATGTCCAGAGTATGTAAGATGAAGCTTTATTACCTTTGCCTCTAAGGGGCACTCTAGCTGCACTTTCTTCAAGATATATTTGTTGTCTTGTAGACTCATATATCTTGAGAAGGCTAGCCCTGGGCAAATCCTATAGCACAATAGTTCTGAAATGTTATTGATTCTTTTTAGTAGCAAAATAAACTTCTGGATTTATTGTTTTAGTTTTCATAGAAGTGCAACATGCAAAGTTCATTCCATCTGTTAGTACAGCACAGTATATGGAAAATGTATATGCATTGAGTTCAGTTCATAGTTGTCGGTTTCATAGTGTCATTTAAAATATATTCATGCACTTTTAATTGCTCTAGATGGCATTAATAGGTAAACATTTAGCTACTAACTGAAATGTTGGTGGTTCAAATCCATCCAAGGCACTTCAAAGAAAGGTTCTAATAATTTCTTTCCAAAAGATGACAGTCATTGGAAACTCTATTTTAAAAAACCCTCAAGCTCATTACTGTTGACTCAGTTCTGACTCATTGCTGACCTTCCAGCAGCTTTCTGAGGCTGTAAGTCATGCAGAAAACTTTGCATTTTTCTCCTTCAAAGTAGAACCTGTGGAGAAGCAAACCCTTTGAGTTAGGCAGCAGCTCTCTATGGACTAGATTACCAGATCTCCCTGTAAACTCAGTAAAGCACAGTGCTACTTTGAACCACATGGGTTTACCACGAGTAAACTGGACAATAGCCAGGGGATGGAGGCAGGGAATTTATTACTAACCCTAGGATAAGTCAAAAACATCACAGAGCATCATTCAATAGACAAATTATGTTTCACTATAAATTATAGCACCTGAACGTTCTGGCAGAGATTCAATGCATGCTTTTCATACTTTGCTTACAACAGTGGAAATAAAAACCAAGAATGTTCCTCCATCACCAGGTTCATCTGTGGAAAAGATGCTGCTGACCGTGTCTGCATTAAGGCCCCCCCACAGGGGATATTATTTACTCATGTCATGGATCCCTATAACAGTCCTGAGGGAGAATTACTGCATGAGATGTGCATGTATTGTGTGACCATTTAAAATTCATTTAAGCAGCCATGACAGGGTAAGTTTAGCAACTGTAGAGTGGGTTGCACACTGCCATTCTGACACTCCCCACCTGAGATTATCTTTGCCATGTCTCGCTTCTATTACCAAGAGCACTTTCTATGCAGATACTTTTTCCTCCTGCTATATAGATACCTATTTGTTTTACTTCAACCTCCCTGTTAACCTAGTTGTTCATTGAGTAATCTTGCTGAGTTTTGTACTAGTTGTGCAGCTTGAAACTGTTGGGGATGGTGGCAGTGTTCCCAGAATCATATGCTCCACACCAGGCCTTTGTTCATAAATTAAGTTAAGTGGGTTTCTGTCTCTTGCAAAAGTGGTGACTGTTCGATTCAACTTGACTTTGACTCATAGTGACCCTATAAACAACAGATCTGGACCTTGCCGTGGCATGTGCCAACCACACACTCTCCATCATGTTCAAGCTCACCATAGTAGTAGCCTGAATGTCAAGCCATCTTGTTGAATGTCCTTTCTTTTTCTGAACCTCTGCCTTTCACAGCATAAAGTCTCTGTGCAAGGATTTCCTCTTGAAAATATGCCCAAAGTAAGTAAGACAAAGTTTCACCATCCCTGTTTGTAGTGTGGACTCTGGTTGCACTTCTTCAAGACAGATTTGTTTGTTCTTTGGCTGTAGAGAGAACTTTGCCAACACCACAGTTCAAAGACATCAATTCTTCTTCTGTCATCCCTGTTCATTGTCCAGCTTTCAAATACATAGAGAGTAATTGAGAATACCATGGTTTGGGTTAGGTACATCTTAGTCTTTAACTGGCATCGTTGCTCTTTAGTGCTTTGTGGAGGTCCTTGACAGCAGATTTCACCAATGTAACCGGTCCTTTGCTTTCTTGACTGCTGTTACTGTGTATGTTGATTGTGGGATCCAAGTGAAATGAAATCACAAATAGTAACACAGCACAAATTGTTTGTGCCATTCACAAACAGCACTTAATGCACACAACAGTCTTCTATATATTCTCCCTGTATCATTGAGAAAGTAGAATTTAATAGAGGTTAAAAAATTACCGTGCCAATTAAGAAATGCCAACCCTCCTGAATTCTCTGTATTAACAAGGCTGAATTTAGTAAGATGGACCTGCAACATATATTCAGAAATATCCAGAAAGGAGAGTTGCTGTGAACTAGGACCTAAGGCAGTGAGGGTGGTAGTTAAAGTGTCCAGTGGCTATAACCTCCATATCTAGCAGGACTTGTTCAGTCTGAACTCACAGTCAGACACGATTCTGCTCACTCTGTCATGAGGACAGTGAGTCCCTGGGATTCTCCACACAGAAAGCAATGGGGACAAGCCCCAGGGTCTGTGAATACACAGACTATGGTCAGACTGTGTATTTGAGTTTCTTGACACCTGAACGATGTAGGAAACTAGTTAAGAAAAGAACTACGAGACAGGTCACCCCTAAAAAACAAACCTTTTTTTGTGAAGTGCACTGGGATCATAATGAGCCTAATAGAGAAGTTAGAGCTTCTCACAGGGCTTCCAAGGTTGTGAATCTTTACAGAAGTTGACTGTTGATCTTTTGGAGCACTTAACCATTGCACCACCAAGGCCCTTTGAGGTAGGTTCATGATGAGGTTAAATGGACGGTGAGAGGTTGTGGCAGAAGTCCAGTCTCGAGCCCATCCCAGGCAGCTCTGTGGCTTGTACTTGATTTGTCATGGTCTGGTCCAGGCCGAAGTGAGGTCATTGTGGTTGAAGGTAAAGCCGATCCAAATGTGGTCACTCTGCCAGGCCTGTGCCTGTTTTCTCTCAGAACCCTGTCTGCTCTGCCACCCTTCTGGGGTCTGATGCCTGCAGTTTGCTTCCCCAGCATCCTGTGTAAATAGGCTTCAAGTGGAGCACCAGCAATCACAGGTACCTGGAGAGATTGACAGAAGGATCAAGGGCTAAGTTAGCATGTTCCCTGACTCAATCTCTGCCTTGAACTCCTTCAGAGCAGTTGTGTCTACTCCATGGCTCTCACAGAATAGACATGACTTGGTTCCACTTCAGTCCCTGAGCTCTATCTAGAAAGGCTGCCTTGTTCCTACCACCTGGGGGATGGTTGAGACTCCCTACTGCCGCTAGTCTCTGAGTTACTGTACTACTTGCTTCTCTGTTCCTCTGTCACCTGCATAGGGACTTGCCTATTAGAGTTACTGGTCTTGTTCCCTGTGCTCCTCATTAGCTAAAACTTCAAAATGTATCAAAAAATGTATACTGCACTGAAACAGATGAGGAAGAAAACTGTTTAAGAGGCAAAATTATTGGGTATTTTTGTCATGATAGGAGTGCAGGGCGAAGGCCTGGGGGGAGGGATTGTAAAACAATGAAAGAATTTTTCTTTTACTTTTCCAAGAGGGTAGTGACCTGGGAGGGTGGAGTTGGGAGGGGAGAAAAGTGCAACAATGAATGAATAGAGATCCAAAATCTCTGTACATGTTCATTAAAATTAATAAAATAATAATGCATCCGAAGAACAAAGATCCTATGTCTCATTTCTTTTCCCATACTTTGGGCATGTTATCAAGAGGGGCTTCTTTGTTGTTTTGTGCCATTGAGTGGCTTGTGAATACTGTTCTATCCTGAGTCAACCTTATTGTCTCTGACAGACCTACTCCATAACCCCAGTCATTGAGTCCATCCATCTCATCCAGGGTGTTCCTCTCTTGCTGTCCCTCTCCAAGGACTGGTCCCTCTTTGCAACATACCCAAAGTTTATCAGATGGAGCTTCTAACTCCTTGTCTCCAAGGAGCAGCCTTGTGAAAACAACAACAATATTATGTTGGGAAAGGTGAAGAGTCAGTGAAAAAGAGGAAGATCCTCAACAAGGTGGATTGACAGTGGCTATAGCAATGGGCTGGAGAGTGCAGAGATCATGAGTATGGTGCAGGATAGGATAAAGTTCAGACTTATTGTTCATTGGGTTATAGTCAACTCAAAGGCACCTATCAACAACATGGACTTTGTGTTAAACCCAAGTTGTTGTACAATCCAGAAATTCTACTTACTTCTACATATATGTCTCAAAGACATGAAAGCAGAGACTCAAACTTATATACTAGTGTTCAAAGCAGCATCATTCATAGTACCTAAAAGATGGAAACAACCTTACTATCTATCCATCAACAGATGAATGTATAAATAAACTGTAACACAGATGTTGTTGCTGTCGTTGATTGACTTCGAGTTGAGCATGATTCATAGCGACTCTATGAACAAAAGGCCTGAAGCCCCTCTACAACTATTGACGTTTATCAAAGTTGATAGAGTTTCCAGAGGCATTTTGTTTAGGAAGTGGATGCCATGTATAATGGGATAATATTTGGTCATAAAGAGAAATGCAATCCTACTATATTCTACAACATGAATGAACCTCGAAAACATGTTCAGTGAAATAAGCCAAATGCAAAAAGTCAAATATTGCATTGCTTATATTTACAAGTGCTTATCTGTATTTGTTCCCATTCCAAAGAAAGGTGACCTAATTGAGTGTGGAAACTACAGAACAGTGTCATTGATTTCACATGCAAGCAAGATTCTACTGAAGATCATCCAAAAACGATTAGAACAGCACAAGAGCAGAGAACTGCCGGAAGTCCAGGCTGGGTTTAGAAGGGGTCGTGGTACTAGGGATATTGTTGCTGATGTTAGATGGATCTTGGCTGAAAGCAGAGAATACCAGAAGAATGTCTGTCTGTGTTTCATTGATTATGCAAAGGCATTTGACTGTGTGGATCATAACAAACTGTGGCTGACTCTGAGAAGAATGGGAATCCCAGAACATTTAATTGTGCTAATGCGAAACCTGTACTTGGATCAAGAGGCAGTAGTCAGAACAGAGCAGGGTAACACTGCATGGTTCAAAATTGGGAAGGGTGTACACCAGGGATGCATCCTGTCTCCATACCTTTTCAACATGTATGCAGAGCAGATTATCCGAGAAGCTGGGCTCTATGAGGAGAATTGTGGCATCAGGATTGGTGGAAGATCTATTAACAATCTGCGTTATGCAGATGACACAACCCTGCTTGCTGAAACTGAGGAGGACCTCATGCACTTGCTGCGAAGGGTCAAGGACTGCAGCCTTCAGTATGGACTGAGGCTCAATGTCAAGAAGACAAAGATTCTCACCACTGGACCAATTGGCAGCGTCAGGATGGATGACGAAGAGATGAGAGTGTTCACAGCTTCAGTTTGCTCGGCTCCACAGTCAACACTCGGCACCAGCTGTCAGGAAATCAAAAAGCGTATCGCGATGGGAAAGTCTGCTGTTAGGGACCTCTCAAAGGTACTCAGGAGCAACAGTGTCTCTCTGGAGACTAAGGTGTGCCTGATACAGGCCATGGTCTTTGCAATCGCTTGTTATGCATCATAGAGTTGGACAATGACTAGGGAGGACAGAAGGAGAGTGGATGCTTTTGAGCTGTCGTGCTGGAGAAGGGTACTGAATGTACCATGGACTGCCAGGAAAACAAACAGATTCATCTTGGAGAGGATTAAACCAAGCTACTCCTTGGAGGCAAGGATTCTGGGGCTTCGTCTGACATACTTTGGACATGCTGCCAGGAGGGACGGGTCCTTGGAGAGGGACATCATGCTTGGGAGGGTGGAGGAACAGTGCAGGAGGGGAAAACCCTTGATGAGATGGATTGATTCAGTGACTAGGTCGGGATGGGTGTGTCAGAGGCGGTGCGGTTGGCGCAGGATAGAGCAGGGGTTAGGGCTGTTGTGCATAGGGTCGCTATGAGTCGGAAACGACTCGACGGCCCATAACAACAACAAACAACAACATCTACAATAGACTTTGAAGAGGGTGAAAACAAGTTTCTCCTTGGAGGCTAGGATTCTGAAGCTGTCTCACATACTTTGGGCAAATGGCCAGGCAGGAGCAGTCATTAGAGAAGAACATCGTGCTTGGAAGGGTGGAGGGACAGCCCAGGAGAGGAAGATCCTAGATGAGATGGATTGACACAGTAACTGAGGTCATCGGGGTAGGTGTGTCAGAGTCAGTGAGACTGGCTCAGGACAGGCTCCAGAGCTGTTGTACGGTCACTATGAGTTGCAACCAACTCAACAGCACATAGCAACAACAACAACAACAACAACACAATAGACAAACACATAATGACAGAGAATAGAGATTACCATGAAGTAGGGAATGGGGAGATTCAATGGGCACAAATTTCTGAACTTAAAAGATGTAAAATGGCTCTTAGGGGACAATATAGTCAATTGCTCACAAAGATTAGTTCTGTAGCCTAATTTGTTGAGTAGTATCTAAAGTCTTAAAAAGCACAACAGAAGACATCTCTGCTGTGGAGCAAACGAAGTAAATCAAAGGATCAAAGGAAAAACTGAATTCATAAGACTAATGGTCTTTCTAACCAGAGTCCGGGAGGAATACTGGGTGCCTGACTACCAGTACTGACTGTGCTGACAAGGGACACAGTAGGTCTTCAATAGAGGAGAAGAAAACTGTAGAGCAAACTCAGATTCCTAAAAATGTCTATGTGTGTTGGACTATTGTTATGGCTATGTAGTATTGAGTTGGAACCACATTGTTATATGTTGTTCTGTACTATTTATATTGTATGTACTCCTATGTACTGTTGAGTTGACCCTCCAGCAGGTTTTTAGAGGCAGTGAATTGCAAAAGAGTAGACGGCCCATCTTTCTCCCATGGAGCAGCTGGTGGATTCAAAGTGCACACCTTTGCTTTGGCATTGTAACTCCTTACCACTAGCTAATAGACTAGAAGAACCTCGAGACTACTGTTCTTAGAAAACCTTTAAACTTGAAACTGAAGCTGTTTCTATGGTTCCCATTGACTTATAAAATGAACATATGGGTAACATGCTTAAGCTACACATAGGACCAAATTGTCAGCATTTACCCAAAAGCAAAGGTGACAAAGTGAGGAGGAGAAGGGAAAGCAGACCCATGGAAACAGAACAGAACAGAAATGAAAGGGCTGCCATGATGTATAAAATTACAAAAATCCAACGGAATGGAACAATTTGTCTGAACATTGAGGAAGGGGAACCTAAGTTATGGAATGGATCTTCACCCAGACAATATTTTTAAAAAATAAATAAAAGGAAGAAAACAAACAGGTAAAACACATTTTACCACAATAAAATGAAAAGTGGATAACTAAGTGGGCTGCTTGGCTGGTTGACTTGGACTCCCTTGCCAGTCTAACCACCCATCTGTGTCTGCCACATTCACAGATGGCTCCCTCAGAGGTGGGTTTCTCAGCCTCCTGTTTAAAGAGCTGGTGCCTTGAACTTCCTGCTCCTTTGCAGCCTGGGAAGCACTGAACAATAGTAGTCATTCCTGAAAACCTTTTCTATCTTCTCAGTAATCATTACATTCCTGATTTTGTGTGGGTTGGTCCGAGAAAACCTACTTCACTTTTCACTCCAAGTGAGCATCTCAGCCTGATTCGTTGCTGCAATTGCTTTTGTCTGTTGAGAAGCAAATATGATTTACACAGAAAATGATGGTTGTGGGAGATGAACTTAGCATACCAGTTCCCATTAAATGCCACAGACTTCAAAGGTAAATTTTTGTCTGTCTAGGAGTGAATTGCAACATTCTATTATTGAGAAAGATCTATCATTAAATAAAACTCATTTATCTCAAGATACTACTGTAGAATAAAGTCAACTAGAATTCTTTATTTGAAACTCAAATATTCTAGAACTTTTTCTTCAGCCTAGCCTTACATTTCTGCTTATCTATACCTCCATGTCACCTGTGGAGGTTTGAATATATCTAGAGGTGCTCAGAAGAAAGGTCTGGCAATCTACTTCACACAAAAAATACCACACACCAATGTTTCTTTAAAAAAAAAATAAATAAAATCAGTCATTGGAGACCGTATGCAGCACAGTCTAATTTAGTCATACACTTAGTCAGGAGTCAAAACTAACTTGACACCAACCAGTTTAACCCTGGCTTCTAGAACTTCACATTTCCTTGCTGTGTTCTTTTTTTGCTTCAAATGTCCTGTGCCTCAGGAATAAGTCCAGAAGGTTCCCTATGGGCAAGTGCAATCCACAGCCCAGCTGATCTGAGCTGATGGAGCCAGCACCATGCAGCCTGGCGGGCTGCTTTGTGGAGTGTTTTGCTGGCTGGGTCTTCTGCACTGGGGCCGACTGGAGTGGGAGAATTTTGGGAGTATCCACAGGAAATGGATATTTCCTGACCAGCTCATCCCTCGCTAACTCTCCAGAATTTTCTTGTCTACAACTGAATGTTTTGCCTTGTATGTTCCTGCTCAAGGCCTCCTGAGACAGTGGGTGGGTTGTTTTTTTCTGCTCTTTTTCAACTTCAGCCAAATGTGTCAGGAGTTAAGCCCATAATGCATCTATCTTCGCCCCAATCTCTTAGGGATGTAGCCTGTTTCTGACACAGGCTGTGTGGTGAGCAAATGTGTCTGAAAACTTGACCCATTAAGAAATCCTGGAGAAAGTACCGAAGGAGAGGACAGATAAACTTTCTTCTTCCTGGAAGCCATTGGGACTGGATGTCCACAGAGAACACTGAGATACCCTTCAGTCTCTTCTGTAATGTCCACCACTGGCTCCCACTGCACCTTAGGCAAGGTCCTGTGGATGTGGCAACCTCATCTTGTCAAGCCTGTTGAGCATTGTTCAGTACAGAGCACCGTTCTCATTGGTTCAGAACTTGTACAGTACACACCTTGTACAACTGTGTGTGCTAGGCTGTTGTGGGATGAGGGTTCCCTGCTTGTCTTTGCTCCTTTCTATCTATCAGTTAGCATTAAGTTGATTCTGACAAGGAGCCCTTAATATGTATTGGAGGACAACTGTCCTCTACTGGTTGATTTTTTGAAGTAGACATTCAGGACGTTCGTTCTTCCAGGGATCCTTTAAGAAGACTGAGAATAATTTTTTCCATTCAATGGTAAACATGTTAACGGTGTCATTCCCAGACCCCTTCTTTGCTATTGTTAGTTGTCTTCCAACTGATTTCAACTGACAGCAACCCTGTGTATGCTGATTAGTAATCTCCACGGGACTTTCTTGATTTTCATCTTTACAAAAGCAGCTCAATAGACTTTTCTTCCATGAGAACATGGGTGAGTTTGAACTACCAACCTCTAGGATAGTCGTAAAGAACAAATCCTTTCTGCTACCCAGAACACCCTCCTTTACTACACGTGGAACAAAATTGCCCACCCTCTTTAAACTATAAACTTCTTTCTTTGCAAACTATTCGGGTCAGACCTTACTTTCTTTTTCATAAAATACAGAGGATGCTCTCTACCCCACACAGCTTTCATGAGCTGATGAAAAAGAGACTTAAGCCACTTGAATAAAAGTCTCCTCAAAAGACAATGTGGTATTATTTTCAAGTTGGCACTAATAAAACTGCTCTCTGAGAATGAAAAATTTACCCACATGAGCAAAATGAATGTATTCCATGTGCTAGGATGGTCATGAAAATTAGTGAGGGCTAATTGCCATGGGGTCCCCACCAAATGAGGCTGACCTCAAGTTAACCGTGTGGGGGGAAATTATGAATCTTAACCGGCCTTGAAATTGTTATTACTCTTTATTATTACTAATACTGTTCTAGAGTTGAGAATTTTCATATTCATTATTCTTAGAATCGGCCTCATTGAGAAAGGCAAAGAGAGACTGAAGGAAAAGTTACAGGTTATAAGAGAGAATTGTCTTCAGGCACCAGATTGATTCAGAGAGAAAGGGCAGAGAAGCAGCTCCAAGGAAAGACAGCTCATAGAACCACTGCTGAGGCCAGGGAGAGGTGCTGGCCGGAGGAGTAACTTGCTTGGCCATGAAGGGAAGGGTTTGAGAGCTTAGAAACAGTGTGAGACAGACAGGAGAGATTGCACAAGCCGAGAAAAAGCTTGGCATGCTGGTGGAACATGAATAAACAACTGAGTCGGAATGCAGACAGTGCACTTGAGGAGCAAGTGATAGTGGACTGGTGGGGTGGAGTCATCACCAACCAGAGACCACACACCTCAGAGGGCCCTGTGGACACTCTGGGGCCTGCCTGGTGCTCAGACCCCGTGGAATGTACACTTTCCAAGGCCATCAAACCCGCTGTGGGGAAGTGCCTGTTCCTTCACCCAGTCACGGCCTTAAAGCCAAAACCAAACCTGTTGCCATTTGAGTGGATTTCTACTCACAGCGCTCCTACAGGACAGAGTGGAACTGCCCCTGAGCTTTCCAAAGCTGGGACTCTTTGTGGAAATACGGCCACGTCTTTCCTGGAGAAGCTGGTGGGTTTGAAGCACCGACTTTTAGGTCACTTAACCACTGAGACACCGCAACTTCATTACAAACTTTAGGAATCTTAAAACTTTATTTCTCTTCTTTTTTCCCCTGAGTGATCTAGTGCCTTTCTTTACATATCATTTACTGTGAAGGTATAGGCAGCATTCTGCCAAACACAGTCCCTTCCTCATAGGATGTTCAGACTAAGACTTGACTCCTAAAAACTGTGTCTCTTAGCAAAGAATGGACTGTTCTCAAACTCACTCACTCACTCACTCGTTGCTATCAAGCTGGAAAAGACTCATAGCTGACCCTCCAGGAGGTTTCAGGGGGCTGTAAATTGCACGGGTGGAGATTGTCCATCTTTTGCCCATGAATCCACTGGTGGAGTTAAACCACTGAGAAGTAGAGCTTTTGTATTCACAGCTCGACTCTCTATTGACTAGCTCTCAGAGTTTATTTTTTTCTTTCTAATATTTTTATTGCTCTGTATACAATAATTCATATACATTAGGCTTTATGCATGTACATTGTGTTTTACACAATCATTTATATACATTTTATTTTATATAATTGTGATTGTTATTACCTTATGTTTTCAAGTCCTCATTGAATTTCTCCTGTTCCTTCACCCTCCCAACTGCCCACTAACCTCTGCTAGCCTTGTGATTTCTCTCCTTCCCGTTTTTCTTATCCCTTTGTCCTTCCCACTAGAGGTCTATTTTTCATGCACAACTCACAGCAAACCTTTCAAGAGCATCTGGCCTTATTGTGGCCTTGGGTCTGTCCTCAAATGGAGAGCCCACTACGAGAATTTTACATTCAATTAAGAGAAGTACTGAACTATGTCCTGCATAAACTCATTTTGTTTATTATGCAGCGGTGGGAGGTCCGGGGGTAAGAAGCTGTACTGCAATCCTGAAGGCACATGGTTAGAATCCAGCAGCTAAATTCAGTTCTGGCTCGACAGTACACAACAACAACAACGTGACAAAGGACACGGGTAGGACCCCAAGACATTCATCTAGACCTGGAGAATCAGAGTTGGCTCAGTAATTAAAGTTCAAGTCTTTAGCCTTCAAATACTTATCTTTAATGAGTTGTTTAGGGAAGAAGGCTTGACCAATAAGCTAGTTCGTGGTAGAGGGCCCTCCTAGCCAGAGTCTGATGTGTATAATAGTGGTAGTACAGTCTAACAGCCGCTGGGAAAAACTTCAGACTTCAGAAAAGATCAGATTCTATTAACAGAGAATAGTTCTACCTCTTCCTTACTCTTGTTGGAGGAGCTTTCAGATGATTTAATCTCTCTGGTTTTGTGAATCTGTTGGGAGTGTACACAGCATCAGGGTCATTTGGGTAATAGTCTATGACTAGAAGCCAGCATGTTGTTACTGTTACATACCATTGAGTTGGAACTTACTCATAATGGGCTCCAGTGGGTTTTCACAGGCAGTAAATGGCACAGGAGGAGATTGCCAATCTTTGTCCATCAGAATAGCTGATGAATTCAAACCATCTGCCTTTGGGTTGGCAGTGCAACCCCTTACCAGTAAGCTATCAGAGCTCCCTAGGAGTAAGCACAGTTAACATAACTAAGTTGAGGATTATGACACACCATATCATAGTTGAGTAGTTGCTTACAACAATGTAGTTGTTGTTAGGTGCTGTGCAGTTAACCTCTAACTTATAGTGTAATGAATAAGGATGGTGGAAGAATTGATGCCTTTTAGTTGTGGTGCTGGAGAAGTGTATTGAACATACCACAGACTGCCAAGAGAACTAACAGGTCTGTCCTGGAGAAAGTGAAACCAACTTGCTCTATTGAGGCAAGGATTTTGAAGCTCCCTCTCACATACTTTGGACATGTTTCCAGGAAGGATCAGTCCTTGGAGAAGAGCATCATGGAGAGGAAGATCCTGGATGAGATGGGTTGACTCAGTGACGAGGGTCAAAGAGGCAAGTGTGCTGGAGACAGTGAGATCGGCTCAGAATAGGACAGAGTTCAGAGCTATTGTGCCTAAGATCACTAGGATTTGCAGGTGACTTGATGGCACATAACAACAATTACTTGCAATAGAAAGAAATCCTGTCTGATCTGTTGCCATCTTCACAATCTCAGCTGTGCTCAAGCCCATCATTGTATACACTGAATCATTTCATTTGGTTGTGGGTCTTTCTGTTCATTGCTGGTCCTCTACTTTTCTAAGCATGCTGCCTTTTGGCAAAGACGGTCCTCTCTTAATAATATATTTAAAGCATGTGAGGCAGTCTCACCGTCCTTACTTCTAAATAGCACTCCGGCTACACTTCTTCCAAGATAGATTTGTCTGTTTTTTTAAGCAATAATTCATGGTACATTCAATATTGTTTGTCAATATCATAATTCAGAACATTGGTTCTCCTTCAGTCTTTTTTTCTTTTACACTTTCCACATCATTAAATATTTTGCCCAAAGAGTCTTTTAATATTGCATCTTCAAACTCATGTATGACACATAAAGTACATGTCAGTTTTAGTTTGTTTATAGCTTATTTTACATGTTCAAGTAGCATATTACATGCTTCACACACATATGACTTGGGATTATTACCTTATAAGCGTTCCTTAATTGCTGCTTTCACAGGTGTTGATTGTAAAACCAAATAAAGTTACATTCTTGACAATTCAAATATTGTCTTCCTTTATTATGATGCTGCTTATTTGTCTAGTTGTGAGGATTTTTGTTCTCTTTGTGTTAAAATGTAATCCGTGCAGAAGACAGAAGTCTGATTCTCATTAATAAAGTGCCAAAGACAAAGAAATAAATTGCACTTGTCTTTGAGCCTTACTAATTAATACTTAAAGTCAAGAAACCCAAAACTGCATTGCATAAGGCAAATTCACTACAAAAAAGATTGTTGTTGTTATGTGCCGTCAAGTCACTTGTGGCTCATAGCGACCCTATGTATATATAACAGCCCTAAACCCTGCTCTATCTCTTGTCAATCTTATTGTCTCTGACACACTTATCCCTATTATCCCAATGACAGAGTCATTCCAACTCATCAATGGTCTTCCTCTCCTGTGCTGTCCCTCCACCCTCCCAGGCATGATGTCTCCCTCCCTCCTTGCAACATGTCCAAAGTATGTCAGACGGAGCTTCAGAATCCTTGCCTCCAAGAAGCTGCCTGGCTTCACCCTCTCCAGGATAAACTTGTTTGTTCTCTTTCTTCACCATTAAAGCTCAGAGGCATCAACTCTTCTTCTCGTATCCCTAGTCATTGTCCAGCTTTCTAATGCATAGCAAGTAATTACAACGACCATAGCCTATATCAGGTGCCACTTAGTCTCCAGACTGACATCATTGCTCCTCAGTACCTTGGAGAGGTCTCTGACAGCAGACTTTCCCAATTCAATTTGTCTTTTAATTTTCTGGCTGCTGGTATCATTTAAAATTTTAAATATCAAAAATGTCATTTTGAGGACTACAGTGTATGTGACCCAAGCCATGGTGTTTTCAGTCACTTCCTATACATGTGAAAGTTAGATAATAAACAGAGAAGGTCAGCGAATAATTGATGCCTTTGAATGAAAAAGATTGAGCATACAATGGATTGACAGAAAAATGAACTAATCTGTTTTTGAAGGAGTAGAGTGAAGATGATGAGCTTCGTCTCAGGTACTTTGAACCTGTTATTAGAGGAGATTAGTCCTCAGAGAAGAATCTCATGCCTGGTAATGTATAGATTTAGTGGAAAAGAGGAAGACCCCCAATAAGGATGGTGTAGGACCAGACAGTGCTTCACTGTGCTGCATGTGGGGTCACCATGACTCAGGACCAACTCAACAGCACCTAAAAACAGCAAGAACGCTGAAAGCACAGATCACACCACTGGCACTCTCTAAGGTAGTCTAGCCCATGACTTCAAGAGCTGGAAAGACTTGGAAACAAGTAAAACTGGAGACTAATCAGGAACTAAAATCCAGGCCAGACAAACAATGGCTCATAACACTGTCTAGTAGAATTTTAGAGCTAGAGAAACTAAAACAGAGAAAGGGAAATACCAAGTGTCAGCATTTGAGTCTGCTTTTACATTGTTTCATCGTAAAAGCTGGAAGGGCAATGTCACAGAAGTATATGTCTTCTCCTATAACTCTTCAGGTCTCCCCCTAAATTCCCCTTCTCCGCTTGCCTGATGTCACATCCTGCTATCCTTGACGGGAAGACTGTAGAAGGATCTGAAGTCTTACAGAAGGGGGGGAAAGGGAAGCAATGTAAACTGTGAAACATGAGTTGTGACTCTTTTTTCTACATCTTTGTTTGTATTTAAAAATTGCATACTTTTCCTCCATGATAGAAATTTTTTAAAATTACTTTATTTAAAAAAAAAACACCCACCTCTCAGAACCCTCTCATGGAGATACCTATTCTAGAACATCAGCTTATATCCAGGGAGGTGCTATTAAAATAACACCACTGTTTTGTTAGTCTATTGTGTGTTAGGCACTCAAAACCACCTACTTCTATCCCTATTTCAGAGATAAGTCAACCAAAATAGAAAGTGATTTATTCCAGTTACTAATTGTCAGAGCCAAACTTGGACTTAGGTTTACTTGCATATAAATATATAGTTCATGCTCACATCCAATGCTTTATACCATCTCCTCCTTCCCTGAGGGTACAATTTCCAGGAGATCTCTTTTAAAAAGCATGTCTGAAAATGACCACTTGCCCGACAATCCTAAATTACCCTACTTGACCACCTGTGTTGTAAATAAAAGGTCCCTATGAAAAGTCAATAGGTGTTATTCTTTCTAGCTCACATTTGGATCTTCAAGCTCCTAGGCCCAACCTAGAATTCACTCTTGAGAGCTTATTTGGAGGTTCTAGGAGCGGAGCGCAGCTACTTGTATACCCTTGACTGAGGTGCAGTCTTCTTTCTATCAGGAATGGTTGTCTTCTTCAACCCAGCGGGCAGCTTCAGGAGGGAGGCATGTGGACCAGTGCAGGAGGAAGGGGACACCCGCCTAACCAGTGATCAGCCAAATCCGCCCTTGCGAGCATTGGGGTGACTGACGACACAGCTAGATTGCCTTCACATTCTACAATTTGTCTTTAATGAGAAAAGAGAGGTATTGAAATAAGAAGGACCTAGGGAAGCCTGTAAAATATACATGTAATCAGATGAACTCTATAAAAATGAGTCTCCAAGATTGGTTTCAAGTCTAATAAAATGAAATCAAACTTTCATCAAAATGTAATGGACCAAATGGACTGATGCACAGTTATACATTTAGGCATTTAAAAATTTCCTTGGACAAGAGACCTTTTGAGCATTATGGTCTTCATAAAGCACTGTAAATACTCGCTTCTTCTTAAAATTAAAGTTTCAGGGGTAAATGTTGTTATTGTTAGGTGTTATCAACTCTGACCCATAGCCTGAAGTGACCCTATGAACTCGAGGTCTGAACCTTGCCCTATCCGGCTCCATCCTCATGACCTCCAGCATGATCAAACCCATGGTTGAAGTCATGACATTGATCCATCTCCTGAGGGTCTTCCTCTCTTTTGCTTTCCAGCATATCTTTTTCCCAGGGCTGGCTTTTTCTGACAACATGCTCAAAGCACATGAGACAGTTTCACCATCCTTGCCTCTATTGAGCACTCTGGTTGACCTTCCTCCAAAACAAATGTGCTTGTTCTTTTGACAGTTCATGGTATATTCAGTACTCTTCTTCAACACTGTAAGTCAAAGACATTGAGTCTTCTTTAGTTTTCCTGACCCATTGTCTAATTTTCAGGTGCACAATAAACAACTCGCAATACCATGGCTTTCATAAGCCTCACCTTAGTTTTCGAACTGGCATCTTTGCTCATTAGCACTTTAAAGAAGCCATTCACATCAGATTTCCCTCATGCTACATGTCTTTTGCTTTCTTGACTGGTGCTACAATGGGTATTGATTATGGAGACAAGTAAAATTAAATCATCAACAACTTCAAACTCTTCTCCATCTATCATGATGTTGCGTATTGGTCCAGTGATGAGAATATTTGTTTCCTTGATGTGGAGATGTAACTCATATTGAAGACTATGATCTTTTATCTTCTTCAGGAAGTGTTTCAAGTCTTCTTCACTTTCTGCAAACAAGGTTATGCCATCTGTATAATGCTTGTTGTTGATGACTCTTCCTCCATTTCTGAATCCTTACATACCCAGTCTCTTGAATTGTTTGCTCAGCATAAAGATTGAACAGGTATACAGAAAGGATGTAACCCTTACATATTGGTTGGAGAAGGGAATGTAATAATATTAAAGGCCAACTCTAAGATAAATGACAACAGTGCACTCAAGTATTGATTGTGAGGATGTCTCAGAATGAAGAAACACTTCATTTTGTTATACACAGAACTCCTGTGAGTCACTACTTAACAGCACCTAACAACAATAGTGAAGGTTTATGCAATACTAATTTTTTATATTTATAATTCTTTTCATTATTTCACATTTGCTTGCTGCCATTCCCCGCCAGCTCAGCCTGCAATGCACCCTTTATTCTAGGTTGTTGTCATACATATAATGTCTAATCATATATTCCTTCTGGTCAGTTCTATCCCTCATCTGTTCTAATGCAGTGTTCATTATTTATCTACTCTTTTCCCATTCTCTCCACAGTGTCCCATGTCTGTCTTATTTATAACAGTAGTGTTCTGCAGTGTTTGTACTTTCCTGACTGAGATAGTTCATTCATCATAATGTGCTCGAGGCTTCCCCTGTTGTGTAATGTTTTACAAGTTCATTGTTTTTCAGTTCTGCATAATATTCCATTATGTGAATGTACCATAGTTTTTCTATACATTCATTTGTTGATGGGCACTTAGGTTGCTTCCATCTCTTAGCTATTGTAAATAATGCAGAAATAAACATAAATGTACATACATCTGTTTGAGTCATAGCTCTGGTTTCTTTATCGTGTATTCTCAGTAGTGGAATTTCTGGGACAAATAGTTTTTCTATTTCCAACTTTTTGAGAAAGTTTCAGACCACCTTTCACAGTGGCTGTACAATTTTACACTTCCACCAGCAGTAAACAAGAGTTTCAATCTCTCTACAACAACACCAGCATTTGTTCTTTGCTGCCCTGTTGAACATTGCTATTGTTGCTGGTGTGAGATGATATCTCATAGTTGTTTTGTACAATATCAATTTTTACAATAAAAAGTGGTATAATGGTTTCATTTGATGCAAGTACAATATTTAGAAGAAAATCAAACTCTATTAACCACAAAATAAAACAAAATAACATTAAAACAACTCTTAGGAAACAAAAATCTACAGTAAATAACAAATGTGTGTGTGTGTGTGTGTGTGTGTGTGTGTGTGTGTGTGTTGTGTATAAATTGGGACTCTCTTACATTGCTCATGAAAATGTAAAATGGTGCAGGCAGTATAGAAAGCAGTTTTGTGCTTTCTTTAAAAATTGAAAATGTAAATATCATTTAATCTAGTAATCCCACCTTGTCGTATATATCTGAAGAAAATAAGAGCTGTGACAGGAACAGATGTAAATATGCTGATTGCAACATTGTTTTTAACAGCCAAGAGATAGAAACATCCATAATGTCCATCAATGGATAAATGATTGAAGAAGCCATGGTATATTCATGCAAGGGAATACTATACAATGATAAAGAATGATAAAGAGTTTTTAAAAAAATACAAAAAAAAATACAGCATTATGTGGATGAACCCAGAGCATATTATGTTAGGTAACATAAGTCAGTCACAAAAGGACAAATACTGTATAAAACCACTATTATAAAAAGTTAAGAATAATTTTTTACGGTTACCAGTGATGGAAAGAGAGGAAGAAGGCAGTTAAAATTAATAAATGTATGTTGTTGTTGTTGTGTACTGTAGAGTCAGAACTGACGAATACCTGACCCTTTGGCAGGTTTTCAGAGGCAGTTAATCACTCGGGAGGAGATTGTCCGTCCTTCTCCTGTGGAGCAACTGGTGTCCTTGAACTGCATGCCTTCAGGATTGTAGCACTGCTTCTTGCCACTAAGCAACCAGAGTGGAGAAATTTATGATAGACACTTATTAAGTTGGGTGAAACGAAAGACTACATACAGTAAGGGGATGGTCAGACATTACAATTAATTAGTTAATATAGTTAATTATAATAATGTTATAAAGCAAAAGGTATATGAATGATCACATGAAAAACTAATGATTTGTACACTTTCTCTTAAATCACAATAAAAGAAAATAGACAAATAAACAGAAATAAGACTTTTCTGCATGTGTGTGTGTGTGTGTGTGTGTGTGTGTGTGTGTGTGTACCATCAACTGTGATCTGACTGGTACAGAAGGAGACTGGCCCTCCTTCTCCAGCAGAGCATCTGGTGGATACCAACAGTGGATCTCTGGGATTGCAGTGCAGCTTCTTGCTACTAGGCCACCAGAGCTCCCTTAACCCCTTTTATTTGATGATCATTCATGTCTATCAAAATACACCAACAATTCTATTACTTTAGAAATTTTTAAAAGCACCCTTACTTGAATTAGAAAGATATCTACTATATCCTCTATATTCAACATTGATTTTACCAACACAAGAATACAGAGAATAAAAGCTATAAAAGAAAATACTAGATTGCAAAGGAAGATATTAACTAACATCATTCACAAACTATTTAATCCTTTACATAAAATAAAAATTAATCATTCAGCAGACAAATTCTTGCAATTAATAAAAGATATTTTAGCAAGGATTCAAATTAAGCCAAACAACAAAAAAAGATGTAGTATTTGGCAAGCCGTGTAACATTTATGCATTTCAAAGCACTCACAGGCATTTTCTCATTTACAGTATCTTGCAAAACTCTTTTAATTTTGATCTATCACTGTTATCATTATCAGCAGCCATGATATTTTTTCCACTTGACAAACATGTATCTGAAGTAGCGAGAGTGCATTTCCTTCCTTTTTCAATTGAGATATAATTTACATAAAGTAATAGTAATTTTTTGATGTAGAATTTAACATCTTTTGACAAACATATAGTCACATTAAAAAAAACCCAACACATTAAGATATAAAACAGATCACCCAAGAAACTTTCTCTCACCCTCTCTGCAATCAAACCATCTCCTGCAGACCCTAGTAGCATAGTCTGTAGGGAGTTGTCCTGCTAGCCCAAGTTTGAACCCATCAGCGCTCTGTGAGAGAAGGATGGGCAATCTCCTACCCCTTGCAATTTAAAGCCTCTCAAAACCCACTGGGTTGGTTGGCACAGTGACTGGGGTAATGGGAGTAAATGTGATGTGTCTGTGACTGTGAGATTGGCTCAGGATGGAGCAGGATAAGGTGGCTATGAGTTACAGGTGACTCGATGGCACATAACAACAACAAAACCCACTGGAGGGTCAGCTACGAGTTGGTTCCCACTCAACAGCAAAGAGTTTGTGTTGTTTGGTGGATTGTTTTTTTTAAACAAATAATCTATTTCCAGTTCTATAGTTCTGTCTCTCCCCTCCTTTTAACTTCAACCTTCACATACACGGAAACACACGTTTTGTGAAACTTTGCATCTGACTTCTTTCACTTAACAAATTTGAGAGTCATCAATATTGTAGCATGTAACAGTAGTTAGTGCCCTTTTTAATGGTAAGTAGTATTCCATTGCACAGATCCCGCTTTGGTTTACTCATTCATCTACTAAAACAATTGTTTGTGAGGGAAAGGAATTTCTAAGTAAATATACCTGTGGTAGCTGGGCTTTATGAGAAGGAATGTGGCATCGAGATTAAAGGAAGTCTCACAACCTTGCTTGCCAAAACTGAGGAGGACGTGAGGTATTTACTGCATAAGGTCAAGGACAGCAGATTTAAATATGGATTGAAGCTCAACATCAAGAAAACAAAGATTCTCACCACTGGGCCAATTGGAAACATCATGAAAGACAGTGAAGAGATTGAGATTACATTTTCTTGTCTATACAATCAACAGTTTTGGCATCAGCAGTCAGGATATCAAAAGATGAATTGCATTGGGAAAATCTGCTGTCAGAGACCTCTCCAGAGTAGTAAGAAGCAATGACATCAGTCTCGGGATTAAGGTGGGCCTGATTCAGGCCATGGTCTTTGCAATGACTAGGAATTAGTAGGAGAATTGATGCCTTTGAGATGTGGTGCTGGATAAGAGTATTGAATATACCATGGACTGCTAAGAGAACAAACAGGTTTGCTCTGGAAAGAATGAAACCAGGCTGCTCCTTGGAGGTGAGGATTCTGAAGTTTAGTCTGACATACTCTGAACATGTTACAAGGTGGAACCAGTCCTTGGAGAGGAACATAATGCTTGGGAGGGTGGAGGGACAGTGCAAACAAGGAAGACCCTTGATGAGATGGCTTGATTCAGTGACTGGAGAATGGGAATAGGTGAGCCGGAGAAGTAAGGTTGGCTCAGTATAGAACAGGGTTCAGAACTGTTGTACATAGGTTTGCAGGCAATTAAACAGCACACAACAACAACAACAAAGATAAATTTATGATCTTACATAGTTGTCATTTTAACTATTGTTGTTTCGGGAAGCACTGGGGCCTAGTTGGTAAGGAGTTGCACTAAGTTCTAATCCATCAGTAGCTTCATGAGAGAAAGATGAAAAGTTTCCTCCCTTAAAATTTACAGCCTCTGAAATCCCACTGGAGGGTCAGCTATGAGTTGATTCCAACCTGATGGCACAACAATAACAACAACCGTATTGTTATGATTCTCCATGTGAAAGTAAATTTTGAAATCAAATGGAATTAACACCAAAGAGTTGTACCCTTTGAGGATAAGCCAATGAAATGAGACCCCTAAGTATATGTGTCATTTTTATCTAAGCAAATGTATACACATGGCCTTTAGGAGAACTCAGTTACTACATAATGAACAATCACTGTGTATTTCAGCACTGGATCTGCCAACATTATTGGACTGACATGTAAATGGAAAAGCAAGACACATATTTGTAAGTGCTAAAATACATGAATTAAAGCTGAAGCAGTAAAGCAATGGATTGGGGAAGTTACTGTTCAGCAATACCAAATACCAAGAGATGTGTGTAGATGGTGCTTTGAGTTTCAGAGAAAGAAGAGGTACAGCTCTGCAGCTTGAAAAGACTGAAGGTAGAATTTTAGCTGGAGTTGAAGAAAAGCTAGCAGGTCAAGAGACAGAAAGTCTAGCTAGAGGATACAGGCTGACCAGAAGCATGGTGCCTGGCTGGTTTGTGGCGCTCATGGATAACAATGCCTGTTACTAAGTGAGCTTCGTGCCATGGTCCACAGCGAGTGGTGCTCTAACCCAAATGCAGCCTGTCTCTGCCAAGTCAAATCTACCAGTGGCTCCTCTGGAGAAAGATGGGCAATCCCCTCCTCTGATTTACAGCCTCTGAAAACCTGCTTGAGAGTCAACCATGAGTTGCTATTGATTTTGACTGGAATTATTTATTATGTGGTTGGTCAAATGCAATTCATCATGACATGATCAAGTACATTATCCTTTATTAATAGAAATTTCAGAAATTCAGAGACAGAGAATTTTTTTTCCTTCCTTTGTTTTGCTCTTCCCACCTCTTCTGTTCTTTTGTCTTCACTCACCCTTTATGGCTGAGGCTGTGTGGTTGGTATTTAAATTATACCACCAATTTGGGAACTCCTCAATATTTCTGTCAGTGATTCAAAGTTGAAAAGCAGAAGCCACACCAACTTCCCTTTTCTATCATCTTTCAAAAGTACTAAATTTTATCCTTTTAAATGTGTCACTTGTGATTGATAACTGCACTCATGAATTTAAGTGTTAAGATAAATGCAAACTATTCATAGTTTCAGAGAAAGTTCCCAGGGACTGGGGTTATTACCATAGCTCTGTTCATTTCAGAAGCCACATACGTTAGTAGTTAGTGACTTTATGAAAGGACAGCTTTTAGGGTATTTTTATTTTATAATAAATCCTTAGGAGAGAATAAAGTTGCACTCAGAAGAACTCATTTCTCATTGAAGAGTTTTAGACCAACAACTAAAATGGAGACATAGTTTTTTGTTAGGTGCTATCAAGTCATCAACAACTCCAAACAATCCTGCAAACAGATCAGAGAACTGGGCTCTACCTTGCACCGTCCTCAAGATCTCCGACATGCGTAGATACATTTATTACAGTCACTGTGTCAATCCACCTCATTGGGGTTACTCCTCCTTCTCCTTGACCATCTACTCTTCTCAGAGTGATGTCTCTTGACAACATACTCAAAGTATGGGAGATAAAATTTCACCATTTTTGCCTCTAAGAAGTGTCCTGGTTGGTTGTATATCCTCCAAGACAAATTTGTTTATTCTTCTAACATTCCATAATGCATTCAACAGTCTCCACTAAACCACAATTCAAAGGCATTGGTTCTTCTTTGATCTATTCATTGTCTAACTTTGACATTCATATAAAGCAGTTGAAAATACCACAGTGTGACCATCAATCACACCTTAGTCTTTAAACTGACACCCTTACTTCTTAGCATTTTAAAGACACCACAGATTTTTCTTTTTCTTAATGTACACATCTTTATGCAGAACAGATTATCTGGGAGGCTGGGCTCTATGAGGAGAAGTGTGGTGTCAGGATTGGTGGAAGACTCATCAACAATCTGCGTTATGCAGATGACACAAACCTGCTTGCTGAAACTGAAGAGGACCTGAAGCACCTGCTGCAGAGGGTCAAGGACTGCAGCCTACAATATGGATTGAGGCTCAATGTCAAGAGGACAAAGATTCTCACCACTGGACCAATTGGCAGCATCAGGATGGATTGTGAAGAGATTGAGATTGTTCACAGCTTAAGTCGGCTTGGCTCCACAGTCAACACTTTTGGCACCAGTAGCCAGGAAATTAAGATGTATTGCCATGTGAAAGTCTGCTTGCTGTTAGGGCCCTCTCCAAAGTACTGAAGAGCAATGGTGTCTCTCTGGAGACTAAGGTGCGTCTGATACATGCCATGGTCTTTGCTATCACTTGTTATGTATCAGAGACTTGGACAATGACCAAGGAGGATAGAATAATTGATGCCTTTGAGCTGGGGTGCTGGAGAAGAGTATTGAGGGTACCATGGACTGCTAGGAAAACAAACAGATTCATCCTGGAGAGGATTAAACTGGGCAACTCTTTGGAGGCAAGGATTCTGAGGCTCCATCTGACATAATTTGGACATGTTGTGAGGAGAGACTGGTCCTTGGAGAAGGCCATCATGCTTGGTAGGGTGGAGGGACAGCACAGGAGGGGAAGGCTCTCTATGAGGTGGATTGATTCAGTGACTAGGGTAATCGAGATGGGCGTGTCGGAGACAGTACGATTGGCACAGGACAGAGCAGAGTTTAGGGCTGTTGTACATAAGGTCGCTATGAGTCGCAAGCTACTCGACGGCACATAACAACAACACCAACACCACATCTTTTGATTTCTTGATGGCTGCTACCATGAATGTTAATTCTAGACCCATGCAAAATGAAATCCTTGACAGCTTCAGTCTTTTCTCTGTCTATCCAGATGTTGCCTATTGGTCCAGTTGTGAAGATTCCCCCCCCCAATATTGTTGACCTGTAACCCATATTAAAGACTTTGATCTTCTTTAGCATATGCTGTAAGTTTTCTGCATTTTCTGTAGGCAAGGTTGGGTCGTCTGCGTAATGAAGGCTGATAAGTCTTTCTCCAATCTTTTTTTTTTCCACTTCTTGCTGATCTTCTCTGTATTGTTCCAATTTTAGTATATGTGCTGCCGAAGCGAGCACTCTTTCTCCAATCTTGATGCCACATTCTTCTTCTTATAGTCTAGCTTTTCAAATAATTTGCTCAGCATTTAGAGTTTTTAGGTATGGAGAGAGGATATTATTTTGAAACACTCTTTATTTTAAATCATCCTATGTTCCCTTGTTCTGTTCCAAAGATTGCTTCTTGATCAACACAGAGGTTTTGCATGCCCACAATTAAGTAAGTGTTCTGGAATTCCTATTCTTCTCAATGTTTTCAATAATGTATTATTGTTCACATAGACAAATGGCTTCTTGTAGTCAATAAAACACAAGTAAACATCTCTCTGGTTTTTCCTGGTTTCTGTCATGATCGGTCTGACATCAGCAATGAACTCATCTTCAATTGTACGTGGTTTCCTGTCAATATAATCCTATGATAATTTTTTAATAATCTTCAGCAATATTTAATATGTATCTGATGCTTTCATAAGCCTAGTTGATTAATATGCAAGCCACCATTTGAATGTAAGTTTGCTTTACTTGGTGTCTTGCCAAGTGCTGTGATATTGGATGTTATGCTGTCTGTAAATATCTGCAGAGTTACTCATGGTGGACAGGTTTTAGAGATGATTTAAGACAAGTAAATTTTTGAAGAACTATTTTCAAAATAACTACTTTTCTGCTCAGAAGTGATGTTAATCGTAATAATGGTGGTGGTGGTTGTTGATTGCCTTCAAGTCGAGCATGACTCATAATGACCCTATGAACAAAAGGCCTGAAGCCCCCCTACAACTATCGACACTTTTCAAAGTTCATAGTTTCCGGAGTCATGCTATTTAGGAGGTGGATGCCACTCCTGCTTCCAACAGTAACAATAAACAGCGTGGTTAATCCTCCTGCCTTCTCATATTTAAAGAGCTGATGCCACCTAGAGCCTCCATTTGACCATGGACAAGCCTTGTTGGCTATTGAGATTGAACTCTAAGGCCTGCATTCTTCTTGGAGAAAAACTATCTTTGCATAAGAGACAATGATAGTCACAGTTCAAGCATCACATCACAATGGCCAATATCCTGAAGTGAATCATGAAATAGCTCAGAAAAGCAAGACAGCCCATACCTAACTCCAGCATTTCACCTTCACAAACTCCTGAATACTAGCCATAACATCATCTGGGCACTGTGAAATGTTGTTCACACTGAGGCCGTGACTGGATGCACTGCAGCTACCACACAATATGATGTTGAGTAGAACTCTCCCTGTTCCCTCAAAATTGTCCTAAAGACATATGCAGTGATTATTTCTAGAGAAAACATCCAACAAATAGATTAGATAGCACGTCCTCTTAAACATCAGTATGATCAGACCTGCCATATTAAACAACTGTTACCCCCAACACCACTCTGTGGATCATTTTTTATAAGAAAAGGAGGAAGATGGGAATCTTGGAGACTGGTACCCACAACTTTGGGGGGAAGGGTCTATGAAAGTGTCATTTTCTTGTACTCTGTTAAATTTATCTAAAATATCAGAAAAGATTGAACAGAAGATTAAAGAGAGCATGGTTAATAGCAGTGGTTGGGGGAAAATGTTCATGCAAATATATCATTAGTTATGACTATTAGTTATAACTATCATTAGATAGCTAGTTAGCGCATAAGTCCATCATTACCCATTCTCTTGGACAAATCTACTGCAGAAGTCCTCTTCAAAGTGTTACAAAATAAAGATGTCTCAAAACAACTATGAGATATCATCTCACCCTGGTCAGAATAGCAAAATTTAATAGAACAGCAAGCAACAAATGCTGGCAAGGTTGTGGAGAAACTAGAACCCTTATTCACTGTTGGTGGGTGTGTAAAATGGTGCAACCATTGTGGAAGGCGGTATGGCACTTTCTCAAAAAGTTGCAAATAAATGGAAATCCAAAGCCTCTGTAAATTTTCACTGAAATTAATAACAAATTTAAATTAAAAGAAAAGAATTAAGTTAGAGTAAGGATGGCAATGGAACCACCTTACCTCTGTAACTTGATTTGTGCCACTATTAGAACCTCTACTCAGAATATTGCTTTTCCATTTTTGACTCATGCACTTTTAACTTGTTAGTTAAATTTGTATCTTCTAGGCTGCAACACTTCCATGATACATCTTCAGGGATATGAACATGTACGGTTAAGCACAATTGATAACAGTGCATCTAAATTCCAAAATCAATCTCCATAATAGTGTATGTGTTTCCTACTGCCAAGGGGGCCCTTTAGAGTAGTGAGAGAAGACCTTCACCCTGGAACCCACAGCATCCCTTTTCAGCAGGAAGTAGCTAAGAGAATACGCCGTCCCCTTTTCCTTATGAATCAGGGTGAAGTCTCTCTCAGGGAGGAGTGATAGGGAATGGCAAGGGACACACTGACAAAGGAGACTAATCAGAACTGGCTTTGACAAGCACTGTGGCAATTGGACAATTAAAACAGACATGGGGGGTGGGAAGAAGAACGAACTGGGGATGAGGGTGGAGAAAACAGTGCAACAATGAATGAACGAAAACCCAAAATCTCTGTAAATGTTCATTAAAACTAATAAAATTTAATTTAAAAAAGTTGCAAATAGAGATACCGTTTGACCCAGCAATTCCACTACTGGGAATATACCCCAAAGAGACCATTACTGACATCCAAGCAGATATATGCACACCCTTGTTTATCACGCCTTTGTTCACAATAGCAAGGAGTTGGAAACAACCTAAGTGCCCATCAAAAAGTAAATGAATAGAGAAACTGGTATATTCACACAATGGAATACTACACTGCATTGAAAAACAAGGAACTCATGCAATATTATTCAAAATGGGTGACCCTGGAGGACATTATGCTGAGTGAAGTATCTCAGTCACAAAAATATTCGGCAAGCTCTCATGGCCTAGTGGCAAGAAGCTGCACTGCAATCCCAGAGGTGTGCAGTTCAAATCCACCAGATGCTTTGCTGGAGAAGGAGGAACAATATCCTCCTGTACCAGTCAAATCTGATATGACGGTATACACACACACACACACACAAATAATAAAAATTAAAAGAAGGACAAATACTGCATGCCACTGTTGTAAAACAAGACTGGCCTTGGCGTTTGAGGGGAGAGTGAGAAAGATGGGTTCTATAATGTATACTGCATTGAAACACATGAGGGAGAAAACTGTTTAAAAGGGATATGTGATCAGGTATTTTTGTCATGACAGAGTCCAGATCGAAAGCTGCATAGTGGAGTCGACCTTGGGGGAGGGATTGTAAATCAATGAAAGAATTTTTCTTTTACTTTTCCAAGAGGGTAGTGTACTAGGGGGGAGGGTTGTGAGGGGAGAAAAGTGCAACAATGAATAAATGGAAATCCAAAGTCTCTATAAATTTTCATTTAAATTAATAATAAATTAAAAAAAATAAAGATGTCATTTCAAGCACTAAGATGCACCTGAGTACAGTATTTTCAATCATCTCATATGCATTAAAAAAACTAGATAATGGATTAAAAAGACCAAAAGTATTGATGCCTTTAGAGTATTGACAAAGAATATTGATTGTACTATGGATTGCCAGAAGAAAAACAAAACTTGTCTTAAAAGAACTGCAGCCACAATTCCCTTTGGAAGTGAGAATGGTGAGATTTTTCTCTCACACATCGGGCATGTTATCAGGAGGGGCCAAATCCTGGAGAAGGATACACTACTTTGCAAAGTAAAGGGTCAGTAGAAAGAGAAAGCCTCTCAACTAGATGGATTCACACAGTGGTTGCAAAAAACAGGCTCAAATACAGTAACACTTTTGCGAAGGCAACATGACTGGTCAGTGTTTCACTTGTGGCTCAAAAGACAGCTGTGAAGCAGAACAGACTTAAGAGCATCTAACAAACAGCTGCACATATTGTATGAATCCATAACGATGCTGTCTATTTCTGCTCATAGCAGTTTAGAATACCCTCTTTAACAAGAATCTCCTAGGGCCCCTGGTCTTTTTCCCCTTAACAAACTTCTCTAGGGTTTCTTTATTTGCACTAACGTGTAAATGACTTAGGACATTTGTTCCATGCTTTTGACCCATCAAGGGAGAACTGTGATTGCTCAGTGATCTTCCAGGGATTGGGGAGAGGGATTGTATAACAATGAAAGAATTTTTCCTTTACTTTTCAAGAAGAGCGGTGGGGTGTGTGTGTGTGTGTGTGTGAGAGAGAGAGAGAGAGAGAGAGAGAGAGAGAGGTTGGCCAGGGAGAAAAGTGCAACAACGAATGAATAGAAATCCAAAGCCTCTGTAAATTTTCATTAAAATTAATAATAATTAAAAAATGAAAAACCAAACAAAACCCAGAATTCCTTATTGTAGGGGCTGGCTTCCCTGTGGTCACTTCCCTGACTGGAGGGAAGTCAGTAATGCCTGTAAGGGCCACGGGGTGGCACTGGCAGGCCTGAGATGTGGGCAAGAGGGAGTAAGAACTGAAGGCAGGAAGCAGGGAGAGCATGGAGGAAGGGAAGACAAAAGAGGGAGGGAGATAAATGAGAAAAGGAGTGAAAAAGGCTAAGCCTCCAGGGAACCACAGCACTGTGTGAACTCTGGCCATCCTGGCACAGAACAGCAGTCTACTGTACCAATACTCATTTGCAAGCCAAGAGTGTCTCACCTCTATGTTTTCAGGGTCTAGTGCAGCAACTGGCTGTCCCCTAGGGTTCAGGTGTGTGGTTCAGTGGAATGAATGCTGCTTTCCTCCAGAAAAAAAGTCCTCAAAGGGGAAGGTTGGGACTAATGTGTGTCTGAACTCTATCCTTTTATTCTTAATCACTCAAATTGACATTTCAAAAGGCCTCAGTGGAGTCTTCAACTGATGATAGATCTTCTTCAGTTAAAAACAAACAAAACAAAGTAAGAGCAACAGAACACACTAGATTATCTGGAGTTTGACACAGTTTCCCAGTAAATAGCCAAATGGTAAGGATCTTTGGTTTTGCAAGCTAGCTACTCAACTCTGCCATTTTAATGGGAAAGCAGTATGCAACAGGGAATATGCAAACAAATGGGCATAGATGGCTTCTAATAATACTATTATTTTCAAAAACAGGTGGAGTAGATTTGACACACAGGCCACAGTTTGCTGATACCTAGTTCTTTAGATTCTAAGATAATATTTTTTTAAATTTCTCCTATGTTGATCTTACATCATCTTTGATCCAATATCCCTTTTTTGTTGTTAGTTTTTAATTGAGATTTTATTGTAAGTTTATAAAGAACTTGGATTTCCATTCGTTCATTGCTGCACATTTTCCTCCCTGCCCCCTTTTCAACGCAGGAATATGTATTGGTCTCTTTGAACTTGTGATGGCCATATGATGGACTGGTCTTTCCTCTAAGTTTATGAACATCTTGAGGGGATCTAAGGTTCCCTGAATCTAAGCATTGTGAGTGTTCACATATGATTACATTCAAAATCACAATGGTTCTGCCTCTTGCTCCAAATACTGCTGCAAAAACCAGTTCCATGAAGGTGTGGGCCAGCGTCCTACAATCACAACCACATAACTCTATGGTGACACTTCTCCCTGCCTCCTGAGCTGCCACGGGAAGGCTTACAAGAATCAGCTCTGCACTACCACTTGGGTAATAAGCAAGTGAGGACCCCTCTTGGCCAGTAGGACATGGGAACCAATGTCTTGTATCTTCTGTCTCTCATGCAGATTGTTCCGAAACCACATTTCACGGGGCTCCACAAAAGACCCTGGAAGGATTTAGCATCAATTGCTGGTAGCAGAGTATTGACGAAGATTCTTTCTCTCATTTCTTTCCTTGTTGTTCCGTTATTCCCTGGGACCAATTCCAGCTAAGTCACCTACATATAAGCCTTTGTCTAAGATCCTACTTTGGGGTAACCCAATCTAAGGCACTGTTCATTCATCATTAGAAGAACTTGTCTGACACAAGTTACTATGGATTATCCAAAGACTAAATTGCACACAAGTGAAAATATCTTACTCTTGAGTACTGGGGTTCAGAGCACTTGAGAGTGTGCAAAACACTTTCCGATACAGAATATCAAGACCGCTTCTCTGTGAGGTCCTTCTTCTCCCACTCCTTACTCTCCATTCTTTTTCCCGTTCCTCAGTCTCTTCGATAATGCTGAGACATGGACAGTATCAGCCAAGCTCAGTATCTCCTTCTGACTCTAACCAGTCTATTTCAGAATCCTTCTAAAGGAAGCAACTCTAGGCTAGAAGTGGTCATAGGCCAGTCACTGGCCAATTCAAAGCAGCACTTGTGCCAAGGATTACCATTTGCAATCTGATCCTAGCCTATCAGGTAGTCAGATAAAAAAGATTCTATCCAACTATGTTCAATTACTTAGTAGGATCTAGTTCATTTACAATGTAGACTTGCAGAGAAAATGAAGATGGCTTAGCCCACAGTGAGTGTGGAGCAGAGCAGCTACATGGAGACCGAGCTATATACATTCAAGACCTGGACAATGACTAAGGATGATAGAAGAAGAATCGAAGCCTTTGAGTTGTGGTGCTGGAGAAGAATGTTGAACATATTATGGACTAGTAAGAGATGAAACAGGTCTGGCTTAGAGAGGATGAAAGCAAGCTGCTCACTGGAGGCAAGGATTTTTAGGATCCATCTCATATACTTTAAGCACGTGGCCAGGAGGGAAACTATGTTTGGAAAGGTGGAGGGGCAGCACAGGAGAAGATGACCCAGGATGAGATGGATTGACTCAGATACTGGAGAAATGGGATTAGGTAGGTCTGTTGGAGACAATGAGGTTGGCTCAGGACAGGATAGGGTTCCAAACTAATGTACATAGGGTCACTATTAGTTGCAGGCAACTTGATAGCACATAACAACAACAACAACAATACAGTACAATCCTTAGATACCTCCAAGCAGTAACGTCAAGGCATTAGAGCAGGCCAATAAGATATTAGAAAGATGAAGATCATTTCAGTGCTCCTTGGATGATCCTTAGAAAAAGCTACTCAGACAAGCTATGTGCAGACCTAACTCTGCAATAAAAATTCAGTCCTGAAGAAAATGATGGACATCCATTCTCATTTGGCAATCCTTCCACTTTAGAATTTACATGCCACAGAGGGCTGAGCTGTGGCTTCTCTGCAGTCTCTCCAGTGACTAATGCCCATAGTTTAAGGAGTTTACCTCCTAAATTTTCCCAGTTTCAAAAATCAATCCTAGGGTTGCTTTCAATCATTACCTACCCCAGAAGTTCCAATGATTAGAGTAACTGTTCCATGATAATCCAAACAAGCAGGCGTTAAAATAAAGATGTACACAGGGGTTCAAAGGAAGGGATTGCAACTAGGTGAAATAATATTAATGACACAGCAACACAAACGTGCTATATGTCTTTTTAGATACCATTGAGTTGTCTCTGATTCATAGTGACTCTAAGTAAGAACAACAGATCAGAGCCCTGCTCAGCGCCATCCTCACACACTCTCCGGTGCTTAGACCTAGTCTAGCAGTTAATGTGTTAATTCATCTCTTTAAGGTCTTATCTGTGTTGCTGACCTTCTGGTTTTTCCCAAGACTGATGTGTCTTAAGATGTCTACATATAATATCCCACTTCTAAATCTTTTAAGATGTATCCGAAATAATTTTAGGGGTCCCTCCCCCAGTTGCCAGAACAAAGAAACAGAAAAAGATAGTCATTTAAAAAACCACCATGCAATAAGAATATCTTTTCTTTTTAAGAAATGTAACAATTCAGAAGTAACATTTGGTTACTAATATGTTCATTCACATTAAAATGCACGTTTTTAGGACTTTATATTCTCGAAATTGAGCTCCCCCCCCAATTGATGGCATTTTGTGTTTTCATTAAATTTTTCATCTCATATTAATATAGAAAACAATGGTACATTTGCAATTACTGACATTTTATATACAGTGATGTTGTTGCTGTTTTTGTTAGGTGTAACTGAGTTTATTCCAAGGCATAACTACTCTATGAACAACAGATCAAAATCTTACTCTATCTTGTACCATTTTCATGATCTTTGTCCTGTTAAAGCTCACTGTTACAGTCACTGTGTCAATCTATCTCACTGAGGGTCTTCCTCTCTTTCACTGACATTCTATCCTTCTCAGTACGATGGCTTTCCCCCATTGACAATATTCTGAAAATATGTGAGATGAATTTCCACCATCTTTGCCCCTAAAAAGTACCCTGGTTGTACTTCATCCAAAGCAGACTTGTTTGTTCTTTTGATGATCAATCTGCCGTATATTCAGAATTCTTCTCCAGCACCACAACTCAAAGGTATTGATTCTTCTTTGATCTTCCTTATTCATTGTCCAACTTTAAGATGATGCAAAGCAATTGAAAATAGCATGGCTTGGGCCAGGCATACTTTTATCTATAAACTGACATTCTTGCTCTTTAGCATTTTAAAGTTATAGTGATTATTGTTCAAAATAGGGAATTTAATGCTAAATATTATATTAGATAAACTGTCAGTCCTGTAGCTTTCAGTCATAAAGAGAAGACATTTGCTCTAAACACATCTATAAAGTGCAGTTGATAAACTTAGTTCTTATAAGAAATGACATATTTTGTAAGTAACAGTATGATTGTAGATATTTAGACTGTACTGATAATCTAACCAGGCTCAAATCAACTTTTCATCAATATGAATATTTGAAAAAGAATTATTGTTATTGTTCCAGAAGTTAAAAGTATTAATGGATGGTGTGAAAAATAATGCGTATGAACTTTGTAAGTAAACCAGATAGAAAATAAAAATTTTCTATCAAAAACTTTTTATAATAGTAAGAGAGAAAAAAGTACTAGTTGACTTTAATTCACAGCAGATTTATGTACAATAAAACAAAATCTTGCCTGATTCTGTGCCAAACGCACAATCTCCACTGTGCTTCCACCCGTCGTGGCAGTTACAGTGTCAGTCCACGTCACTGAGGATCTTCTTCGTCACTGATCCTCTGTTTTTCATGGCATGATCTTCTTCTCCAGGGACAGGCACCCCCTAATAAAATGCTTGAAATATGTGAGACAAAGTGTGTAGAAAAGGCAAACATCCAAAAAGTAAATCAGTGGCTTTCTAACATTGTGTTTAGGATTGGAGATTAAGTGAAAACAGGAAGGAAGATCTTTTCCTATGTGATGGGAATGTCCCAGGTCTGGTTAGTGGAGATGACTAAACACTTACGCACATTTACAGAAAATCACTGCCCTGTGTATTTTAGTGGCTGACCTTCACACTGTGTTACTTATCTCAATAAAGCAAACTGTTTAAGTAACTCTAAATGAAAGTTATTGCAATATCGTCAAGTTAAGCAAATGACTAATGGCTTTTGGTGTTATTTTTTAAAAATATTATTATAAGCCATCAGATTGGTGTTAATAATCTGGTCATATGGGTTTATTAATTCTAACTTTGGGGGCACAAGGCACATAGTTTCTAAGAGTACTATTCTAAAAACATAAGCATAAGATAAATGTGGTGGAACACTGACGAGGATGGGTGCCTGCCAATGGCACAAGCTTGGAAGAATTATGTGAACAACCACATCTGAAGTTCTTCCAGCTGATGTGCATGTTGATATCATAAAATATCGAAATGTTTTCATATTTATACACTACTACTAGAGACACTGAAATAATTTTTGTGATTTTATCCAACTGCTTTGCAGACAAATTTGATCATCTTTGAATATAATATTTCCAAGATTAATGTCTATCCTTGAAAAATCTCCATTATATTTCAACTTACATAAGGTTAACTTTATCACTTAAAAGTGATAAATGGGCCTTTAGAAATTTTCAGAGATCTTAAGCCACAGCTTTCAGACTTGTTTTATTGGTTAGGAAAGATTAGGTGTTATGCAAACAGCCTTCAAAAGTCAGTAACAGTAAATGAAAAAGAGTAAAAATTGATTTTTTTGTTCATGTCCTTGTTTGGTGAAACTCATTGAATTATTACTTCTATTTGTTTATTCAGGACTCCAGCCTCGAAATATCTAAAAGATATTTCCTATTTCATTTACTATTTCGTTGGAGGGTACTTCATTGGAAAATGTTTATAGACCAAGCCTGGAAGTAGCACATCTTACCTGGGTTTTTAGTTCACTAGATGAAACCCAATAACTTGTTCCACCCAGCTGAAAGAAAGTCTAAGAAAAGAGATTCTCCTTATCTACTCATGAAGAAGAGACAACAGATATTTGTGTAGCAAGCAATCTCTACTTTCCTCATTCTTACTGGTGGCCTAGTCCATAGGGAATTGAACTCAAAGAGAGACTGCGCCTCTCTGGATGTTCAAGTCCACTAGCCTCTCCACGGGTGAAAGACAATCTCACCCCCATGTGATTTGAAATTGTCTTGGTTTTAGTGAGTTTTAGTTTAATGACAAATACGCTGAACATCCTTTTATGTGCTTACCGTTATTTGGAGAAAGGTTTATTTACTCCTTTACCTGCTTCTAATCTAACTACTTCTCTTTTATTATTGAACTTTAAGAGGTCTTTATACATTCTGGATACAACTCTTTTATCAAATACCTCCATATAAAAATACTTCCTCCCAATCCATGGGCTGTCTTTTCTCTTTCTTAATGGTACCACTGAAGCAATTTTCAATTTTAGTGAAGTCAAATTTATCTATTTTTCTTTTGTCCCTGTGCTTTAAGTGTCCTATTTTAGAAAATATCACAGCTTAGAATTATTTTCTATATATTTTATTTTATTATTTTCTAGAGAGCTCTGGTGGCCTACTGGATAGTGAGTTTGCACTGTAAACTCAAAAACGTGGTTTAAGATGCTTCATGGGAGAAAGATGAGCAGTATCCTCAGCTGTGATTTATAGCCTCCGAAAATCTGCTGAAGGGTCAGATATGAGACTTTTTTTTAAAAAAAGAAATTGTGTGAGATAATAGTTTATTCTTTTGCATGTAAATATCTTGTTATCCACCATTTGTTAAAAGCACTAATTTTTTTCTCCATTGAATTTTTTTGGAACCATTGTCAACAGACTCTAAATAATATGGACTGCATCTCAATGTCAAGAAAACAAAAGTCCCCATCACCGCACTAATAGGCAGAACTGAGACTTCATCTTACTTGGATCCACAGTCAATACACTGGTACCAGCAGTCAGGATATTAAGAGATGTAATGGACTGGGAAAATCTGTAGTGAAGAACCTCGCCAAATTATTGAAGAGTATTGATTTCAGTTTGAGGACTAAGGTATGCCCGATTCAAGTCATGGTCTTTTCAGTCACTTGCTATGCATCTAAGAGCTGGACGGTGATTAAGGAAGACAGAAGAATAATTTATGCCTTTGAACTGTGGCATTGGAAAAGAGTGTTGAATATCCCATAGATGGCCAAAGAACAAACAGATATGTCCTAGAGAAGGTGCAGCCAGAGTGCTCCTTGGTAGCAAAGATGATGAAGCTTTGTTTCCAATACTTTGGACATTGTTGTTGTTGTTAAGTGTTGCTGAGTCGTAGATGATTCTTAGCAAGCAACCCTGTGAACAAAAGACCTGAACACTTGTATAACTTTTTTCATTTCTCCAAAGTCATAGGGACATACTAGGAAATGTTATTCCTTGGAAAGCAACAGCATGCTTGGGAAGGTACAGGGTGGGTGAAAAAGCAGAAAAATTTCAACCCCGGGGAATTGGCATGTGATTTAAGGAATGAGTTCGAGAGTGTCAGAGATTGTGAGGATGGTACAGGACAGAACAAGGGTCAGATCCGTTGTTTGTAGGGCCACTATGAATTATATTTGACTAAATGGCACCTAACAACAATGTAGGAGTTTAAGTCCGGTATCTTCATTCTGTTCCCTTAATCTTTATGTCTGTATATATGCCATCCCCGTGCTATTCTGATTATTGTAGCTTTGTAGTAAGTTTTAAAATTATGAGATGTGAGTCCTCCACTTTGGCTATTGTTCTTTTTTAACATTATCTTTGTTATTCTAGGACTTTACCTTCACAAAACTTTCTAAAACTATCAGGAGGGAAGGGTAAGGTGAAACAATGTTCAAGTGGGAAAAGACATCTGCATTGGAACTCAGGTAAGAGTGTGTTTGCTGGTGTAAGAAATTAGAATAGAGAAGCTTGACTTTCCTTATGAAGTAAAAATTCTGTAGGAAACTTGTTGCTGATAATTCACTGTAATGTAATGAGAATGTTCACAGTTGTTTTTAAGGAAATTAATTTGAATAGTTCTAATTATGAAGATCTCAAAGAGTTAAGTGTGATAGAAATTTGTCTATTTTCTCTGATTTATCTGGGTAGAAAAAGCCTTGCATATGTTAACCTAGAAAATGATTTAATGCTATTCTTCTTCCAAAGTGATAGCTGTTTTGTTATAGAATCTTAATTTTAAAGGACACTGTGTCCTTAATGTTATGCAAACTTGCTAGTCAATCGGGTTACGGTAAAAATATTTACAGATCAGAAAATACTAATGACCAGAATATCAATATTCTGATTCTCAAGGACTAAATCAGGGAGTGGATAAGTTTCCAGAATACAGAGTGAGAGAAGGCACCAGTGACTCCTGAAATAATATTATGTCATGAAGGGAGTTCTGGTGGTCTTGTGACAAGAAGCTGCACTGCAACCCTGAAGACACACAGTTTGAAGCCATCAGCTGGTCTGCTGGAGAAGGATGGACAATCTCCTCTGGTGTGGCAAACTGCCTCTGAAAACCCACTGAAGGGTGAGCTATGAGTCGGTTCTGATTCTACAGTACATAACAACACTTGATTTTCCTAATGATTACTCAGAGATGTACTAAAAAGCAGTTGCAAACGATTCAAACAAATAATATTGAGCTGCAGCATGTGAGGAGGAGGTGAAGACATTAGAACACATTAAATATGGACTTTTCACGGATGTATGAACATTAGAAAGACATTAGCTCAGTTCATTATCTCTAGATATTGGTTCTTAGGTCTTACACAGCACTACCTTGAGGATTAAGTGATTAAGAAAAGAAATGCCCAGCAAAAAATCTGTCACAAAGCAAGCCTTCAATCAATATTGAGTACTTTTTCTTTTAAAATATAAGTGAACCTATGATTTAGAAAACAAACAAATAACCAAGCCTCATTGCCCTCAAATCAAAACTGATTCATAGCTCACCTTCCTGTGCAATTACAGGGACCGTAAATCACATGAGAAGAGATTGCTCATCCTTCTCCTACAGAACATGTGGTGGATTTGAACTGTGAGCCTTTAGGTTGGCGATAAAACTCTTTACTCACTGGGCTACTAGAGGCCATATAAATAATAAGATAACTGAATTATTGTGTATGACAAGCTCGGCATTTCTTAGAATATTTTTTCCAATAAAGAAACTCTATCAAGTAAAATGTAATTAAACAAAAAATCTTTCTGACTTTCCCAAGAATTTTTCTATATTTAAACTTTTTTTTCGATAAAAACAAAACCAAGCTTCTTATTTCAGTTTTACTGATCTATTTCCTGGTTAGGAAAATCTTATTACTATAATGTGCCTGATAGGGTAATGGTTAAGCATTGAAAGATATGTGAAAGGTGGACAGTTGAAACTCACCCAGCACTCAATGGAGGAAATCCTAGAGATCGACTCTCCAGTAAGGATCACAGTCCAGGAAATCCTTTACGGTGGTTCTAATTGCTATATGGAGTGTCTGTAGAAATGACAATAGTTAAGGTCTTTTGTTCTATGAATCGTTGCTATGAATCGTGCTCAACTAGACTGCAATTAGCAACAACAGTGTGAATAAAAATAAACTTGAGTATACCTCACAACAATAATTCATCATGAGTCTGAATATCATATATATATATATATATATATATATATATATATATATAAATGAAGTTTTAGGTTCTTCAAAGGAAGTGAGAGAACCAAAATGTAGGAAATTTTTTAAAAAAGGTATACCATGCCAGTTGCCCATCTGAGGATGAGAATGTGGTGTTGTGTCCAAGGTCAAGTCTAAGCTGCAAGATCAGATGCCTCTGATTTAGAATTATAGCCCATTTTGCTAAAGAAATCTTTGCATTTTGTTGTTTTGGGTAGATTTGGGCTGTTTTTCCTTATCATTTTTTCGTTGGCATTAGAACAGTGTCTGGCACAAAGCAAGTGTTCAGTAAATATTGTTGAATGGGTGAATCAAAGCCTTTGAATTGTAGTGTTGGAGAAGAGTACTGAATTATGTCAACTGCCAAAATAACAAGTCTCTTGGAGAAAGTGCAGCCAGGCTGCTCCTTAGAGGCAAGGATGGTGAACCTTCATCTCACTTCATGGGCATGTTGCAATGAGGGACCAGTTGTTGGAAAAAGACATTATGTTGGAAAAGGTGTAAGGTCAGAGAAAGAGAGGAAGACCCTCCTTGAGATGAACTGAAAACAGTCCCTGCAACAATGGGTTTGAGCATATCGGGAATTGTGAGGATAGCGCATGATAGGGTAAGGTTCAGACCTGTTGTTCATAAGGTAGCCGTGAGTTGTATTTGACTCGGTGGCACCTAACAACAATAACTGAAATGTGCTAAAACCAGAGTTCTCTTTATCGCTTGCCACTTGTCATTATTTCCCACAAGAGGGTAAGTTGACAAGACCATAGTTAAGTGAACCTGACACACATACGCAGTGGCAACTTAGCAAAACAAGTGAAAAAGGCTTATTAAAACAATAAGCAGAAGTGGCATCCACTTCCTAAGCAACATGCCTCTGGAAACTATGAACTTTGATAAATGACAATAGAGAGAGAGAGAGGCTTCAGGCCTTTTGTTCATAGGATTGCTATGAGTCATGCTCAACTCACGGCAATCAACAACAACAAGATAGAGGTGTAGCTAGTGAAAGATGAACCATACAAAAGGTTAAAGTGAAAAAATAAAGGGAAGAGTGGTTGTTGTTGTATACCATAGAGTCAGAACCAACCCATAGCTGTCCCTCCAGCGGGTTTTCAGAAGTGGTTAATTACATGGAAGGAGATTACCCATCTTTCTCTCATGGAGCATCTTGTGGCCTTGAACCTGTGTGCCTTCTTGATTGCAGAGCAGCTTCTTGTCACTGGGCTATGGAAGCTCTGTGGAAAGACAGAGTCAACCCAAATTTTACCATACTGTGTGTTGTCAGCAGAATATGAGGAGAAAAAGAAAATAAATTGACACCTGACATCCCCCCGCTCCGCGCCCCCAAGGTGGACAGTGCTTTTGTTGACTCTCAGTCATGTGAGATTGGTTGGAGCCCAGGCCCCCTAGGGACTTGTATGATGGGCTGGGGAGAGGTCTACTTACTGACCACCTTATGGTACCTGCCAGAAACACTATCGTATTGATGCATGTGGAATAATTTCCTTCCTGTTTCCTGGGATACTCCAGCCCTCTTCTATGAGAGTGGGAGAGACTAGGTAGCAAATCCAGCCCATAACAACCAGGAATCACCTACTCCTATGGTTTTCAAACATGTCTTAAACTGTGGACATACAATGCAAGAAGAGCTACTTTGGTCCAGGTCAGACCCAGGGGCCTGGACCTCAGCTCCCCAGGAGTCTGCAGAGTGTAACTTGTCACCTGACCAAGGTGCAGAGATGAAAAGTAATTGCATAATGAGGTCTACTAGAGTCCTAAAGTTGGCTCTTGACCTTGGCAGTTTGTGTCCCAGTAGGAAAGAAGGCACATTCCACCAAGTGTTTGCAACACTTAGGAGGGTGTGGACACCCTTAGGCCAACCAGGTGGCCACAGAGAACAATAAATATCAGTTGTTCATGGAGTTTTGGAATTGCACTGCAAAGGTGCAGTGAATGGCTTCAAACTGTGTCATTGGGGCTTTTCAGACATCAAAGCCTATTTTGGGGCTATAATGTCTGATTTCTCAGCTTTCCACCCATTAAATAAATCATTTCCTAATTTATGCATTCTTTGCTTCTCCATGTCTGTAGGATTCCCTGGGTGGTGCACTTAACAGGCTCAGCTGCTCACAAAAAGGCTGATGGTTTGAGTCCACTCAAGGCACCTCAGGAGAAAGTCTTGTTGATCCACTGTGGAATAATCAGCAACTGAAAACCCTCTGGAGCAGGATTATACTCAGACACACACCCCTATCTGCTATGAAGTAAAGGCAACTCAACAAGAAACTGGTTCCCAGGCTTGTGATTATCCCAAAAAGAATGTGAACATGAATTCTTTGGGGACCACACTTTAGATGCTGTGGGTAACAATTTAGAAAGAGACTTTAGGGCTGGATTTGGTAGCCCTTGAATCCTCCTGAGAAGAAACTTTTTAAACATTCAGCCAATATGAGATGGTTTTAAGTGTGAAAGAGGGAGCTCTTGTAGCTGGCTGGGGAAGGCGTTGTGCTGTCCACCTAAAGGCAGAAGATTCTAATCTACCAGCTGCCCCAAATGAGAAGAGTGGGGAGTGTCCTCCTCTGAAAACTTACTAGAGGATCAGCTGTTGAGTCAATTCTGACTCAACCACAGAGAGTTGAGTTGAAGTGCACAGAAGAAGATCTGTATTTTCTTCTTGACCCTTCGTGTGTCCTTAGATCATTCCCTGTTCTGTCCCTGGAACTTGTCATCTTCTCTTCCATTCCAACAGCACGTCTTAACAATCTGCACCTCTGAGGGTCTTCGCATCTCAGACCTTCCTTTTATGTCCCCAGCGCTCAGGAAGATCACCCTTTCCCTTGACTAGGGCTCTAACTGCCTCTCTTTGCAAATTCGGCTGTCATCTTCAACCCCTACTCATCTTATTCTCCATTGAATTGAAGGGAAGGCAAGAACGAATCATATTCTATCACAAAAAGAAATTCCAAAGTCACAGAGCTAATATGTGATTTAATCTTGGCCTCCGGATATTTTTAAATTTCATGCTCAGGGAATACAAACACTTAATGGACACATCAACACCCCACCCCCACCCCTACCCCACACCAGCCAAGCTTGTTTGAAGGGCTTCTACAGGTCTTCAAAGAAGAGCCTACTATTTGGTCCTAAAAGTCTTCAGAGGCCCAACTCTTCTCACTATTTCTTAGTTGTTGGAATTGATGGAAAACCTTATAAGCAGTTCCTTACTTCACCTCTGCCTTGCATGTGGACTTCCGAGCTGTAAAACAACCCAGTGGTAGATGGAATTTGGTCCAGAACTTAAGAACAATAAATGACATAGTTGAGCCTCTACATCTTGTGGTTCCTAACCTCTATACTAGAATAGAAAAAGTGCTAGTCAATAAGCCTTTTCTTTTAAGAACTACCTTCCCACTGTAACTTGATTTGTGCCACTGTTAGAACCTCTACTTGGAATATTATTGATTTTAATTTTTGACTCATGTACTTTTAACTTGTTAGTTAAATTTGTGTCTTCTAGGTTGCAACAGTTCTATGATACATCTTCAAGGATATGAACATGTATGGATAAGCACAACTGATAACAGTGCATCTAAATTCCAAAATCAATCTCCACAATAGTCTACATGTTTCCTATTGCCAAAGGGGCCCTTTAGAGTAGTGAGAGATCTTCACCCTGAAACCTACAGCGTCCCTTTTCATCAGGAAGTAGCTAAGAGAATACGCCGTCCCCTTTTCCTTATGAATCAGGGTGAAGTCTCTTTCAGGGAGGAGTGATAGGGAATGGCAAAGGAATCAGAACTGGCTTTGACAAGCACTGTGGCAATGGAACAATTAAAACAGACTTTGAGGGGGAAAAGAAAGAAAAAGAGAGGAACGAGCGGGGGGGTGGTGTAGAGAAAATAGTGCAACAATGAATGCATGGAAATCCAAAATCTCTGTAAATGTTCATTAAAATTAATAAAATTTAATAAAAATGTTAAAAAAAAAAAAAGAAGCTACTCAGCCTGGAGTTCTGCTGTTCCCTGAATTGGCCTAAAGAGGGAGCTGTTTCTTTAGAAAGCCGGAGCGCGGGCTACTTGCTCCGCGTTTGAGGCACCAAAACAGCAATCCAAATTGTGCACAGAGGTATTCATAAACTTCAAGCGTCACCAACTAAACCCAAGTTATACTTGTCTTATCTTTTTTTTTTAAAGGGTACCTATTAAACTTGCAGAAGCTTTAGTAGATCCCTAAAAGTTAGGAGACCCACGGTCTGGCCTGAATGTCTAACGCTGCTAACCAGCAGTCTTTGGGTAAATCCTGTTAGCACTCTGAAACTGGTTGCCATTTCTGGACTCAACCTACTTTACTGGGAGGTTAAGAGGTCCAGTTATGCTAGCAAAGTGCAGGATGGAATAACTAACAGCGTGAGCACTAGATCCGTTTTGAACCAATTCCTAGCTACCTAGCTTTTGAGGAGTTTTACCTTCTCCATATCTAAAATTATTTTGGTTGTAAATTGAGGGAGCTCTGGTGGCCTAGTGGTAAGAAACTGCGCTGTGTTCCGGAGGCTCACAGTTCGAATCCTCCAGCTGCTCTGCGGGAGAAGGGAGGGCAATCTCCTCCTGTAGGATTAACTGCCTCTGAAAACCTGCTGGAGGGTTAGCTATGGGTCGCTTGTGATTCCACGGCACACAACAACAAATTGGGGGCAAGAATAGCAATCTGTATTATTTTAAGGAATTTAAACAGTAAGCACCTGTAGCAGGTTAAATAGGATCAGTGCGTAACTTGTAAACCAGTTTCCATGAAGCCATCTTTAGCTCACTGACTGCATGTGTGTCATCCATCTCTAGTAGGCACTTCATAAAAGGTAGCTGTGACGATTGTAACATTAAAGAATCTGGCTGCAAACCAAAAGACTAGGGTTTCTAACCCACGGGTCAAGTCTCAGACAAAAAAAAAAAATGAAGCAGTCTGCTTCTGTGAAGATTTAGTCTTGGATCCCTTATGAAGCGCTTCTACTTGTTTTGTTCTGTGGGGTCACTATGGGTTGAAATTGGCTCGTATACAGTGGGTTTTTGGTTTGTGGGATTAATAAATATTATGCACATGTAAAGTGAGCTATCTATTCCCTGATTTTGTTTCCCTGCAAAAGAAAATGAATCTATTTCCAACTCCAGTGGGAGCAAGCATTTTGACCAACCTCTTCAAGGAAGTTTCCTTTGGTGGGGAGACATGCAGGCTCAGTATCTGTGAAGGGGGAAAGCTGATACTCCCCTGTACACAGCATGGAAAGGGTTGCTACTAACACGTTTTTCTACCAGGATTAATCTTTTCTCTAGTCTATAACCAATCACTGATTTATTATTCAATAAATATTCATAGAGCAGCAATCTTGTATGGCAAGTATCAATACTGTTGACAAAAACAGAAAGACAAGATTCCAAGCCTGTCCTCAAGGGTCTAATTGAGGGAGACCTGGAGAGAAGAAAATATACCAGCATAGTACAGACATGGTGAGCAAGGGGCACAACATGGAGGACACATGACACGGTCCCTACGTTGATGTTGAGGGAGCTCTGGTGGCCTAGTGGTAAGAAGCTGCACTGCAATCCCAAAGGCATGTGGTTTCTCCCACTAGCTCTGTGGGAGAAGGATGAGCAGTCTCCTCCCATGTGGTTTTCTGCCTCTGAAAACCTGCTGGAGGGTCAGCTATAGGTCATTTCCAGCATGATGGCACACAACAACAACAGAAGCATATTAATTGTGTCTTATTGTTGTAACAGGTTATAAAAAAATTAGTGTCAAATTTATTCCTTCACAATTTGAGAGGTAAAAAGTATGAAGTCAGTTTCACTGTGCCAGACGCAAGATGCTGGTAGAGCTGGATCCTTCCGGAGGCTTCCCGAGGAGAATCCACTTCCTCACCTTTTCAGCTTCCAGCATTTACCTGCTTTCTTGAACTTAAGGACATTTCCTCTGTCTTTAAAGTGCATCACTCCAACCTCTGCATCTTTCATCATGTCAGCTTCATCTCTTCTGCAGTACACTTTCCTTCCACTTCTGTCTTTAAGGACACTTCTTGTTACATCACTAGAAAAACCTATATAATTCCAATAATCTCAAAATCTTTATGTTAAAAAATCTAACCCATTTGCTGTCTAGATTATTCCAAATCATAATGGCTGTCTAGGCCTCACAAAGTTTTCAAGGCTCTCATCTTTATGGAAGCAGATGGCCACATCTTACTCTGACTGGTGGGTTTGAACCACTGACATTTTGGTTAGCAGATGAGCACCTAACTACTGCGCCACTAGGGGTCCTTCAAGATCCTTAACATCTTTCATCATATAAACTAACATATTCCTAGGGTCTTAGAATTAAGATATGTATATCCTGTGAAAAGGGGTATCATCTCCTCTACCACAGACTCTTAAACTGGGATATAAAGAGAAATTCGTGGCTTCCATGAAGACATGATGAGCTGAATTTTAACATATGCCATTTGAAAAGGGAAGGGGGTCTATTTTAACGCAAATTATCAGGAGCTCTGGTGGCCTAGTGGCAAGAAGCTGCACTGCAATCCCAGAGGCTCAAAGTTTAAATCCACCAGATTCTCTGCTGGGGAGGGAGGGACAATCTCCTCCTCTACCAGTCAGATCTATTTGATGGTACACACACAAAAAATAATAAAATAAAAATTTTTTAAAACCCCATGAGTTATCCAATTTCTTCATTTATAACATGAGGGAGTTCAGTGAGATAGTTTCTAAGTTTGTGATTCTCTGGAGAAAGGCAAGTGGACAAGGGCCTCCCTGCAATAAATCCTGCTGCTAGGACTGTCACTGACCACATGGACATGAAGGAACCTAGTGCAATAGGAAGTTGCTGGGTTGTAAGATCCAAGTTAGAAATAGGCTGGAGACCTGGCCTCTGTGTATTTTTAAATCACCTCTGTGTATTTTAAAGTCACAGTAGAGCAGTGTGGACTGAAGGAATGGGCCAAAGAAATAAGTTATAAGGCAGCCCATTGGCGGAAATAGTGAGGATATAATTAAGATAGGGCCAGTGACAATTGCAATAGTGATTTAGAAGAGGAGGCAGACATCAACGGTTGTTAGGAGGTAGAACAGAAAGGACTTGAAAAAGAGCTGTGGAAAGAAATAAGAATAAGTCATCAATATTTTGACGGGGCTCCTGAGACCAGCCTAGTGTTCACTCATCAACCATTTAATGAATGCCTCCTTCATGCACATGAAATCTCGAATCCTCGTTCTCTTCAGAGGTAAGCTTACAATCAAGTCAAGGAATCACAACGTGTCACTATCATTAGTCCTCCTTCTTTGTTTTACACATCTAGTTGTTCTGATAGTGATTTAGAAAGAAGACAAGAAGGCAGAGATTTTGGGACAATTGTCTGGTAAATGATGCCTCCAGAAAGGAAATACAGTCCACTGTACTTCTCTAGACTGATTTCTAGTAGCAGACGTGTCCTTATATGACTAATAAGAGCATTAAAGCAGCGAGACCTTTTGGAAGTTAGATAACACTCTTTGAAACCTAGTGGGTATACCTTTGGCTCAGCATTTCTACTTCTTAGAATTTAGCATAAAGAGATAAATAAGATCTTGAAGAGTATTGCCTCAAAGATTTAATTTCAAATATGTTTATTGGCAAATTTTTTATGATCATGTAAGGCTGAAAACAACCACGGCATTCAGAAATAATGCCTGGCCTTCGAAGACCATAGGACCCCTGATGGCTCAGTGCCTTATGTGTTGAGTTGCTAATTGCGAGATCGATCATTGGTTTGACTCCACCAGCTGCTCCTCATGGGAAAGAGGAAGTAACTCCTTACCGTAAAGAACTAAAAAATCCAATGGATGGTCTCCGTGAGTTGAAATCAACTCAAGTGCAGTGGGTTTAGTTTTGTTTTCAGAGGATCCTATACTATGTTTGACTCTGTATTTGAAGCATCACAACAGAGTAGGGACCAGTAGTGACAGACAGTAGAGGTTTGGGGAGGTAGACCATAAAGGACTTAGTGAAGCTCTTGAGATTATTTATTGACTAGCATGAGTGTTTTTAACTGGTCAATATGCAGATATGCAGCTCAGAAAGGGCCTTTCTTTTCTTTTCTTTTCTTCCTAGCTCTGAGGCATTCCTGAACTGAATGTGTGTTCCCACTCAGTAAATGAGCTTTGGGTAGAATCCCAATGTAGTGATTTGTTCTCCCTATTGTCTTCTCCCATCCTGAGAAGACTTTGTTCGATGTCTAAAAGGTCAAGGGCTTGCTAAATTCTACAATATAAACACCACTGAGGTTATACCAAGCTGAGAAAGAAAAACAAAGGAGATAGAACTCCTACATATGGTAGACACTGATACTTGCCCACCCAGTATCAATTCCTCCTTTTTACTTTGGAAACTAAATCCTGATTGTATCATAAGTTTCAATGTGTCTAGTTAAAAGAAAAAAAGGTATTTCCCATTCTTTCTGTCATGAATCCAACAGAAAATCAAACTCACTGTCGTCCAGTAAATTCTGACTCAAAACCACCCTTCCTAGGGTTTCTGACACTGTAAATCTTAACAGGAGAAGTCTGCTTATCTTTCTCCCAAGGAACAGTTAGTGGACTCACAGTGCTGAACTTTCAGCTATCCACACAACACAAAATGCAGCAGGCAGCACCATTCTGACCAGTAATGTATAAGCAGAAGTCATTAAGCAGAGGTGAGAAAGAGACACTCAGTGAATACCTTATTGCCCATTGCCTGTATATTTTATATTTTCTGACTGGAATTAAAATATGTTGAAGAGCATACATTTTGTGACCATGAGATGACAAACACAAGGATAAAAATCACATGATGAAGATGATTGAGCAAAAAAAGGAACTCGGATCCCTAATGATATTATGGCATTATCATGGCAACTCTGCCTCCATGAATAAAAAAAAAAAGGGAAGCATTTCCTTTGTTTAAACTTTTGTTCAACTGGGATTTTTGTTACTTGCAGCTAAATGCAGTTCTCACATTTGATTTCATGGCTTAGAAAAGCAAATTTATTTCTAACAAGTGACTGTAACCCAGGGTTGTAAGGTGATTATGTGAACCCAACACAGCACAAAGGACAGGGAAGATAGCTCTTCTTTATTGAGGAAGGGTCTTTACTGGAGAGGGACAAGTGGTTAAGGAAAGGTGTTTCTAGGAAGGCATGCAAAAGTAGGGTCTTATAGAATGAGTTGTTTACTGGCCATGCAGAGGACGTTCAAAGACATGCAAAGGTCAAGCACATGTGAAGACATTCAAAGTCAACTCACTGCCATCAAGTCAACTCCTGCTCACAGCAACCTCCCACTGGGCTTGGGAGGCAGTCACTCTTGATGGGAGGAGACTGCCTATCTTTGTCCCAGGGAATCACTAGTGAATTCAAGCCCCTGCTCTTGGTTAGCAGCAGAACACGCTATGGACTGAGCCACAAGACCTCCTTAAGCAAAAGCAAGTTTCTCACTGGCCATCAGATCACACTGAATCAAAGCTGATCCTCCAGGGGGTTTCTGAGGCTACATGGCGTGATGACTGCCAGAGAAGTGCCGCCTTTAGATTACCTGCATAGCTCACTACCGACCACACTATCAGAGCTCATCATGCAAAGACAAAATTCAAAATACTGCTTTGCTGTCGAGTCAGAACCAATGAATAATGGACCCTCCAGATGGTTTTATCAGTTGTGTAAAATGAGACTGTTAATTTTTCTCCTTGCAGATGGAACAGCTCGTGGATTCAAACTGCCTGACTCTGAGCTGGCAGCACAACCCCCCATCCACTAGGCCACCAGAGCTTGCTATGCAAATACAAGAGGGGTGGAATAGGGAGGTACATTCAAGCAGCTACAATGACTGCATTTGTCTGAGGAAGGGAACACACGGGAGACAAAGTGAGGGATGATAAAGGAATGATAGAAGCCAAGTCACAAAAGAATCTGACAGAACCTGGGCAAGTCACTGAAACAATTCACTTTCATTTTCTTCTGCTACAGAGGGAGCAAGCAGAGCTAGAAGAGGCCTAGTGGAGACTGTTGTCATGAACAGAGGCTGCCCTCCAACCATCGCTAGTGGAACCCTTGCTGGAGGCACCAGCTCCATTGAAGGACACGGAAGTTTCCACGGGAAGTGCTGACACACTCCAGCCCCACCTCTTCGGTTTCACACTGCAGAGTGTATTCCAGAGACTGTGCTGGCATTTCGGTTTGAACACTCAGCTATGTGACTCAGAACAAACAGAAATGTGGACAACTGTTTACTAAGAAGTCAGCCTTTAGTGTGACAAATGAGAGTGGGCTGCTGGATTGTGGAACACTCATGAGTGAGGCAGCTTGCAAATAGCACATACCACAGCGCTGGGTAATCGATTCACTTCTTGTCTTGTCTTGCCACATGCCAGTCCAGACAGACCCACAGGCCACCCAGCCCAAAGAAAGTGTTAGTTTGTCCTTCTGCATAACACCTTAAATAGCTGAGACACTCTCCCAGCATCTTTTATTTCTTCCACTTCTAACATGTAGGAAGAAAAGCTTTCTTGAGATTATTGGTACTTTTGTTTTACTTAGTCTCTTGGAGCCAAAAGGCTGCAGTCAGCTGAAAGTGTAGTAACACTTTAGAGTCAACAAGTGAGGTTCCAAATCATCCAATCAGTCGGTACCATATTTTGATAATATATTTTTAACAAACCCAACAACCCACCAAGTATGGTGGTCAGAAGCCAGCTATAGGAGGAGACTCAGATAATTAATGACTTGGCTTCTGCACCAGGAAGCCGGCAAATCTGCATGGCAGACAGACCTGGATTTGAATCCTAGCTATGGTGCTGTTCTCAAAATGCAAATTCTTTGTTGTCAAGTTGCATCTGACTCTCCATTGGGTTTTCCAGCCTGTAAATCACATGAGGGAAGATTACTCATCTCTCTCAGAACTGCTGGTGGATTTGAACTGCCGGAGAGGCTCAGCCTTTGAGCTAGCAGTGCAACTTCCTTTTTGGGCTACACCTCGGTAAGTGCAGCACTGGCTATTTACCTTTGCTTTTTCCAGCTTCTGTGTCCTTGTCCATGAAAGAGGCACAATAATAATACCTAACTCACATAATGGAAGAGAGCCTCTGATGGCCTAGTGGTAAGAAGCTGCATTGCCAACTCAAAGGCATGTGGTTCAAACCCACCAGCTGCATCATGGGAGAAAGATGAGCAATCTCTTCCCATATGATTTACTACCTATGAAAATGCACTGAAGGGTCAGCTATTGGCCAGCTCTGACTTATGGCATATAACAACACATGATGGATATGAGAATTAAAGGTAATATATGCAATCTGTTAAGGAATGGCATCCACTTCCTAAACAACATGCCTCTGGAAACTATATGAACTTTGATAAATGTCGATAGTTGCAGAGGGGCTTCAGGCCTTTTGTTCATCGGTCGCTATGCTCAACTTGACGGCTATCACCACCACCACCAACAACAAATAAAGTATGTAGCAGTGTGGTTGCTTGTTAAAGTAGGAATCGTCATATTACTGATAACGTTAAAAGTACAACAGGGCTAAATATGTTTGTTAAAATATGTCAGTTGTTATTCCTGGGACCTTAGTTTTTGCCAATTCTTGTAGGGCAGATTGAATTCTCTCCTCCATTACTATCGCTTCTTGATCATATACTGTTTCATAAAATTCTTCTGTGTCAGCCAATTCTTTTTGGCACAATGACTCTGTGTACTCCTTTTTTCCCCCATTAAACTTTTTAATTTTAATTGTGATTTTAATGAAAGTGTACAGAAAAGTTAGATTTTCGTTCATTCATTCATTGTTGCACATTTAACATCCTTTCCCTTCTTTCCCACTGTTTCAGTTCACTTTTTTAAAATTGCTGTTGTTATGTGCTGTTGAGTAGCCTGTGACTCATAGTGACCCTGTCTACAGCAGCTCTAAATCCTGCTCTATTCTGTGCCGATCTTACCGTCTCTGACACACCTACCCTCACTACCCGGGTCACTGAATCAATCCATCTCATCGAGAGTCTTTCTCTCCTGGGCTGTCCCTCTCCAAATGCCTTTGCATAGTCAATGAAACACAATTGAACATTCCTCCAGTACTCCCTGCTTTCTGCCAAGATAAGTCTAATATTAGCTATAATATCCCTTGTGCCACAGCCTCTTATAAATCCAACCTGCACTTCTGGCAATTGTCTGTTGATGTGCTATTTCAGTTGTTTTTGGATAATCTTTAGCAGAATCTTGCTTGCATGTGATATTAATGATCTTGTTCAATAATTCCCACACTCTATCAGATCACCTTTCTTTGGAATGGGAACAAATATAGATCTCTTCCAGTCAGTTGGCCAGGTGGCTGTCCTCTAGATTTCTTGGCACAACTTGGTGAGCACTTCTAGGGCAGCATCTATTCATTGAAATATATCAATTGGTATATCATCAATTCCTGGGGCCTTGTTTTTTTTGCCAATTCTTTCAGAGGAGCTTCTACATTTAGCATCACAGGCTCTTGCTTATACATTATTTTGTGAAATACTTCTGCGTCCACCAATTCCTTTTGGTACGATGACTCTGTATACTCTTTCCATCTTCTTTTAATACTTGCTGGATCATTTAATATTCTGCTCAAAGCATCCTTAAGTACTGCAACTGGAGGCTTGGATTTTTTCTTTAGTTCCTTGAGCTTAAGAAATGCTGAGTGAGTTCGGCCCTTTTGATATTCTGATTCCAGCTCTTTGCACCTTTCATTATAATACTTTACTTTGTCTTCTGGCACTGCCCTTTGAAATCTTCTGTTCAGCTCCTTAATATCATGATTTTTTCCCTTTGCTTTGGTTTCTTGGGGCTCTAGTGCAATACTCAGAGTCTCCTCTGAAATCCATATTTGTCTTTTCTTCTTCCTCTGTCTTTGTAATAATCTTTTTCATTTTTCATGGACCATATTCTTGATATGCTCCCACAGTTCATCTGGTCTTCACTCATTAGTGTTCAAGGCCTCAAACCTTGTCCTGAGATGGAAATTTTGAAATTCAGGTGGGATTGACTCAAGGTCATATTTTGGTTCCTGTGGATTTGATTTAATTTTCCTTAGCTTCACCTTGAACTTGCATAGGAGTAGTTGGTGGTCTGTTCCACAATCAGCACCTGGCCTAGTTTTCACAGATGATACTGAATTTGTCCAGCAGTTCTTATACAGATGTAATCAATCTGATTACTGTGCATACCATCAGGTGAAATCCATGTGTATAGTCTGCACTTATGTTTCTTTTAAAAAACATGTTTACAATGAGTAAATTATTGATTGTGAAAAATAGTTTCTTTATAAAATGTGAATATATTGTTTCTCACATCAGTTCCTTCCCATTTCCCTAACCTCCCTCCATCAAATTGTGCGATTGCATGATCAACTCGCTCCCCCACTCATCCACACCCCTCTGCTTCCACCCTCCCTCACCCCTTGGATCCTCATGTTCGTTCTACAGTAATGGTTTTATACAGTATTTGTCCTGATGGGACTGAGTTGATGCTGAGTTGATGCTTCCTGGGTCACTCAATATTCTGCCTATAGCATCTTTAAATATTCCAACTGAACGTTTGAATTTGTTCTTCAGTTCTTTCAGCTAAAGAAATGCTGAGTGAGTTCATTTTCTAAGTCTAGCTCTTTACACATTTCATTAAAATATTTTGCTTTTCAGGGCAAGCCGTCGTGGCCCCCTGCCCGGGGCGGGCTGCCCTCGGCCCCCAGCTTGGGGCAAGCCATCACGGCCCCCTGCCCGGGGCGGGCTTCCCTCGGACCTCTGCCCGGGGAGGGCTTCCCTCAGCCCTCTGCCAGGGGCAGGCTGCCCTCAGCTCCCGGCTCGGGGTGAGCCGTCGTGGCCCTCTGCCCAGGGTGGGCTGCCCTTGGCTCAGGGTGAGCTGTCGCAGCCCTCAGGATGAGCTCTTCAGTCCCCAGTTTGTGCCATTGTCCCCAGATTGACTCCTGGGTGGTGAAGGAGAAAAAAAAAAA
>NW_006399824.1:13153611-13183118 GCF_000299155.1 Elephantulus edwardii | reverse complement strand
ACAGTGCGATTGGCACAGGACAGAGCGGAGTTTAGGGCTGTTGTACATAGGGTCGCTATGAGTCGCAGGCGACTCGACGGCACATAACAACAACAACAAATTCTTGATATTCTCCCACAGCTCATCTGATCTTCGTTCGTTAGTGTTCCAAGTCTCAAACCTGTGTTTGAGATAGTTTTTAAATTTAGGTTGGATAGACTCAATGTTATGATTTTGATTCCTGGGAATTTGTTTTAATTTTCTTTAGCTTCGGTTTGAACTTGTACCTGAGTAGTTCATGGTATATTCCACAGTCAGCTCCAGGCCTGGCTTTTGCAGCTAATATTGAGCTTCTGTAAAGAGTCTTTTCACAGATGTAATCAGTCTGATTTGTGTGTATTCCATCAAGTGAGGTCCATGTAAATAATTGCTGCTTGTGTTTTTTTGTAAAAGATATTTAAGAAATCATTCATTGTACAAAATTCCATCATTCTATCTCCAGTCTTATTCTTGTCACCAACTTCCTGGTGCATATTTTCTGACTACTGATCCTTCTTCCTTGTTTCCACCTTCGCATTCCAGTCACCAATTACTATTAGTGAATCTTTGTTGCATGTTCAATAGATTTCAGACTGCACAAGTTGGTAAATATCTTCTATTTCCTCCTCTCTGACTCTAGTTGTTGGTGCATGTTATTGGTGATAGTGGTATTAACAGGTCTTTATGGATATTATCCTAGCTATATGGATATTATCCTATCACTCACAATATTGTATTTCAGGATGGATCTAGGAATGGTCTTTTTTACTATGAATGTGACCCCATATTTTCCTCATTTTTACATTCTCAGCATAGTATATCATATGATTGCCTGATTCAAAATGGTTCATGTCAATCCATCTCAGCTGTCCAATGTCTGTATATCAATTCCAGCACATGCTTCTCATTTCTTTTTAACAATATCCAATTTTCCTTTTTTTAGTCGCCTGTGATGTGTAGTGACCCTATTTACAGCAGCTCTGAACCCTTCTCTTTCCTAAATAAGTCTCCTAATTCTGACACACCAACCTCCATTGCCCCAGTCACTGTATCAATCCATTTCATTCGGGTTCTTTCTCTCCTTCGCTGTCCCTCCACCCTTCAGAGCATGATGTCCCTCTCCAAAGACCAGTCTCTCCTGGCCACATATCCAAAGTAAGTGAGGCAGAGCTTCAAAATCCTAGCCTCCAAGGAAAGACTTGAGTCATGCTACATTCGAAGGCAATCAACAACACAACAACAACATCCAATTTCCCTACATTCATACTTCTTACATCCCACGTTCCAATTAGTAGTGGCTGTTTGCAAGTGTTCACTTTGTTTGTTTCCCAACATGAAGGCTTAGCCTCCAGTGCTATCTCTCTAGTCTAATTGTGCTCTATTGTTAATAGAGTATTCAAAGGCCAGTTAATTTGGAAGTGGATGGTCAATCTTTCATCCTAGTCTGTAGCATTGTACCCAAAAGAGTAGATATAAGACACTTCCCTATAAGATAAATTTGGTGGTCCTGTGCCCTGCTTGCCCTGCACTCTGGTACCTCACATGGATGCTGTTAACAAAAAATGTTAGAGGTTCAAATCTACTCGCTGCTCCACAGAAGAAACATGAAGCCATGAAGCAATCAGTTCCTCTAAGTTTACAGCCTTAGACACCTGTTAAAGGTCACCATAAATTACAGTTGTTATTGTGTACTTTTGAGTCTGAACAGCAGGTTTTCAGAGGCAGTTAATCACATGGCAGGAGATTTCCCCATAGATATAAATTAGGAGAGAGAGAGAGAGAGAGAGAGAGTTCTTGCAGTCTAGTGGTAAGGAACTGAGCTGCCAATTTGAAGACATATGTTTTGAATTCACAAGCTGCTCTACAAAAAAAGATTGCTAACCTCCTCTCACATGATTTATTGCCTCTGAAAACTCACTAGAGTGTCAGCTATGCGTTGGTTCTGACTCAATATTACAATATACATAGCAACAACATACGAATGAAAGGAGTGCTCTGGTGATGCTGTGTAGGGAGTTGCACTGGTAACCCAGAGCCCAAGCCTCTCTGGTAATTCACATTCACCAGTGACTCCCCAGAAGAAGGACGGGCGGTCACCTCCCGTGCTGTTCACAGCCTCGGAAACCTGCTGGAGAGTCAGCTATGAGTCTGTTTAGGCTTAACAACAATAAGTAGAGCAAAATAAATGTGATTCTGCATACGTGTTATTAGATAACATCCTCCATACACACACAGTCATTCATTCAACACATAGAATGTAAGCTCCAAGCAGAGATTTTTAAAGGATGTTCATCAGAAAATGGCTAGTGCATTTCGAGTGACTCAATTTTCACAGTCAGTGAGGAGGCCCTTCCCTAGGTTGAGACAGGCTTGATGACACTTTTGTGAGGTGACAGAGCCTCTGGGGCTGGTGCCAGGCTAGTGTCCTAGTTTCCTGTGGACGTGGGAAACCACTCCTCAGTACATGTCAGGAGAACTTGAATGTTATATGGAAAACATCCAGGAAGGAGGAGGTGAGAAGGAAGGAGAAGCTGGGAGCGAAGCTGAGAGCCTCTCTATGGAAGCAGCGCTGGAGGAGAAGTCCCACTGAAGACATGCTATCAAGTAGGTTTGCAAATATTTTGCGTGCAAGCTCTTTCCTCCAGCTCCCCCATGGGACCATCAGAGTTCCTCTGGGCTTCCTGATATCATAGAGAAGATGGGGTCTTTAATTGAGGAGAGAAGAGCTCAGAGAGAAGGCAGAGACAGCCAGCACCGACTCCCTCAATAACAAATGGGCTCTGACACAAACCCTCAGTCACTCCCTCATCCCCAGGCCTGGCAGACATTACTGGCCAGCATTCATGAGAGGATGCTGCCATGGCCCAGCTGGCTCCTCTCCTCCCAGGCTCCTCCCCATGTTCCACACTGTTCTTGGCCAGTGCTGTAGGGCAGGGCCTGGGGTCACCCTTAGTTTAGAACTTTTATTACCAACAGAGATTGTAATATATATAATCTCTGTTAATGTCATTGCTATAGATATGAAGAGTATATCAACTGGATTTGAAGTCTGGATTATTCTAAAAATGGATTATGAAAAAACAATGGAGGTTAGTCTGTTATTGGGACTACTGCTGGCATTGTCCTCAGGAAGTTTGCTAGTAACCCCAAGGCTGTGCCTCGGATGGTTCAGCTCCATCAGTGGCTCTATGGGAGAAAGATGGAAAATCTCCTCCCGTGTGATTTACAGTCTCTGAAACCTGCTGGATAATCAGCATGAGTTGGTTCTGACTCGACTGCAATGAGTCTGAAGGGTTTTTAGTCTGTTCTTTACCCCCACATTGCGTCTCTCTCTGAGAGAAGCCATGCCTTTCTGATGCTCCATCGCTCACCTCCTTGTAGTGATTGAAGGTTATGACTCCTGTCTCCTTTCCTGATTGGAGTGGACCCTGGATCTCTGTCATACAGCACTGGACTCTTCCTCCTTAACACCCTGAAAAGGTCCTTCAGCAAAATTCCATGGAAGCTGTCTTAATTGTACGAGGCCCAGGGAGGAGCAGGGCTTCAGAACCTGCTTCAAAGAGTATCAGTGTAGTCAGATGTAGAACTGGCAACCAGACGTAATCAAGGGGACGGCATTTGCCCAGGGCAGGAGGGGAGAGGGAAAAGGGACAAATTGAAATGAGAAGGAGTGTTGTCTACAGAAAGACAAGGGATGAGACACCTAGGTTTGCTCTTTCATTTCAAATTTATAAAATTCTCCCGCACCCCTTCTTCTGGGAGCTACTTAAATAGATTTCATTTCTCAAGTGAGGAGGGTTCACTTGCTTCTTATTACATTTCCAAGACTGAGAGGCCAGGGCGAAGGTTAGTTTCTTTGTAGGGTCTTAGTTACACACTGGCTGCTGGTGGAGACACTTTACACACATGGGCACTCAGAGCATGTGTCTCTGGTGAATCCAAACAGGGGACTGTCTTCATTCCTGACCGGCTGGAGCTTCCTTGCCTTGCAGCACAAAGACCAAAGTGAGCAGACTGTTCTTGGTGAAGTGCATCAAATCTCCTGGGAGCTGGTGTGTGTGAAGGGATCTGTCAAAACTCCACCTAAGTTCTTTCAGCTGCGAAGTTGATTCAACCACTCATTACACTTGTTTCTGACAATTCTCCCTGGAGAGTGAATTATCCTAAACCTTCTCTCCCACTGAAAACTGTTCTGAACACTGGACCACTTTGCGTGTTCCCTGCTAATCTAAAGGTACCACTATGGTAGTTCAAATCCACCAGATCCTCCTTGGGAGAAAGATGGGCAATCACCTCTCAAGTAATATACAGCTTCTGAAAACCCCTTGGAGAGTCAGTTATGAGTTGATTATAACTAAACAGCCATGAGTTGCATTTATTGCTTATTTTAGGTTTCATTTTTCATTACTGAGGAATAAAGAACCACAACTTACTGTAACAATAGCAAATCACTGTAAGGCTATACCATCTCAAGGGAACAGTTCTTCTAAAGAACTCAGGGGAACTTTGACGATAATACAAGCACACTGAGTACTTAATACATGGCAAGCATAAATGACCTATTTGAAATGTTTCATCTAAAGTCTCACAATAACCAGATGAATTCAGTTGTAATCTGTCACCTGAAGCTAAGAAAGAGAGGTTAAACAGCTTGCCAAGGTCAAGATTACATCTAACTAGTAGTTGTTGTTATTGTTGTTATGTGCCATTGAGTCACTCATAACTAATAGCGACCTTTTGCACAATAGCTCTGAATCTTGCCTTATCCTGAGCCTGTCTCACTGACTCAGACACACTTAATCTGATTGTTCCAGTTACCATGTCAATCCATCTTATCCATCACCCGTCACTGTCCCTCCACCCTTCCAAGCATGATGTTCTTCTTTGAGGACTGATCCCTTCTGGCCATGTGCCCAAAGTATGTGAGGTGGAGCTTTAAAATCCTAGCCTCCAAAGAGAAACTCAGTTTCACCCTCTCAAAAACCTATTGGTGAAAAACCTATCGGGTGAAGAAAATGGAAAACATCTGGTGTGGAAAACAAGGTATTCAAATTTTGTAAATCAGTTTTTTTTTTAAAAAAAAACAAAGAAGACTAAAAATTTAAAATATACTCCTTGGGGGGGAGGAAGAACAACCAACAACAACACAAAAAACCAACCCCCCAGATCTATTTGTTCTCCTGGCTGTCTATGGTATAGTCAATACTCTTCTCCAGCACCACAACAGATAGGCATCAATTCTTTTGTCATCCTTAGTGATTGTCCAGCTTTCAGATGCATAGCAAGAAATTGCTTAGATTATGGCCTGCATTGAGTGCAACCTTAGTCTCTACACTGACATCATTGCTCTTTAGCATTTTGGAGAAGTCCTGACAGCATACTGCCCCAATGAAATTAGTCTTTTCATTTCCTGACTGCTGGTGCCAAGAGTGTTAATTGTGAAGCTGAGCACAATGAAATTGTTAGCAACCTCAATCTCTTCTCCATCTGTCATGGTGCTGCTAATTGGCCCAGTCTTTGTCTTCTTGATGTTAAATTTTAATCCATATTGAAGACTACAGTTTTTGATCTTCTACAGTAAATGCTTTAGGTCCTCCTTAGTTTCAGCAAGCAGGGTTGTATCATCTGCATAGCATAGGTTGTTACTGAGTCTTCCTCTAATCCTGATGGCACACTTCTCCTCATAGTCCAGCTGTGCAAAAGATCTATTCTGCATACTGATTGAAAAGGTATGGAGGCAAGACACATCCCTCACACACTCCCTTCCTAATTTTGAACTAGGCAGTATTTCTTTGTTCTGTTCTAATAACTGCCTCCCGGTCCAAGTATAAGTTTCGCATAAGCATAATCAAGTGTTCTGGGATCAAACACCAACTCTCTCTGACCCTTACTCCCATACCTGGTCAGAAGTTAGGGCAACTCAAGGTCAATGACACACCTAGAGTCCTGTGGCTTCTTTAGAGTTCAAAATGAAAGACCCAATAGTTCTCAAAACTGAGATGGAAACAGCGGCAATAACAACAAATTATACAGGCCACATCCTCTGAATTCTAATTTACTTAATCTGGGGGGAGGCACCAGCATTCGTGTCTTTAGAAAGCTTCCCAGGAGATTCTAAGAAGGCTACCAGATCTGAGAATGACTGCCAGGTTTCAGAATCAGATGGACCAGTTCCTTTTTTGAAGTTCAATCAACCCAAACCATTCTCTTCCCTCATATTCCAGCCGGTGCAGCTGGGAGATGCCAGGGGGCTAGCAGCTGACTCACTGGCGTGCCCCAGTTGGTGGTGGGAAAGTGCTCAGTTTCTTCACCTGGAAAATGAGAACTGTAAATGGGATCCCATAGCATCACAGTGGAAAAATCCACCATGCTTATTCTGCTGCTGTTGTTAAGTGTCATTGAGTCAGCCCACTGATACACTCACTGTGTTAGTCCATCTCATTGATGGTCTTTCTGCCTTTCCATGACCCACCACCTTTGCAGTCATGATATTTTTTCCAAGGACTGGTTCCTCCTAACAGCTCACATTATTTGAGATGAAATTTTGCCACCCTTGCCTCCGAAGAGAACCCTGGTGACACTTTTTCCTTTGGGTTGGAAGCTTCTTACCACAAGGCCACCAGAGTTCCCTGAAAGTTCCTTTGGTAGGTTGTAGGATATTCCATTGCACTGCCAACCCAAAGCCATACATTTCAAAGAGAGAAAGACGAGCAGTCTCCTCCTGTGGCATTTATAGCCTCTGAAAACCCACTGGAGGGTCAGTTCTGAGGCAGTTCCAATGCAACAGTACATAACAACAAAAGTGCTTATTCTTTTCAGAGGCAGTTTACCAAGTGGGAGGAGATTGCCATCCTGTGGTTCAATCCTGGTGGATTTGAACCGTGTGCCTTTAGGATTGTAGTGCACCTTCCTACCACCAGGCTGCCAGCTCTCTATACTTTTTCTAGTACAGAGTAAATGTTCACTCAGGGACAGTGGTGGTGAAGGCATTTCTCATAGTTACAGGGTCTGATGTTTTTCTTAATTTCCCACAAATCTTACTTCCAAGGGTAGAGTTTGTCTGCTACCGACACTTGAAACAAGTGTGATCACTTCTATCAAACATCATCTCCTCCAAGTTGGTCTTAATAACCCCTTCCCAGCCCCAGTATTGTCGCATCTGTACATACAACCCAGCAGTGGCCCCTCAGCAACATTATTGAGCATAGGGAATGATGACGGACACAGGAGGCCCTGAACTGTCTGTCTGAATGCACAGCGGTCCACAGCAGCACTGCCCCCAACCCAGAGGGAACTCGGAGAGGAATCTCTTACTACTAGCTTGCCTAATCATTTCCGCTTAACACACAGCGAAAGCAGAACCGATGACACACTTGCCCTGTCTGGGGAAAGGTTCTGCTTTTGCGGGATGATCTTGGAATGGAAAAGAAAACTTGCAAGGAGGGAGGGAGAACTTCTCAACCTTTCACTCCTTCCACTAGGATTTGTGATTCATTTTTATTTGTTTGTTTGTTTGTTTTTTCACCTAGATCCCATTACCCTCGGGGTGAGGCATTGCATCCTGGGAACTGAGAGTTGGGCACTAGTTAGCACAATAACTGTCCTCTGGGAAGAATGCATATGTGTATAGCCGTCCCCTGGACCAGCAGTTGGGACTGGGTTGCTGCAGAACAAACTCCCACTGAGGGAGTCCTTGAGTATCACGAACAGCTAAGATGCATCACTACAAACCCAACCTGAGGCACCTAGGAAGAAAGTCCTGGTTATTTGCTTCTAAACTTTCCATACATAATCCCAGAGACACAGCGCTGGTTTGAGTGTTCTTTATTTTTGTTCCAGTTTCTAATGTTGTCACCAGCTTATTTCAAAGGCTATGACAGTGTTGATATTCAGCCAGAGTGCACCAGTATAGTCACAGGGCTGCCAGGCTTTGAAAATACTTCTGAATTGATTACTAAGTTCTCCCTGCCATGACCACCTTTACCCCCTCTCTTGTTACTGTGTTTGTTAGGCACAGTCAGTGGCTCCGACTTGCAGGGACCCTATGGAACAGGATGAAACCTCACCTAACCCTCCACCATGCCCCCAATCTCTGCTCTGCTTACACTTGTCGCAGCTGCTCTGTCAATCAATCCAACCAGTTTAGTCTCTTTCTCTTTTCCTCAGGCCCTCCACTTCGCCAAGCACAATGGGTTTCTCCAGGGACTGGCCACTTTTCATAACATGCCCAAAGCATATGAGGAGTCTCACACTCCTCACTTCCTAAGGATTTGCTTGTTCTTTTGGCAATCCATTCAGCATTCCTCATCAATATGACAACTGAAAGGCTTCAACCCTTCTTTGGTCTTCCCTAGTCATTGTCTAAGTTTCACATGCATATGAGGGGATTGAAAAATTTAGCAACTGAAACATTAAGTCCAAACACATGCAAATGGATCTCCAGAACAATGCTCTGGTACCACTCTATAGTTCTGATTGGTCAGAACCTGTCCTCAGCAGGTTAGATAACATTCCAAACTTTACCAGCCTCTTGCTAAGAGATAGCTCTCAATTCACTGTGGTCAAGTCAGAATTGACTCATAGCCAAGCCTCCCTTGGGTTTCTGAAGCTGTAAATCACACAGGAGAAGCTGTTCCCTCTTTCTGCTGAGAAGCCACTGTGGATTTGAATGGCCAGAGAGAAATGACTTTGGGGTTAGCAGAACAACTAACTCCCGATGGACAAGGCCAAGAAATCTCCCTAGTAATAAGTCTAGAGTTCCTAGCTACAAAAATCTCAGAGGAGGTAAGGGATTTAAAATACATTGATTGCATACCTGTGTTGAAGTTGCATTTGCAAAGCAAGTTCATTAATTTTGCTTGGATAGTATGTATGGTTGGACTAATCCTGGGCTTCTTATGACTATTTTCAGATGATTGATGTTCTTACATCCATAAACCACTTCTTGGCCATCTTCCACTCTAAGTTTAAAGATTTAAGATGTCATTTTCTAGGAAAGCCACCTATAAAGAAAACAAAAAGCCTCAAGGTATAGAAGTCTAAACAAATACAATAAGAAATTATCTGCTATTCAGAAGGGGTTTTATTTTTCTCTGATTTGAAAAGCATTTGTAGTGAAAGTCTATCTATTGATAGACTATGAGCCGGATTTTTGCCCTCAGAGTTGCTCCTTGCCCCACTCTAAGTCACAGCCCCTACTTTGCACTAGGCTTTCTAGCCCCTTGCTTGGTTGGACCAATGAGAAGTTTAGGGCAGGAAGAAGGTGAAATAAAGGTGTTTCTCCTCCATCCTCCCAACTTCAGGCAGCTTCTCTAGCTATACTGTGGTACCAGCTCCCTCAAGCAGTGGGCTTCCAGCTTCCTCCAGGGAGGCAGGCCCAGTGCTCTGGCAATGATGCCTTCTCCTTTTCTTCCTGTCTCACAATAGTGGTACTTCCTGCCAGTAATCTGCAGTCACCTTGCTGGCCCCGCTGGATTCTATCGTCCATATCTCTATTGCCTGCACAGCCATTCTTCTGCCTTCAATTCCCTCTGTGTCTAACACTCTGCTTGGTTTCTATTTTTGTCAGTTGGACCTTGACTACTAACACAATGCCTTTTAGAATGTTCCCTCTCCTGAAATATCAGTTTTCTCCTCTGTAAAAGGAGATTATAAGCAATAGTTAGTAAGCTTTACTTCAACCTAGCCCTAACCCTAAACCTAAGTATCCAGGAAGGATACTGTACCTGCTAACTGGAGGGCAAAATGAGTTAATCTCTAACAAATAAAAACAGCCTTCACATTTCAAAATGAGCCTGTAAACAAAGACCTAATTTTTATTTTCCTGAAATCATTTTCATTTAAAACTGCAGTCATCAAGTTTTTTTCTTTGAAAACAGGCAGTGTATGAAGAAGAAAGCCTATATTTTCTAACAATGTCATTCTAGAAATAACAAATTCATTGTTGATTTCTTACCCATTTCATAACTTGGCCTTTCCTTATCTTTTCTTTAAAAATCTGCTGGGAGCTTACAGCATTGCCCTCTGGGCTTGATACTCTGGCATTTGGTGAGGGGATTGGTGATTGTATTCCAGGTTTTCTTTTTTATACTTGTTTGGGGTTAGATTTTTAGCCATATCACCCAACATCTTTCTGGGGTAAGAGGCACACATTATTTGGCTCCCTCTCAAGCCTTCACCTATGCCCTTGGTCATTTTAATGGCATTTCTCTGTGTCTCTGAAAATCCTTGGATTTTTTTTTTTTTTGTGGTTGCTGCAGGTGGCACTCAGCTGATAATCATGTTCCCCCTGCTTATGTGAAGAGGAGGCTTTTCATCAATATTTCTCATTTTCCGTGTTTGAGCACTACTTTATATGCAGCCCCTAACCCACAGAGACCCCAGGCAAAGACCTCTGGGCTGAAGCATGGCTTGGTCCTCACTGGGCCCCTCTTTAGCGATCTTGGCTGCAAGGCCCAGAGACATCTTCAGCTTCCTTCCACACTCTGGGGAAGCAAGACCCGGGCAGCTGAAGGCAGGGAAGCACATGTTGTTTGTAGCTGGACCCCTGTTAGCAGTGACTGAGCAGCAATGACACATGTACTTCCTAGAATTGGACTCTGAAAGGAAAAATGGGGGTGTCCTCACGTACAGTCTCATGAGGTCTCACCAAGGCAGGCTAGGGGGAAACGAGGACAGGAATGGAGTCAGACATGGTTCTATTTGTTCTCTTCGCAGTTCATACTCTTTTTCAGTACTCTTCTGCAGCACCGCAACTCAACGGCATTGATTCTTCTTCTATCTTCCTTAGTTATCGTTCAGGTCTCAGATGCATAGCAAGTAATTGTTAAGACCATGACCTGGGTCAGGCACACCTCTGTCTATAGACTGACAGCAATGCTCTTGCACTCTGGAGAGGTCCCTGTCAGCAGACTTTCCTAAAGCAATGTCTTTTTTATTTCCTGACTGTTGGTACAAAGAGTGCTGATTGTATAAATAGAAATATAACTGGTAAAATGTGTATGAGGATCCAAGGGGGAAGAGAAGTAGAGGGGTGAGGATGAGCAGGGGGGAAATCATGGGGTCACCCAATTTGATGGGTAGAGGGGACGGATGGGTAAAGGAAATGCGAAAGATCTGATGGGGATCTGGAAGGACAAGGTAATGGTGGGCATATTTAGTGTTGATTAATTTTACAAAATATAATGAATGGGGATGATTGCATGAAACACATTGTAAATGAAGATAGTGTGAAAAACAATGTATATGAACTTTGTAAGCAAACCAGTATAAAATAAAAAGTTACTACAAAAAAAATTGGAAGAATCTGTTCTGGAAAACAATGTATTTGAATTTTGTAAACAAACTAGTGTAATAATAATAATAGATTGTTGATTGTGGACCCAAGCGAGATGTATATGAAATTATTAGTCTCAACACTGTCCTCACCTTTAGATCTTTAGCTTCCTAAGAACAAGAAAATCTTCTACAAATTGATATGCAAGATGTTCCCTATGATCTGAGAGTTCCAGTGGCCAAGTGGGTAAGGAAATGAGCTGCCAACCCAAAGGCATGTGGTTTGAATACACCAGCTGGTCTCTGGGAGAAAGATAGACAGTCTCTTCCCCTGTGATATAAAATCCACTGGAGCGTCAGCTCTGAGTTGGTTCTGACTGGACAGCACGTAACAATCACAACCACCATGTGTGTATGGCCTCATCCCAGGATGGTAGCCTCTCACTGTGGAGAAGGGAGGGCTGTGTGTACTAATCGAATGAGCAATCTCACTCAGACCTTTTCTTTCCCCTGAGTTTTCAGCTAGATCTTCTATTTCCCCTGTTATCTTTGTGGCAGTAACTCATAGGTTATTAACACAGACTAAAATTTTTCTAAAGTCTTTCCACATTTTTAGGCTCGGCGAGAAGGTATTTAGTAGTATGTGTGTTTAAAGCATCGGGATTGTTTGCATCTCACTACAGGCACTCTGGTGGCTTGGTGGTAAGGAATTGCACTGCCAACCAAAAAGCACATGGTTTGAGTCCACCAGTTGTTCCCAGGGAGAAGGATGGGCAAAACCCTTCAGAGGGTCAGCTATGAGTTGGCTGCAATGCAATGGTGCATAACAACAACTGAGAAGACGAAGGAGAAGGTGGAGAAGCAGACCATCGCATTGTGTTCATACCATGATCACAATTGTGGAAGCTAAAAACAACTCCAGACGGGAAATGGTTAATGAGTTAGGATGGTGAGCTTACAGTTGGATTATTCTCTTCAAAAATGTTGTCTTTAATATGCTTATTGTGTTTCCATAAAGTCGGAACCATAGAGTCGGAACTGACCGATAGCTGACCCTCCAGTGGGTTTTCAGAGGCAGCTAATCACATGGGAGGAGATTGTCCATCCTTCTCCCATGTAGCAGCTGATATTCTTAAACCATGTGCCTTTAGGATTGCAGCTTCTCACCATTAGGCCACCAGAGTTCCTCTAAGTTAAAGACCTAAGTTAAATGTTGTTGTTGTTGTTGCTGTTGCTGTTATGTGTTGTTGAGTCACCTGTGACTCATAGCGACCATATGTACAACAGCCCTAAACCCTGCTCTATTCTGTGCCAATCTTATTGTTTCTGACACACCTACCCCCATTACCTCAGTCACTGAATCAATGCACCTCATGAGGATTCCTCTCTTGTGCTGTCCTTCCGCCCTAAGCATGACATCCCTCTCCAACGACTGGTCTCATCTTGCACCATGTCCAAAACTTGTCAGACAAAGCTTCAGAATCCTTGCCTCCAAAGAGCAGCCTAGTCTCACCCTCTCTAGGATGAACTTATTTTTTCTCCTAGTAGTCCATGTTATATTCAATACTCTTCTCCAGGACCACAGCTCAAAGGCATCAATTCTTCTTCTATCATTCCTAGGATCAGGCACACCTTAGTCTCTAGACTAACATCATTGCTCTTCAGTATTTTGGATAGGTCCCTGACAGCAGACTTGCCCAATTCAACCAATTCATCTTTTTATTTCCTGGCTGCTGGTACCAAGAGTGTTGATTGTGTAGCCAAGCAGACGGAAGCTATTAACAATCTCAGTCTCTTCATCATCTATCACAATGATGCCAATTGGCCCAGTGGTGACAATCTTTGTTTTCCTGATGTTGAGCTTCAATCCATATTAAAAGTTGAAGTCCTTGACCTTCTACATCAAGCGCTTCAGGTCCTCCTCAGTTTCAGAAAGCACGGTTGTGTCATCTGCATAATGCCGATTGCTTCATGATATATATATTTTTAATATTTTCATTGCCATTGAGTTAGAACTAACTTCGAGCTAATCTTCCCCTTCTTAGAGGCTGTATATCTCACAGGATATACTTGCTCATCTTTCTTTCTGTCAAAAGAAGAGTAGGGAAAGTTGCTGAGGGGTTCACCCTGACCCAGATTTTCAGAAAAGACTGATTATTTAGAATTAGAGAAAATTATTTAGAATAACATGGTGCCTGATGTTTACTCACAGCTGACCTTTCAGCAGGTTTTCAGAGGCTGTAAATCACATGGGAGGAGATTGGCCAACTTTCTTCCATTGAGCTTCTGCTGGATTTGAACCAGGCTTCCTCAAGTGCTCAGCTCAATCCCCTACCCAGTAGGCCACTGCTGACTCTCCAGTAGCTTTTCAGAGGCAATTATTCACAGGAGAGGAGACTGCCCATCCTTCTCCTGCCTAAGTACACAAGGAATCACTTTAGATACACCAGGGAGAGGGGGAAAACAATAATCATGTTTAAGTATTCGAATTTCCGTTAAAAGAATAATATGAAATGGTTTCCCCCCTAAATGAATAAAAAAGGCTGATTATTTAGAATTAGAAACAACTATTTAGAATAGCACAGTGCCCAAGTGTCACAGAAAATTCCTGATATTCACATTTTCCTTGCCTTTTGTGTCATGGACCAGGGTTTGTTCTTGCCCTTCTAAGTTTTGGTTGTACACTAGTCAGTTTAGAATTAGAGAAAGGCCAAGAATTCCACATCCATTTATGTTGAGTGACTTGTCCGTTAGTCATCTCCTCTCTCTCTCCTAAGAAACAATAAAACATGCTGTGTTACTAGTGAGCCCTGGAAGTTTGATAGGGCAGCAGCTTAATGTTAGGTAGCCTGTGGCACAGGGTGTGAATCTTGTTGAAGATCAAATGAACTCCAAGAAACTCCCATGGTTGCTAAGAAACGTGATAACTTTAAATGTCAATTACCCTTTTCCTCAAAATAGCTCAAAAATCATCTTCCATTTGATCTTTAGAAGTTGTATGATATGCAAAATTTTCAAAGATGTGGATTAAAATCTTGACTTCACCATTTTTTTCCCCCTGTGTGACTTTTGTGAGGTTACTTCTCTCTGCATCTCATTTTCTCTCCTGTGTTAAAGGGAACAATGAAAGGAAGTATTTCCACAAACTGTAGGACATTTTGCCTCTATTAATTTGAACTGCTAAATTCTAATAAGAGATAAGAATCTATGTGAGAGATATTGAAAACAAAAAACACATTAAGAGGCAAATTTTATCAAAGGAGTTCTTGTGTCCCTTTGCTTGGCTATTTCTGTGAAATAAGTAACAAATGACCTGACACTGGAACATTCATATCTAGGTTTTAAGAAGAACCATAGGGGATGATCAGCACAATGCCACTAAGGAAGAAGGCACAGAGCTACACAAGAAGTACAGTCAAATATAAACATGTACCTTTTCAACCTGTATGCAGAACAGATTATCCGTGAGGCTGGGCTCTATGATGAGAAGTGTGGCATCAGGATTGGTGGAAGATTCATCAACAATCTGTTATGCAGATGACACAACTCTGCTTGCTGAAAGTGAGAAAGACCTGAAGCGCTTGCTGCAGAGGGTCAAAGACTGCATCCTTCAATATGGATTAAGTCTCAATATCAAGAAGACCAAGATTCTCGCCAATGGCAAATTGGCAGCATCAGGATGGATGGTGAAGAGACTGAGATTGTTAACAGCTTTAGTTTGCTTGGCTCCACAGTCAACACTCTTGGTACCAGCAACCAGGAAATTAAAAGATGTATTGCAATGGGAAAGTCTGCTGTTAGGGACTTCTCCAAAGTACTGAAGAACAATGGTGTCACTCTGGAGATTAAAGTACACCTGATACAGGCCATGGTCTTTGCAATCACTTGCTATATGCATCAGAGAGCTGGACAATGACTAGGGATGATAGAAGGAGAATTGGTGCCTTTGAGCTGTGGTGTTAGAGAGGAGTATTGAATATACCATGGGCTGCTAAGAAAATGAACAGGTTCATCCTAGAGAGAGTTAAACCAGGCTGCTCCTTGGAAGCAAGGATTCTGAACCTTCATTTGTCATACTTTGGACATGTTGCAAGGATGGACAGGTCCTTGGGGAAGGATGTCATGCTTGGGAGGGCGGAGGGAGAGCACAGAAAAGGAAGACCCTCAATGAGGTGGACTGATTCAGTGACTGGTTCAATGGGGGTAGGTATGTCGGAGACAGTGAGATTGGCATGGGACACAGCAGGGTTTAAGGCTATTTGTACATCGGGTCACTATGAGTCACAAGCAACTCGACAACACATAACAACAGTAACAACAACATAAGCATGTAGGCAAGACAAACACATTGATAGGTTTGTCAGATTATATTTTGACATTCATGTCAGTATCTGTTGTAAATACATCTATGTATAAGTAGTAGATGTGTGCTCAACACAGGCCATGGTCTTTGCAATTACTTGCTATGCGTCAGAGAGCTGGACAAAGAATCGATGCCTTTGAGTTTTGGTGCTGGAGGAGGGTATTGAACACACAGTGGACTGCCAGGAGAACAAACAGGCCTGTCCTGGAGAGGGTGAAGCCAAGTGGATCCCAAAGGGCAAGGATTTTGAAGCTCTGTCTTATATGCTTTGGGCACATAGCCAAGAGGGACAAGTCCTTAGAGAAGGAGATCATGTTCGGGAGGGTGGAGGGACAGTGCAGGAGAGAAAGACCCAGAATGAGATGCATTGACTCAGTGACTGGAGAAATGGGATTAGGTACATAGGAGATGATGAGATTGGCTCAGAATAGGGCAGGATTCAGAACTATTGTACATAGGGTCACTATGAGTCACAGGGAGCTCAACGACACATAACAACAACGTAAATAGCAGATCCAACAGAGAGCAACATTGAGTAAGCTTCTTAATTATAACCAAACACCCTGATGGAAAGAGTTGATAGCTCTGGACCCTTGACACTATATTCTTAGGTGACGTCAAGACCAATTGACATACCTTAGTCTGAAAAGATTGCATCTGGCATCCATCTTTGATGAGTATTAACTGGGATCTTAAAAAATTTACTTTGCAGCCATCGAAATTGCAAGTAGTGGTCTCTCCTGGTTTGGAGCAAAAACAAGGGAGGAAAAGCAAAATTGTACCGAAACAATTAATACAAAGGTGTAAAAGAGCACATGAATCTTAACCCCACAGCCCTGAAACCAGAAGAAGTAGATGGTATCCAACTTCTGCAACTGATCACCCTGAAAGGAATCATAGAAGAAGGTCTTGGATAGAAGGAAGGAATGTGAAACAAAATTTAAAAACATAATAAAGCCAGGCTTACTGGTCTTGAGGAAACTGGTGGAACCCCAGAGATTCTGGTCCTTAGTCACCATTTGAATCTGGAACAAAGCTCACTCCCATTGCTCAAGTGTCAGGCAAACAGACCTGTAATACTCAGGGCTCTCAGCTTTCAGAATAAGAAACCATATAAGGTAAAAAGAGCAACGTTTGCTGGAGGATGAAGCCCTGAAGAATATAAAGGATGAGAATTAATTAATTAATTAATGAGAATAAAGGGGAATAACTGAGAAAAGTATGATTATATTGTTGGCATTAGATCAATGTTATAAAACAAAATGTATATGAATGTTTAAATGGAAAAACCAACTGTCTGAGTGTTGTGTTATGTACCATAGAATCAGAATGGACCCATAACTGATCCTCTGGTGGGTTTACAGAGGCAGTTCATCACATGGGAGGAGATTGTTGATCCTTTTCCTTCAGAGCAGCAGGTGGCCTTGAACCATGCGTCTTTGGGATTGCAGTGCAGCTTCTTGCCATGAGAACATCAGAGCTCCCTAAAGCACCAGAGCTCATGGCTGAGTGAGTAGTCACTCAAATCAAAATAGAAACGACTTAAAGCAAGCAATTTGAGGAAGATTTTTCCATAATTCTTCATTTTACAAAAATTATTAAAATGGTATCTCATTAAGATCAGTTAAATGTCATTTAATTCACAAAATTTTGCTTCACACTCAATTTGTCAAAGCATAGTTAGTGCGGGATACCAGAGACATGCTTCCTGTTCCATGGTGAATTGGCAAACTAGGCTTTACAGATCAATAAAGATGAATTGTAACTGATTCCTTTGTGGTTCACAAATTGATACTTCTGTTTGTAAATTGATCATCCATTTTATTGTAGGAGCTTGCATGTTGCTATGATACTGGAAGTTATAATACCAATATTTCAAATATCAGCAACTTTACCAATGGAAGATAGATTCCAAAGGAGCTACCAGACTAAGACATATGAGGAACAAAGTTCCAGAAAATTCCTTCAGAAAATCTGCGAGTGAAAATCTTAAGGGTCATCAAAGAATACTTTTCAACATAGTGCTAGCAGATGAGCCACTTAGTTGGGTCAAAACAATGAATTAAAAGGACACCGGTGAGACTCAAGATTGGGCAACATTTTGCTCTGACATCTGTCTGTAAGGTCATTGTGAATTGGAAACAATCTGACAATAAGTGACAGCAGTTTGTAAATGCTAGCATTGACAGTGGAACTTAATCATGCCGTGTGTTAAATACGTCTTTATATTCTGAGCAATGGGTAAACGTCTTCCTGTAGCCTTTTCTTCACTGAGGCCTCTCTGGTTCTGGCTGCTGAGCCGCATCTCACACATTTGCCTCAGAGACTCTCATGGCTTAAGAAGACTTTTAGCCTCTGCTCCTCACACCTCATCTCTTCTCCAGTAATGACAGTCTTTTGGGTTCCTATTTTACTGAGTCTTTGTTCTTCCTGTCTCTTCTGTCCTTGCTTCCACTAACTAGAAGCTGCTTGGAATGTAGCAGCTTAGACTTGGAGATCAGATAACTGGGCCAAGATCCTGACCTGCCAACTATTTATCCGCTTGAGACTCTGGACAGAGTTGGGTTCATTCACTGAGCCTTGACTTTTCTAGAAAATGATACTATCTAGATGTTTATTAATATAACTTACATTACAGTAGAATTTATTAATATTAATTTCATTAATTTTGATATAGGTTTTTATAGTAAATATAGGTCTTTATATTAAAAACTGCTATGATTATTGAAGCTCTGTCTCACATACTTTGGGTATGTTGCCAGGAGAGACCAGCCCTTGGAAAAGGACATCATGCTTGGAAGTGTAGAGGGACAGCGCAGGAGAGGAAGACTCAGGATGAAATGGACTGACACAGTAACTAAGATAATGGAAGTAGGTGTGTTGGAGACAGTGATACTGGTTCAGGATATAGTGCAGGTTTCAGAGCTATTATACATAGGGTCACTATGAGTTGCAGGTGACTCAAAGGCACATAAGAACAACCAATGTGATTAGTATTATCATGCACAAAATCAACTTAGAACCATGACAGGTAACATCAACTTGGTTCTGGGGTACTAACAAAATCATAGAACTTTATGACTACCAGTTTCTATATGCTCATATATAATCTCCTATGAAATTCTCAAGTACAAATGGACTTCAACTACCTATGATATTCTCAAGTTGTTGTTATATGCCATCAAGTTGCTTGTGACTCATAGTGACCTTATGCACAAGAGCCCTAAACCCTGCTCTATCATGAGCCCTAAACCCTGTTCTATCTTGTGCCAACCTTATTGTCTCTGACACACCTACTCCCACTACCCCAATCACTGAATCGATCCATCTCATTGAAGGTCTTCCTCTCCTGTACTTTCCCTCCACCTTCACAAATATGATGTCACTCTCCAAGGATTGGTCCTTCCTTGCAACATGCCCAAAGTATGTCAGATGAAGCTTCAGAATCCTTGACTCCAAGGAGCAGCCAGGCTTCACCCTCTCCAGGAAAAACCTGTTTGTTCTCCTAGCACTCAATGGTATATTCAACACTCCTCTCCATCACCACATCTCAAAGGCATCAATTCTCTTTCTATCATCCCTAGTCACCGTTCAGCTCTCCGATGCATAGCACACAATTGCTAAGACTATAGCCCAGATCAGGAGCACCTTAGTCTCCAGCCTGATATTGTTACTCTTCAGTATTCTGGAGAGGTCCCTGACAGTGGCTTTCCCAATGCAATTCATCTCTTGATTTCTTGAGTGTTGATTGTGGAGCCAAGCAAACAAAAACTGTTAACTATCTCAATCTCTTCATCATCCATGCTGATGCTCCCAATTGGCTCAGTGGTGAGAATCTTTGTTTTCTTGATATTGAGCTTCAATCTGTATTGAAGGCTGCAGTACACATGGATAATAATCTGTACTCACACAGAAAACTCAAGGCTGGGTAATAAAAATAAATGATTTTACCTTGGACTCTATTTCGTGATTTTTCACTTCAGATTTATTTGCTGTTTCTTTTACTTCAGACTAATTAGATCTGTATTCCATGAACATAGTTAGGTACAGAGAGTTGTCCAAAAGTAGTTGAAGGAGAGGGGAAAATATACCATTGCACACTTTGATACAATTCTGTTATCTGAGAACCAACATTTTCTAGAAAGAGAAGGAAAGAAGAGGAACAACTAATAATGCTCAAAAAAGAAAAAGAAAAGCGAGAAGAAGCTGAACAAAAGAGCAGGAATTTCCCTATAGAGTGTGAGAAATCAGGGTGTTTGCCTGCAGAGAGACTTGGAGAACTATGGTCTCATTCATTGAAGTTTGATGAACAACGTATCATATAAATGAAGGAGCTTATTTTCTTTTACTTTCAAGGACTAAACAAGATCAATAGGTAAGAGCAATAGAGAGTTCAAATTAGACTCAACATCAGGAACAAATTCTTGGCTATTTATTGTTGTTAGGTGCCATTGAGTCGTGTACGATGATTCATAGTGACCCTATGAACAACAGATCTAAATCTTGCCCTCTTTTATGCCATCCTCACCAACTCTGACACACATGAACAGTCACTTTCTCAATCCATCTCAATACGGGGTGGTGGGAGCCCTCCTGTCTTTTACGACACTCCATTCTTCCAAAGTATGAGAGACAAAGCTGTGCAAAAAATGGAATAGATTATGCTGTGGGTATCGAGTCCTTGAAGGGTTCGGTATGGGTGACTATGTGCCAAGCATAGTAGAGAGGATATATAAGGGGAGATTGTAGTGATCTTTCTGGTTCTTTTTAACTTTAATATGAAATAAATGTCTATGTTTTGCTTTTATTAAATTTGCAATAGACATCATGTTAGTTACTGGTTCTGTCAAATGGGCAGTTGTGTATTAAAATAGGTAAAGTAGGACCTACACTAAATAGAGATTATGTTTGAAATATTGAAAATGTAATATCATTTTTTCCTCAGCTTGTAAAATATCTTTAACATTAGTTTTAGATATGTAACTTGGAAAGTACCTTTGAAACTTTACAATCCTTCGGTTTTGATTGTTCAGTTAGTTTGTTTACAAAAATAAAATGAATTCTTTTAAAGAAATGACCCAATTAGCCACTGTAGACTCTATGTTGAGAGAAAACTTACTGATATAATAAATAACAATGCTCATAGCGAAACTCACTTAAATCTCTCAATTAAGAGCATATGTACCATATATGACTTTAAGAACTGTACGTAAGGCAGGTGTTTTTAATATTCACATTTTATAGAAGAGGAAAATGAGGTTCAGGGATGTCAAGAAGCTAAGTGCGGGCAGCTGTAGATCGCCCATCCCCTGCTCTTTCCATTGTGTCACACTTCTCAACCACTTCCTGTCTTGCCTGAACGAACACAGTTCAGGCTAAACATCCAAGAGTAGATGACGTGCTACTGTCACGCCCCTCAATTAAACCCTATAATTTCCAAGTCTGAGTTGGAAATCCTTTGACTCTATGTTCTTGTCTGGCCTGCTCAGGAAAATACTTATTTTGAGATGTCACTGTCAAAATGGAAGGGAGTGTTTTGGTAGTCATTCAGACAAAGGCCCCACTACCCCTTTCTGCCATGCTCCTAATTTGAGATCGGTTGTGAAGAGGGGTGTTAGGTTATTAGTAGGTTTGAGTAGGCTATAAATAGAACCCTGGGCTTTGACCAACTTAGAGTATATATGTTTTTGGGTTGCGCTGCAACTGTTGTTGGTAATTATAGATGCGTGGGTGAGAAGACTCTCTCTGGGTATTGATGAACAGTTCCTCCTTCTGGTTTCCTCTTTGCACAAACCAACATTGGGAGTGTCTTAACTCATAATCTCATCTCAAGGTCCCTTGTGTACAGTCACTGCTATTTTCTTGGCGGAGCCAAAGTGACCAGGGGACTTAAAAAATTCGAGACATTTTTAAAAAACATTTAAATTTATTATTAATTTCAGTAGAAATTTACAGTCTTTGGATTTCCATTCATTCATTGTTGCACTTTTCTCCCCTTCCAACCCTGCCCCCTAGTACACTACCCTCCTGGAAAAGTAAAAGAAAAATTCTTTCATTGTTTTACAAACCCTCCCCCCCAGGTCCACTCCACCTTTTAGCCTTCACTCTAAACTCCTGTCATGACAAAAATACCTAGTCACATATCCGTTTTAAACAGTTTTCTCCCTCATCTGTTTCAATGCAGTATACATTATTGAACCCATCTTTCTCAGTCTCCCCGAAACCCCGAGGTCAGTCCTGTTTTAGAACAGTGGCACCATGCAATATTTGTCCTTTTGTGATTGAGATACTTCACTCAGGGTCACCCATTTTGAATAATATTTCATGAGTTCCTTGTTTTTCAATGCAGCGTAGTATTCCATGGTGTGAAGATTCCACAGCTTCTCTATCCATTCATTTTTTGATGGGCACTTAGGTTGTTTCCAATTCCTTGCTATTGTGAACAAAGCTGCAATAAACATGGGTATGCATTAGACATTTTACATGACCATTTGGATCACAATCTGTCTAGCTAATACCTCCTTGAAAATTATAATAAGAATACAAAGAGTGCAACAACCAAACAAAGTACTTCTTTATTTACCTATAGATAGTTCAAGAAAAATTTCCCTTTTGCAATGACTATGGAAACTATTTTCCATAGTTTTTGCAGATAAATGTGCAAAGAGGATTTGTGAGTGTAGTTAAAAGAATTAATCCAAAGTGAATCCAGCAGAATGGAGACTGCACTGAGCCCAGTAAATTGTTCTATTTATTTAATTGATAAAGCTACACACTTCTTTGCTTTCCCAAAGGTACCTGCAATATCTTGGGAGATGATATGAGTGGAAAATTTACCCTTTATTTTATTCTAGACTTTTTTCTTATTCTTCTTGATTCTCATATGTGCCAAAGTAATGGTTTGGCCAGCAAATGACATAACTATCAGAACAGTTGAATGAAATATCAGGTGAGTTTAATTCTAACTAATCAGTTGAACTTAGAGTATGCAAAAGAGACACAAATAAAGTAGAAATCATTGCAAGACAAAAAAGGAGAAGACTACTATTACTTAAAAGTACAAGCTCTGATTAGTCCAAAGAACTAATGGTCTATGTTGGCATCAACCTCCATAACCTTGATATCAGGAGAACTAGATGGTGCCCTGGCTACCAGGGCTGACTATTCTAATTGGGATAATAGTAGAAGATCCTGGTCAGAGACGAAGAAACTGCTAACCATGACTCAACTTTAAAAGGACCAGGTTTACTAGACCTACGGAAACTGGAGGGAGCTCTAGTGGCCTAATGGGAAGAACCTGTACTGCAGTTCTAAAAGCATGCAGTTAGAATCCACTAGCTGCTCTGTGGGAGAAGAATGGGCATTCTTCTGTGCGATTTTCTCCCCTGAAAACCTACTGAAGGGTCAGCTAGAAGTTAGTTCTGACTCAACAGCACACAACAAGATGGGGACTGGTGCAACCTTCGAGACTATTGTCCTTAGTCACTCTTCAAAACAGCAACGAAATTCATCATTGTGGCTCAATGTTCAGCCAAACAATGGACAGATCTATAAGGTCAACAATAACAACAGAGAAGCAATCACTTCTTAGAAATACCAACCATATAAGGTCAAAAGAATAGCACTTGCCCAAGGGTAGAGCCCAGAAGGCAGGAAGGAGTAGGATAGGAGAATTAATGGAAAAGAGTATTACAAGGAGGAAGTGGAAAGAGTGTGATTACACCGTGGGTACTGTAACTCATTATAAAACAAAACCTGTGTGGATGCTTGAATGGAAAAACCAACTGGCTTTATAAACTTTCACTCAAATCACTATAAGTAACAACAGAGTGACTTGAATAAGCACACAAAATAAATCAAAGTACAAAATTTTGGAGGGCATGTTTTCCTATACTTCAACCCATGACTTGCAAGAGAGCAGTCGAAGGTCAACTAGTGGGAAAGAGAAATGATTTCTAGGAAGACTCACCCAGTTTAATCTTGTGTCCTATTGTCCCCAAATATCTAGTTTGTTCATTCCAGGGCAGGCTGAGTAAGTAGCTTTTCAGGTTTTTCAGAGGCTGTGGGCCAGGGCAGGAATAGCATGGTGCACAAAGTTAAGCGGGAAATACCTAAAAAACACCAATGAAAAATTCTGAGGTCAAACAAGCATGTGCCAGTCACTAAGGAAAAGGTTAAGCATGAAAGAAGTCAACCACACAAGACCACATATTGTTTGGAATAGACAACTCTTTTGACAAAAAGGAAATAGATTAAGAGTTCTAGAGGGTAAAACCTCTACAGGTTGCTCTTTGGAGGCAAAGATTTTGAGGTTCTGTCTCACATATTAGGGGCATGTTGCCAGGAGGGACCAGTCCTTGGAGAAGGACATCATGCTTGGAAGGGTAGAGGGTCAGCACAGAAGAGCAAGATCCTGGGCAAGATGGATTGACATAGTGACTGTGGCAATGTGGTCAGGTTGATCAGAGATGGTGAGATTAGCTTAGGATAGGCAAGGTTCAGAGCTATTATTCACTGGATTACTATGACTTGAAGTCAGCTCTCTAGCACATAAAAACAAAAGGGCTGGAGAAGTGGAGAACTTGGAGTATAGTAGAGAAAGGATGTGTGGGCTCTTTCAAAAAGGGTAAAGATATAATATTAATAGTTGCAAATATTCAGCTTCAGGAATATATTTAAAAACCAATAAATTATAACTTCAAGGGAATTTTATCACAAAAAGACAATTTTTAAGAAAGAAAAAAGTAAGTAGCAATATATTTGTGAAGAGCTAAACCATGGCAGTGAAACAGAAAATACAAATAGAAGATCAGCACACCATGAAACAGAAAATACAAATAGAAGATCAGCACACCACACTAAACTAATCCAGGAAGAAGCTTATGACGCTAATTTGTAAAGACAAATGTTTGGAAATGAAATGAGACATATATTTCCTCTCATGTAACGGATCACCAAAGAACATGGACAAAATTATCTTAAGAATGAATTTATTTCAAGATTGAGCCTGATCAACCTGCCTCCTGACAGGAGTTGATCAGGGTTAAGGCTATGGAAAAGTTAATTTAATTTCCTGATCTAGTGGCCTGGTGGTCAAGGAGTTTCACCGCCAACTCAAAAGTTGGCAGTTCAAAATCCATCAGCTACTTCATGGAGAAAAGGTGAGTATCCCAGGCATTTGCAGTCTCTGAAAATCTACTGAAGGGTTAGCTACAAAACAGTTCCAACTTGTTAGCAATGAGTTATTGTGTGTTGTTGAGTTAGACATGTAGTTTGTGCTTTACGATCCTTGGGGATTAGTTGTTATTCTAGACTGCTGTATTATTCTGTGTTTTCATTTTATCAGGATTTAATGAAAGACTAAGAGATTTCAGAGTTTGTCATTCATTGGAGTTGGAATGTACAAGTAAAGGTGTAATACTTGATGCTGTGAGTCGTGTTTGACTCAACATTTCTTTATGTCACCATAGTACCTGTTTATATTCTATCAACACCTCTTGTCTTTAAAGATCTTTACTGTATCTCTTTATCCTCAATATTTGGACTACTTCTTAAGCTCTTCATTTATGCTGAACTCCATCATTGCAAAAAAAACCATATGGTCACCACCCAGGAATTTTGAGCAGAGATATTTGGTGTTATGCCTACTAATCTCAAAAATAACCCCTGTAAATTATCCTATTCAAAATAAACATGAGGCCGTGGAGTAATTTTTTTCTGTCTAGCAGCAGCACAAATTTGATCCCTGTGAGGTCAGTCATAGCTGCACATCCCACACCAATTCCAGCCATGACTCCCTTAGCTCTCATCACTTTACCATCAGGTCTGTGGATTTATTGCAATGTCCACACAGAACTCACAAATAATATCCACGATTATGGAGTTTATTATGGAAGTAACAGTTTATAACTTAGGTCAGAAACCCTCAGGATAAAATTCTTCCTTCAAGATAGCTTCCCCTCAGCTGTGCTTACAGGCAGCCTTTATCTAACCTTCAATCCCTCTGGGCCCTCCCTGAGGACTCTGGGTCAGGGTTACAAAGCTCTTTTAGTTCTTCCAATTATGTGTCTCTATTCCCATCCCAAATTCCATGACTGAGTCTAGTTGACAGCCCTTGGCTCAGGCACCATGAATCAGCAATCCTGTTAAGCTCTATTTCACATCAGATTCTGGTTCCCTGATGCCTCCGCAGCTGCTGGTGCTAGTCTGGTGCTGCTGGTCTGATCTGAATCTCTTGTCTAAGTCAAGAATCTGTGCTCAGAAGGATGCACTGAACTCATTGCTTCTTTTTATTCTTAATAAAAGCAAGATTCCCATTTTCTGCCATGGAGCCTGCTCAGTTTAAGCCAGAAGGATGACAAAAATTAGCTAATACCTTAGTTAGTAGTCCACACATTTTATTTTCATATTTTCACTCCAGAGATGCTATTTACATTATTTGCAAGCAATTCAATCTCATTGTTGGGGCCACAAACATTTCCCATTTGTATAGTCTTTCCCAACCAGGTAGTGAAATTCAAAGCCCAGTGACTAGAAAAGTCATAGTGGATAACTTACCAAAGCATGTATTCATTTTGCTAAGTTGCTTTCACTCAGTTTTCATAAACTAAGGAACGGTGGGACTGTTCTTACTATGGGACTGCACAGCTGATCAATTTTTACATCACTCCCACCAAGATATAGGATGAATCTCACAATTGCCTGAATATTTTCAAGCATTTTTTTAAAAATAGGTAGGAAATTAAAAAAAGAAAGTGCCAACATGAATAAAATAAGCAGAGAGGGCACATCAATTTAATAACATGAAGACAATACTAGGTATGCTAAAAATGGTGAGTCTTGAGCCTCAATGGGCTGCCTAAATGATAACGGGCTGATTGTATCTAATTATGAAGAAAATGCAAACTTAAGAGTGTTGTGAAATTCTAGGATGGTATTGTCAAATATAGTATTCACAATAAGGTATAGTTGGCATTTTTATCATTATTTCTCAACTCCCTGAGAGTATTGGCATTCTTTAACCATATAGCATGTAAATCTCTTACTTGATATACATAACTTTGATTTTCATGGTTTTAAAAGCAAGCATTATATATCAAAGAGTCTTAATGTCTTTTTGTAGTCCCAAAAGTATTTTTTTTGAGAAGCAATCCTTTCAGAGGAATTAACAACCAAGTGAAACATAACTCAGAGGTGAGATCACATCTTGACTGTAGCCTCATTGCTAAGTAATTACATAGCAATAAATAGAAGCATTGGGCATATTTAGTTATGAATCCTGGCTTTGCTATCACCTAGAAATGATATTTTATTAAATTATTAAGCCTCTAAGATTCAGTTTCTTGACCTGTAAAATGGGGAGAATGATAAAACCTACCCTATAGGGTGGCTGAAAGCAAATTAGTATATATGTTTAACATTCAATGTCTGGTTATCTTTCTGAGCTTATCATATCAAAACACTTATCTGAGAGAGAAGAAAAATGCTAGGAAATAATAAAAATAGAGATTGAACTTGGCCTGTCCAACAAATTGTCTAGAGCCCTGAGAAGATTTTATGCTTTATTAGAAACTCAATGGGGAAATTCAACTTGTATTACTACTTCTCATCTACCCACTTGGTCACTCTGGCTTCTGCTGTTATGAGTAGGAGTATGCTATTTATTCCTTCCAAGTTAGAGAAGTTGGAAATCCTGACAGTTGTTCTACCCATTACTTCTCACATTCCACCACCTCTGAAGAGTGTTTCCTCTGCGTATTATCACATCTGCATTTTGACATTTCAGTCTCCCATTCTTTGAAGGATGTGATTTTATCTCCTTAATTAGACAATTAGAAGACACTGACCTTAGGACATGCTGGTAACAACTCAGGAGTTGGCTAGCTCTGTGCCATGAGTGCGTGCAGTCATCAACTCCTGAGGAAATCTCAAGCAGTTGACACACACTTCAGCCCTCTGGACCTCTATGTTTGCTTTCCACACCCTGCATGGTGGTGGTTCGAATCTACATGGTGGTGACTTGACTCTACTGACAGCCTTCTTTTCGAAGTTCTTCTTTGAGGATTTATTAAGATCTACTGATACTATCTCTCAGTGTCTGATGTTCCTTAGCTTTGCCCATTCAAGACTTTTGAGAACGTTTTGCATTTCAAAGGTTACATTTGGACTTTCAATGTCCTCCTGGAGTAAGTCCCATTGCAACAGAGGTGGAAATCAAAGCATGGAGAACAACCAAAAACAAAGAAGAAAATAAAACAATTGGAAAAGAAAATGTCACTGGTCAAGAAACACTGAGTTTCTTAAAAACTTCTCATTGCCACTGAGTTGGAATCGTCTTGTTGCTGACCTTCCAGCAGGGTTTTGGAGGCTGTAAATAGACTAGGAAGAGGCTGTTTTTCTCCCAAGGAGTGACTGATAGATTCAAACCACCAGAGGCCCTTTGGATTAGCAGCACAAAATCCCTATGGAATATGCCACCAGAGCTCTCTTAAAAATGATAGTAAATTTGGAAACAGGTAGTGGTAATGGCTGCATACTATAATGAATGTAATTGTTGTCTCTGGATTGTACATGTTAAAAGATGTAGAAATGGCCAGCGTCTTACTACATATAATATATATGTATTGTGACATGCTATTGTTAAGTGCCACCAAAGTTGAGTATGAGTGATAACGATATGACCCTATCAGACCCTAACAGATCTGAACATTTGCTGCACTCACTGTGTCAATCTATCTCATTAAGGGTCTTCTTCTCTTTTGATGACCCTCTGGCTTTCCACGAATGATCTCTCTTTCTAAGAAATAGCCATATTGAAGTTTGTAGTCTTTGATTCTCTAGGTGTTTCAAGTCTTCACATTCAGCAAGCAAGGTTGAGTCATCTGCATAATGCAGGTTGTTGATAAGACTTCTTCTTATCCTGATGCCACATTCTTCTTCATAGAGTCCAGCTTCACGAATGATTTGCTCAGCATACAGACTGATTAAATATGAATAAAAGATACAACCCTGACACACACCTTTCTTGATTTTAAGCCGCCCTTGTTATTCAAACTTGATTTTAAATGCCTTTCTTCTGTTCAGACAACAGGTTCCTGGTCTAGGGATAGGTATCACATGAGCATAGTTAAGTGTTCTAGAATTCCCATTCTTCTCAATGCTGGCCATAGTTTGTCATGATCCACACAGTCAAATGTCTTTGCATAGTCAATAAAACACAAATAGATATTCTTTCTTTGTTCTTTGCTTTCAGCCAGGATCCATCTGACATCAGCAATGATATATATCTCTAGTGCCAAACCCCTTCTAAACTCCGCCTGAACTTCTAGCAGTTCCCCGTCAATGTATTGTTCTAGCCATTTTTGGATGATCTTCAACAGTATTTTGATTACCTGTGATATTAATAAGTGTGTGTGTGTGTGTGTGTGTGTGTGTGTGTGTAGTGAGATAGATATGTGTGATGCAGTAAATAAAGACTATAATGAAAAGTTTCCAGCTTAGGACCTAGGACATAGTAGGAAATGCTTAAGAGTTTGAAAATCCACATCTTTTCTTTAGACTGACCTCATTTTTCTGATTGCAAAATAATTTCCAACCAAAATAAATAGACTCAAATATTGCTAGAAATTTAAGTTGGATTCAGAAGAGTATGTAGAACTATAAATATAATTGCTGATGTCAGATAGGTCTTGGCAGAAAGCAGATAATAATAAAAAGACTCTTAGGTGTCTACTGACTAAGTAAATATACTCAATTTTGTGGATCATAATAAAGTATGTGTAACATTAAGAACAATGGCAATTCCAGAACACTTAATTATGCTCATGCAGAACTGGTACATAGACCAAGAGGT
>NW_006399824.1:13136048-13153511 GCF_000299155.1 Elephantulus edwardii | reverse complement strand
TACAGAATTTTATACACTGTGTTTCATTCGTGCATATTGTGTTTCACACATTCCTTCATTCACATTGTGTGTTTCATACAATCATTGATATTCATTGTATTTTATACATTTAATTGTCATCATTAATCTATGCCTACTATTTTATCACTTTTTCAGGTCCCCATTTGCTATTTTTCCACCCACTTACCCCTTCACATTCCCCTTTTAGACTTTTATACACATTTGACTTGTTATCCTTCTATTTTTATAATGGTCTTACACACTATTTGTCCTCATGAGACTGACTTAGTTCACTCAGTGGAACACTCTGTAGACTCTCCTATGCTGTGTAGTATTTTACAAAATCACTGCTCCTTAATCCTGCGCAGTATTCCAATGCATGCACCACAATTTCTCAATCCATTTGTTTATTTGGGCATTTGGGCTTCCTCCATTTTCTTTCTATTGTGTCCAGTGCTGCTATGAACCTATGTGTACAAATCTCCATTTATGTCTCAGTAACCAATAGGTCTTTTGAACACAACAATGTGAATATTGGAAGCAAAAAATGAAGAAAGGTATGTGTCGAAGTTATATACTTTTACTGTGTCTATTAGGTCTGAATTCCTAGTAATAATCTGGGAAATTGGACTATATGAAGAATGCAACATCAAGATTTAAAAAAAAACCCATTTATTAACAACCTGTGCTGGACAATCAATAAGGATGACAGAAGAAGAGTTGATGCCTTTGAGTTGCGGTGTTGGAGAAGACTACTGAACATATCATGGACTATCAAGAGAACAAACAGGTCTGTTCTGGAGAGAGTGAGACCAGGTTGTTCTTTGGAGGAAATGATTTTGAAACTCTGTGTCACTTACTTTTCACATGTTGTCAAGAGGGGTCAGTCCTCAGATAAGGGCATCATGCTTGGAAGGGTAGAGGGTCAGTGCAGGAGAGGAAGACCCTGGATGAGATGGATTGACACAATGACAGTTAAAGTGGGGTCAAGTGTGTCAGAGATGGCGAGATTGGCTTAAGATAGGGCAAGTTTCAGAGCTGTTGTTCAAAGTCACTATGAGTCTTAGTTGACTTGACAGTACATAACAACAACAATAGGCAGATACGCAAATTATACCATCTTACTTGCTTAGAACAAAGCACTTAATGTTGAAGATCAAATACTCTAGCTTTCAATATGGCTTGCACCTCAATATAAGGAAAATAAAAATCTTCAATATTAGATCAAAACAATATCACAATAAATGACAAAAGACAAATTGTTCATTATTTCATTCTTTTTAAATCTTCAGAGACTACAGAAGCTGCAATCAAGAAAGTACACAAAAATATTGCATTGAATAAATCTGCTGCAAAAGACTTCCTCAAAATTCTCAAGGTAAAGATGTCATTTTGAAAACTAGCATGTGCCCGACCCAAGCCATAATATTTCCAATCATCTTATATGTGTGCTAAAGCCGGATAATGAGTTTGAAAGACTAAAGAAGCAATAATGCATTTGAACTACAGTGTTGATGAAAAATATATCCTAAATGACCAGAAGAGCAAATAAATCTCTATCTTAGAAGGAGAGCCAGAATGTTCCTAGAAACAAAGACATTGAAACTTATATATTTTAACAGGTTGTTGTTGTTAAGTGCCCTTGAGTTGTAGATGACTCATAGCGACCCTATGAACAAAAGACTTGAACATGTGTGTAACTTTCATTGTTTCTCTAAATTCATAGGGTTTCCAGAGGCAATCTATTTCGGAAGTGGATGCCAGTCCTGCTTCCAAGCTTGTTTTAATCAGAAAGCTCCAGGAGGGCCCTCAGAATGTTACCAGGAAGGAGAAGAACATAGTGCTTAGTAGCGGGTCAGTGAGAAAGAGGAATAACCTCAGAGAGATACACTGCAACAATAGTCTAACATAGCAAAAGTTGTGATCATGGTGCAGGACCAGTGAGTGTATTGTCCTATTTCACATAGAATCAATATGAGTTAGAACCAATCAAACAGCACTTTAATAACAAGAAATATTTTGGTGAAGCTCTTCCTTTTCACAACATAGTCTTCTAAATATACAATCAACATTCATTGTTTCCACTTACTCAAACACCTGCATGTCTCCTACTTATTCCAATCTAACCTCCACTCCCACCAGCAGACTGAGGCTCCATGAAGATCAACCACAGCTGGCTTTAGTGGGAGCTTTGCATCTTCATCTCATTTGCCTTCGCGCAAGAATATGTTGGTCAACCTCTTCTCAAAACTCCATCCCTACCTTTTTTGACATAGCTTTCTGCTTTCTCCTCCTTCATGGTTTTTCTTTCCAGTCTTTCTTTCTTTGCCCATTGCCTTAAATTGGTAGGTTAAGGACCTGCCCTTGGCAGACTGTCCTTCTCACCAGATGTAGCCATTTCTGCTGTTGTTTTCACTACCATTTACCTAACGACAACTCTCACATTCTCCTCTTCTTCCCAGTCATTGAACATCAAACACATATAACCAACCACACACTGGACCTATAGTTCTGGGTGTCCCACATGTAGCTCAAATTCAACATAAACAGAACTGAAATAACTATGGCTTATGTCCCCTTCCTATGCAGTCCATAAAGGTCCATGAGTGAAGTTACAGTTTGTGCTATGTTTTGCTTTTAAGTATTTGAGATGAATAAATCATCGAACATATAAAATTTAATCATTCTATTTCCAGCTTCTTTCCTGTCACCAAATCTATACTTTTCTACTACTCTTCTTTCTTCTGTGTTTCCAGCTTTTGCATTCCAGTCACCAATTATCATTAGCATATCTTTATTGTATATTTTGTCAATTTCTAACTGCAAAATTTGGTAAAACTCTTCAATCTCCTCCTCTTTGGCTTTAGCTCTTGGTGCATATATTTGAATAATAGTCATATTAACAGTTCTTCCTCACACCATTTTTCTTCAGAATAGAACATGAAATTGTCTTTTTAACTATAAATGCAATGTCTATTCTTCTATTTTTCATTACCAGCATAGTGTGCTGTGTGATTGTCTGATTTAAAACAATAAACTCCAGTCCATCTGATTTCACTTATTCTAATTTGTTTATGCATTCCATTTAGTTCTTTACAACTTCTAGTTTTCCAACATTCCATGTTTCATCTATTAAAAAGTGTTTACAACTGTTTCTCCTAATTTTGATTGACTTCCAATATGGGCACTGCCTCAAATATTATATCTATGTTCTTCACCAGATGGACTGTATAGGAATCAGATTGATTACATCTACAGAAGAATTTTTAGAGAAGCTCAATATCAGAAGTCAAAACCAGACCAGTACTGACTATGGAAGAGACCATCAATTACTCATGTGCAAATTCAAATTGAGGCTGAAGAAAATGAAAACAAGTCTACAACAATCACAACATGATCTTGACTCTATTCCATGTGAATTTCAAAATCATCTTAAGAAAAGGTTCAAATTGTTAAACAACAATGGTCAAAGACCAGATGCATTGGGATGACATTAAGAATATCATCCACCAAGAGAATGAAAGATCACTGCAAAGACAGAGGAAAAAGAAAAATAAACAACAACATAAAAGTCAGAGACACTGAAAATTTCACTAGAGGATCAAGAAGCCAAAACAAAGGGAAGATATGCTGAAGTAAAAGAACTGAAGATTTTAAAGGGCAGCTTGAGAAGACAAAGCAAAGTTTTATAATGTAAATGTACAGAGACTCAGTACTGGAGAGTAAAAAGAGAAGAACTTGCTCTGTATTTCTCAAGATGAAAGAATTAAAGGTAAAATTCAAACCTCGAGTTGCAATACTGAGAGATACCATAGTCAAAATCTTGAATTATTCAGGAAGCACCAAAAGAAGATGGAGGGAATACACAGAATCACTGTACCAACAACATAGAAACATTTCAGAAAGTACCATATGCTCAAAAGCCAATGGTAATGAAGGAAGTACAAGCTGTATTGAAGGAATTTTAAAAAAATAAGGCCACAGCAATCAACGGGATACCAACTGACATGTTTCAGCTAGTAGATGTAGTCCTGAATATGCTTCCCAGTCTATACAGAAAATCTAGGAGACAGCTACATGGCTGGCTGAGTGGGAGAGATCAATATTTGTTCCCATTCTCAAGAAAGGTGATCTAACATAATGTGGAAATTATCAAACAGTACTATTAATATCATGTGCAAGCAAAATGCTACTGAAGATCATGATAATATGCCTAGAACAGTACATAGACAAAGAAAAGAGAGACATTCCAACTGGATTTAGAAGAAGCCTTTATACCAGGGATATAATTGCTGATATCAGATGGATCCTAGTTGATGGCAAAGAACACCAGAAGAATGTCTATTTGTGCTTTATTGACTATGCAAAAACATTTGACTGTGTGGCTCATAATAAACTAGAACTAAGATGGAGAAGAATAAGATTCCCAGAACACTTAATGGTGTTTGTGAAAAATCTATACCAAGAGGCTGTTATGCAAACAGAAGAAGGGAACATTATATTATTTTAAATTAAGAAAGGTGTGTGTTAGGGCTGTATATTTTCTCCAAACCTATTCAATCTATACGTTGGGCAAATTATTAGAGAAGATGGACTCTATGAAGAATGTGGCATCAGAATTGGAGGTTAAGTTATCAATAATGTTGAACAGATGACACAGCCTTGCTTGCTGAAAGTGAGAAGAACTTTGCTTGCTGCAGAAGATAAAAAAAACCTACAGCCTTCGATACAAATTGCATCTCAACATTAAGAAAACAAAAATTCTCACTACTGGAACAATAGGCAACATCATGATAGATGAGAAAAGATTGAAATTTTCAACTACTTCACCTTACTTAGATCCACAATCAATACACTTGGTACCTGCAGTCAGGAGATTAGGAAAGTCTGTAGTCAATGACCTTTCCAAATTTTTGAAGAGCAATGACGTCAGTTTGAAGACCAAGGTTTGCCTGATTCAGACCATAGTCTTCTCAATCACTTGTTGTACATCTAAGAGATGCACAGAGTCTAATGATGACTAAGGATGACAGAAGAAGAATTGATACCTTAAAGCTGTGGTGTTGGAGAAGAGTACTGAATATCTTACAGACTGCCAAAAGAGCAAACAGATATGTCCTGGGAAAGATGGCGCCAGAGTGCTCCTTGGAAGCAAAGGTGATAAAGATTTGGGCATGTTGCTATTCCTTGGAGAGGGACATCATGCTTAGATAGGGTTAGGGTTGGCAAAAGAGAGGTGGACCCTCAATCAGATTAATTGACTCAGTGATTGCAACAATGGGCTCAAGTATGTCAGAGATTGTGAGAATGCACAAGCTAGAACAAGAGACAGACATGTTTATAAGTTCACTATGAGTCGTACTCCACTCAAGGACCCTAATCACAACAGTATCTGCTTCTCTCTATAGCACCTATGGTAACTCAATCCAGAAACCTGGAATTTCATTCCTATTCTCTTCTAATTTTTAATCATCTACATCTTCTACGCATTCACCAAATGTTGAAATTGTATTTTTAAAGAACTTCTCTAACCCCTCTGTCTCACAAACTTAGTTATGTTGTCAGGAAGTATGTTGTCTGTGGAAGAAGACATCATGCTTGGAAAAGTAGAAGGTCATCAAAACACAGGATGACCCTCAACAAGATGGGTTGACATAGTGACAACACCAATGTGCTTGGTCATGCCAGAGTGCGAGAATGCCACAAAGGAGGGAAAGGTTTTGATCTGTTGTTTACAGGGTCACTTTGAGTCATAGTCAAATTGACCACTCCTGGTAATTACTAATCCCTCCGTGTTCCCATGGCCTTACCTGAAACTAACTCTCATCCTTTCGTGAAATAGTTCAATAGCTTTCTGACTAGTTTCCCCACCTTCTATCTCACCACATTCTCATCCAATACCCTGTATCCACACCAATATACCCAACTGACTTCTAAAATAGTGAGTCTTCTTAGTCACTACTTTACTTAGAGACTAGCCTGTGACCTCACATTGCTTACAAGGTAGAATAAACCTATATTTTCAGGGTCTGCAAGGGACTCTGTGGCCAGACCTACACATATCATCTCTATCCTTTTCTTTTTTCCCTCTCCAACTTATGCAGGAGTCACCACATTTCATAAAGTACCTTCCAAAGCATCGTGCTATTCCATGTCCCAATACAGCTACATTTCATTTCAGTCCTACCTAACTAGTCACTATATAACTGACTTCAACTCAAAGCAAGCCTGTGTATCTCATAGTATAATCATGCCCCATTGGGTTTTCAATGGCTGATTTTTCTGAGAAGTCAATCTCCAGACCTTTCTTCCAAAACACCTCTAGGTGTGTTCCAATCTCTAACCTTTAAGTTAGCTGCACGCATGTTAACAATTTGTGCCATCCAGTCACCTAGACATCACTCACTCATTCGTTTTTCCCCCCCCAACTCACTCATTCCTGAAGGTCCCAGTCTAAGCATTGTCTTGTCAGTTTCTCTAGCTTCTCCATTCCCCTCCTTCACCCCTGTACTACTCTCCTCAGCACCTCAGAGAATTGTCTACTTTCTCCGAGCTAGCATAGCATATCTTTGTCAGGAATCTACCACACTCACTTACATGTCTATCTTGCTGGACCAAAAACCCCTCAAGTGAAGGTGGGATGATATCGCTACCCTCACCCCTGTGCACAGGGCTTGTCATCAAACCAGGCATTTGTTCTGTGGGTGATCAGTAAGAGAACACAGCACCACATTATCCTTTAAATCAACTGAAACCAGAAAGTCCAAGAAGCCACCTTCTCTTTCGGTCTCAGCAGCTCTGTTTCAGTGCTTTGAGCAGCTTCCTGAGCCTTCTCCCTGCTCAGAAAGCACTGAGACTGCAAGAAAGCCTTTACAGAGCAAGAGTGAACAGTGATTCACCTGATAGTGTGGTCTGTGGTGCTTTTGGCCCAAACCCCTACACCATTCAAAGTAAGTATCGTAAATAAAGGTCATGGTCATGGGAGGTCCCTATCAATCAAAGAATCTAACAGGAAAAAAAAAATCCCACTCTGGGATCTGGTGAGACATGTCTGCTTCAAAACATTGCAGAGAGTTAAATGACTAACATTAATGTGATCTTGGAATAGTAAACACACACCTCCCACGTGGGTAATAATATTAGTTACATTATTTGGAAAGAAAAAAAGAAAAGCCACATGTGTAGGCTGCAAGGACCATACCTGGCGGAGATGCCTGCACAGGTACTTCAAATGTGAGTGAGTAAACGTAAGCAAAAAACGTAAGGAAGGTGAATTGCCTTTCTTTTCTTTTCTTTTTTTCCCCCCTCCTCCCCACCACCCACGTGGGCACAGACATGGGCACTCCCACATGAAAGCCAGCCTGGGGGTAGTTTTACGATTTGGGGGGGGGGAGTAAAGGGGAAGAGGGAGCACAAACATTGAGGAAGAAAACAAAGGCTTTCATTTTCTCAAACTGTCACTCACTGGATTGGGAAAGAGTTTCTCAAGAATTTTGAGTGTCCTTCACAGGAAGTAACACTTCATCACACGGCTAATGATCAGCGACATTCATATCAGGGGCTGGATTTTCCCTTTTGAGGGATGGGGGGTAGAGATGGTCCCAGGCAAGCTAGGACGTCTCCTTTATCAGTCTTCTTATCCTCTGAATCCAGCACCCATCTTCCAAAGCTCCAGAGTCATGGAAGTCACATGGAAGATTCACAATGAGGGGAAGAGGGTCTGCTGATTCAAAGGGTTTACATGGTGCATGATCAACCCTCACACCCTGAAAAGTACTTTTTTCTGCATACTTAATGATTAAACAAAATGTACTTTCTGTTCATCTTCATGTCTCGTGCCTTTACCATTTCTTTCTTTCTTATACAGTTCTTCCCTAAAGTCTATCTTCAGGCTTCTTATTGTTTAAAACAAAACAAAAAAGTCTGATGGATTAATTCTCTGCCAGGTATTGGTGACAGAGTATGGTTAGTATGCATTTTTGTTTAAAAGATAGATACATACTTTAGCCAAAGGAATGATTCTCTAATGGTGAAGTTTCTGGCTTTGTCATGGGAGTTGCTGGGACTTTCCAGCGCCTCTCAAATCTACTGCTTTAGTAGCCACAGACAATGTTGACACATATGCATGACCCTCACGCTCCTGTCATACCTCAGTCTTTGACAGAGATGACAAATTTCTTCATGGTCTGCTTGGCTGCTCTTTTCAGAAACAGTAAGTTCTATCTTAATGCTCCTCACCCCATGCGCAAAGATCCTTTGTATCCAGGAATCTTCTCGCTCAACTCATCACCTTTGAGTTGGAACAGACTCATAGCTGACTCTCTAGTGAGTTTCCAAGACTGAAAACTACACGGGAGGAGGTTGTCCATCTTGCACTCTCAGAGCTGCTGGTGGATTCAAATGACTAGAGATGCACCACCTTTGTGTTAATGGTGCAACTTCCTACAGACTATATGCCACCAATGCTCTCTGTGAGCTCCTATGTGTGTTCATTTTAAGACTCAATTTATATGGTACAATAGATGACATAAAAGTCTTCATTTCAAGGGACAGTTAACTCAATAAGTATACAAATTACCCACTGTTGATACAAGAAAGTAGTGACCATAAAAAGCCCCAAAACCACATTTTTGATGCCCCATACTTGGAATAAGTCCTCTTTAAAGTCTTTAATGAGGTACCATTAGAGGGCAAGTCGGGTGTCAGTGCCCAGGCAATTGCAGCTCCAATAGTGTATACTAAGGAGCTCTGATGGCCTAGTGAATAAGGAGTTACCCTGCCAACCCAAAGGCAAACAGTTTAAATCCTCTAGTTGTTTTGCAAGAGAAATATGTGCAATCTCCTTCCATGCAATTTATAGCCTCTGAGAACCTCCTGGAGGGTCAGATATGAGTTGGTTTCCACTCAGTGGCACACGTCAACAACAAACTTTCAGTATGTGCCAAGTCTTATTACACAGATGCACCTAAGAGTAAAACTGAGAAAGGCATTGCACTAGTGGAGCTTAAAGCTGGCAGTCAGTTAAAACCATTTCTCTCTGTCCTCTTAAAGCAGAACTGGGACCAATGGGTGGGAGTCCTGGAGAGGCAGATTTCTGTTCCATATAACATACAACCAAATATAGACTGTGGTGAGCTCCACCACTGGAGGGATCTGAGAAGACACTGTTAAGACTTGTTGCAGAGAGATTTCCATGTGGTGCTGAACTGAATTCTGTACCACTGTTTCTCTCAGTATCAGACACTTCCCTCAGTGTCAATATATAGGAAAACGAAGTTTCTGTGAATAGCATGATATCTAGAGGTCTGGGGGTCTCCTTGCTGTCCTTTGATTCAGTGGCAATGCCAGAATGGTGGTCCACCAAGTCCTTTAATTTGTGGCAACATAATGCACCATGGAACAAAATGTTGCCTAATCTTTCTCAATCTCATCATCAGCTGCAGACTGGAGAGTTGTAATTCGTAGTCTTCACTGGCTGGATTCTAGAAGATCCCATGTCTTTCTTCTTGGTCTGTCCTAGCCTAGAAACCCCACTGAAATGTATTTGACATAGTAGCACATCAGCCTCCACTGATGGTTCTACCAAGGAACCATTCACAAGCCACTGAATGAGATGCTTTCAAAGTTCCTGTTCTACCTTAGTATGTGTATATCTGTGAGTTTAAACAAGATAGCTTAGATGTCTCACCAGGTTCTTCCCCTCTCCTGCTCACTTCTACTTCAACCTTTTCCGAAGAGAGAATATAGCAAAGCCAAAGGCCTTAGGAGTATAACAAAACACCTGGCCAAGAATGGTGATCTTAGATAAAATCATTGATTACTTGGAATCTGAAAATTATAACTTGATTCCTCCAGTTCCAAAGAGTCTACAGTCTAGGATCCTAAACTTTGTGGAAAAGCTAAAAGAATCAAGAAGACTGAAAAAGATCTTGAGAGAAGGGGGGAACCCCTAAAAACCTAAGCAAAAAGACACAAGTAACTCAACATGGCAAGGAAAAACTCATGTATACCATTCCCTAGAACCTGCTAGATTAATTGGTATCTTCTAACATAAGGTTCCTTCAGCCTGAGACATACCCAGTGAGTTCATCCCTGTTGATTCTGTGACTCCAGCTCTTTGCACATTTTGTTACAATACTTCGCTTTTTCTTCCTGAGCTGCCCTTTGACATCTTCTGTTCAGCTCCTTAACTTCTTGATTTATTCCCTTTGCTTTGGCTTCTTGGCATTCTAGTGCAATATTCAGAGTCTCTCCTGATATTCATCTCAGTCTTTTCTTGCTCCTCTGTCTTTGTAATGATCTTTTGTATTCTTCATGAATGTTATCTAGACATCTTCCCACAGATCCTCTGATGTTCAAGGCCTCAAACCTGTTCTTGAGATGGTTTTTAAATTCAGGTAGAATAGATTCAAGGACAAATTTTGGTTCTTGGGAGCTCTAGAGGCCTAGTGACAAGTAGCTGCACTGCAATCCTGAAGACACGTGGTTTGAATTCACCAGATGCTCCACTGGAGAAGGAGGGGCAATCTTCTCCTGTGTCAGTCAGATCCAACTCAACAGTATACAACAACAAGAAGATTCGATAAATTGACAAACATCAAAATACTAAAAAAAATGGTTCTTGTGAATTTGTTTTCATTTTCATTAGCTTCTGTTTGAATTGTCACATGAGGACTTTATGATCTGTCCCACAGTCAGCACTTGGCCTAAACAGCTGATATTGAGCTTCTCCAATGATTCTTTTCACAGATATAATAAATCTGATTCCTATGTACACCATCAGTTGAGGTCCATGTGGATAGTTACCATTTATATTTTTTATAAAAGATTTTTACAATGACTATATCATTGACTGCATAAAATTCTATCATTCTATTTCCAGCCTCATTTTTGTCACAAAGTTCACATTTTCCTACTACTGATCCTTCTTCCTTGCTCCTAACTTTTGCCAGAAGAAAATCTATTTGTATTTTATTGACTGTGTGGATCACAACAAATTGTAGCTAACATTGATAAGAACATAAACACCAGAATACTTGATTGTGCTTATGTGAAACCTATACTTAGACCAGGAAGTCATTGTATGAACAGAGCAAGGAAACACTACATGGTTTGAAATCAAGAAAGGAATGCATCAGGCCTATGTCCTTTGTCCTTATCTTTTCAATCTACATGTACAACAGTTAGTTATTCAAGAGGCTGGACTTTATGAGGAGGTATATAACATCAGGACTGAAGGAAGATGCATCAACAAACTGTGCTATGCAGATGATACAACCTTGCTTGCCGACGTTTGCTGAAGAAGCTCAAAGGCACTCAATTCGAATCTAACAGGTGATGCTAATATCTTCTGTGGAATTTATAGCCTCTGAAAGCCCACTGAAGGGTCAGCTACGAGTTGGTTCCAACTCCGAGCCACAGAACAACAACATAACAACACACATTGTCACCATGTACTGTGACTTTTCTTTTGTGGCCTTAACCTTTTATGCATTGAATTGGCTGAACCCTGTTAAGATTATTTACTCTTCTATTTGTGGCAAATAATTACCAAACTTTGTTGTTTATCTTTTAATTAGACAATTTTTAAAATAAAAATATTATCTATCTTTACACAAATACTATTCCTTTTTAAAATTTCTTACTCTGCTTTTGTGCTTAAATTCTTTCTCATGTAAAACTGATGAATATGCAATGCATTTCTTCTTGATCCTTTTTTAAAAATATGAACCATTGCTTGCATTTTGTTAAATGCTAATATTGTTGTTGTGTACTGTCAAGTCAGAATCAACCCATAGCTGTCCCTTCAACAGGTTTTGAAGGCAATAAATCACATGAGGAGATTGCTTATCTTTCCCCAATGCAGCATCAGCTGGATTTGAACCATGAACCTCTGTGTTACTTGTGCAATTCCTTACCACTAAGCCATCAAGACTTCCTAATGTTAATATGAATAGCATCTCTTTAATGACTCAGGCTTACCTTTTGAACCATGTGGAAGATTCTATTCAATAAACTTAAAAAAACTCCCAGGAACCACTGAAGTGAGTTGGGATGATTTCTCATTCTCTGTGACTGCAAATTACTGCAATCTGCTAGTTCTCTAGTTAAATTTTAGTTTTGGTCTCTTATTTGGATTCTAAGCTTCCAGCTCTCATTTCCTAGTATAGGCAATCATCTGTCACATACAGCATCCTCTTAGCAACTATATACCAAGTAGTCATATGTGCATCACTGGGAAATAAGAATATATAAGTGGAGTCTGAGTATAGAAGGAAGAATAATGCCCTCACCAAAAATTAGTTTCTAACCTGAGACAAGACCTGCGAAAGTGTTACATTATTTGACAAAGGACAATTAAATTACCTTTAAAATGTGTTTGTGTTAAATTGGATTTCTTGATTGATATAAATTGTTAGCAAGAAGATTGGAGGTTCTAATCCATCCAGAGGCACTTTGGTGAAAAGTCTGGTAATTTACTTCAGGTGCAGAAAACTCTATAGAGCATAGCTCTACTTTAACGCAATTGAAGTCACCATATTTTCCTTACAAGGGTGCTTATAAGAGATAAGATCATTATTGTGGAAAAAAGATAACTGGTAAAGCATGTATGACGATCCAATTGGGGAGGAGCAGAGGGAGGAGGACAGGGGGTGATCTTAAGGTTGCACAATTTGATGGGTGGAGGGTAGGGTGGTTAAAGGAAATGAGAAAGATCCGGTGTGAAAATCAATGTATATGAACTGTGTAAGCAAACCAGTATAAAATAAAAATTTTACTAAAAAGAAAAGAAAGACAGTGGCAGGAGAGTCATTCTCCAGAGACTGAAAGGAAATGCAACTCTGCCCAGACCTTAATTTAGCTCAGTGAGACTCATTTTGAACTTCAGACTTCCAGAACTCCAAGACAATAAATTGATGTCATTTCAAGCCATTAGACTTGTGATAATGTTTAACAGTAATGACAGAGATATGATGCATTGGGTCTAGAGGTGTGTGCCATGGAGAAAATGCCCTGAGATGTAGTGCATGGCCTCAGGGTCTGCCATTCTGGCTTCTCTGTGGTTTGGCTTCCCTCACCCTCACCTACCACTTATTTCCATTGTTTCTGGAAATCTAGATCAGAGCCTAAGGAAGGCATTCTTGTTTTACAAGAATTAGACCCAGTAACTTAAGTTACAAAGCAATGGGTCAAAGGGTGAAGTAGAAGGAGGCCAGATAGACAAAATGCATACTTAAATTCAGAGGCATCACAAGACTGATCTTTCAATCAGTTTGGAAGAAAGTTCCAAGACAGGGTCATGACTGGGTCAGGGTATCGTGGCTTAATTAATATTTGCACTGGTCAGATAACCATCTTTAGGTAAAATCCCTCTGTCTCTGAAGTTAGTGGAAGATCTGAGACACAAGGATATCTCAGCAGTAAAAGAGAATGGAGGAGTCAAAGACTGATAGAGATTTTATGTTTCTAAGAGCTCTGATTCAGATCAAATGTTAGAGCATTAACTATTCTAGAAAAAACTTGAACACTCAAAAGTAAAGCACTTACACGAATCTGGAAAGATCAGAAAACACCTACCAAGATTACCTCACAATGCATCAAAATACTTGTCTAATGCCTTGAAAGGGGCTCACAGATAGGTTAATTTATTGTGGTAGACACTGAAGAGGAATTGTAAATCTATCTCTGTATCTCTGATGTCTACCATATCATTTTTATTAGGTAACACTGGGTTGGAACCAACACTTAGCTGATCTTCCAGTGGGTTTCCAGAGGCTGCAAATCATATAGAAGGAGATCGTCCATCGTTCTCCATGGAGCTGCTGGTGGATTCAGCCTCATGCTTTCAGGTTGACAATAGAGCTCCTTACCACTAAGCCACCAGAGCTCTCTGGTGCCTTCCATAGGAGCCAGCATACAGTTAAGGCCTCAAGAAAAGTTTATTTTGATAATAAAAAATAAAGGGATTGTAAAACTGGAGTCCTTGGTTGGTGCAGATAGTTAATATGCTTTGCTATTAAGCAAACGTTTGGAGGTCCATGCAGAAACTCAACACTCACTCATCATCATTAAATTGGAACCAAGGCATAGCTAACCCTCCTTTGGCTGTCAATCACACAGAAAGAGATTGCCTATCTTTTTCTCTTGGGGAGTCTGATGGAGTAAAACAGCCAGAGAGGCATGGTCTTGGGATTAGTTGCAAAATTTCCGTCAGAGCTCTCTAGTCTACCTAAAAATACTTTGGGGGAAAAAGATGTAATTATCTAGCCCTTAAAGCTCAGTGAAGCATCATCTTACCTGGCACACTTAGAGTCTCTGTGATTCAGAATCAACTCAATGGCAAGTGGTTTTGGCTACAGCCCTCTACCACTTTAATTCCCACTTAGGAGACTAGTAATATCCAATATCGACTGTTTAATAAATGTATGGTATTTTCAGTTGCTTCATATTCTTATGAAAGTTGGACAAAAAGTAAGGATGATGGAAGAAGACTCTATGCTTTTGAATTGTGGAGTTAGTGAAGAGTATCAGATATTCAATAGACTGCCAAAAGAACAAAGAAATCAGTCAACCAGCGTGCTTCTTAGAAACAAGGTTGGAGAAGCTTTATGTCATATATTGTGGGCATGTTATTAGGAGGGGTGTGTCCATGGAGAAAGAAATAGTGCTGAGAAAAGAAGGTTCAGCAAAAGAGAAGCAGATGCTCAGTGAGATGGATTGGCAGAGTGACTGCAATAGGCTTAGTGCAACAGACATTATCCAGCTGGCAGAGGGTAGGACCAAGTATTGATCTGTGGTAGTTAGGTTATCATGAGTTGAAGTGGACTCAATGGCACCTAATTAATAAACGTTTTCAACTTTTAAAGAAAAAGGAGTTTTTATACAATTCATTAATTTAGCCTAATTCAGACAATGACAACTGAGGAGACTGTCTATTTTTCTTCCATGAAGAAGCTGGTGGATAAGACAAAGATTCTCACCACTGGACCAATTGGCAGCATCAGGATGGATGGTGAAGAGATTGAGATTCTTAACAACTTTAGTCTGCTTGGCTCCACGGTCAACACTCTTGGCACCAGCAGCCAGGAAGTAAAAAAAATGTATTGCGATGGGAAAGTCTGCTGTTAGGGACCTCTCCAGGGTACTGAAAAGCAATGGTGTCACTCTGGAGACTAAGGTGTGTCCGATACAGGCCACGGTCTTTGCAATCACTTGTTATTCATCAGAGAGTTGAACAATGACTAGGGAGGACAGAAGGAGAATTGATGCCTTTGAGTTGTGGTGTTGGAGAAGAGTATTGAATGTACCGTGGACTGCCAAGAAAATAAACAGATTCATCCTGGAGAGGGTTAAAGCAGGCTGCTCCTTGGAGGTAAGTATTCTGGGGCTTCGTCTGACATACTTTGGACATGTTGTAAGGAGAGACTGGTCCTTGGAGAAGGACATCATGCTTGGTAGGGTGGAGGGATAACGCAGGAGGGGAAGGACAAGGTGGATTGATTCAGTGGCTGGGGTAATCAGGATGGGTGTGTCAGAGGCAATGTGATTGTCACAGGATAGAGCAGGGTTTAGGGCTGTTGTACATAGGGTTGCTATGAGTCGAAAGTGACTCAACAGCACATAACAACAACAATTCAAACAAAAAGAAGGAAAAACTGCATTTCTCTGAATAGTGACAGTTAAGTGGTATCTGATAAAGCAAAATGAAGTGGCTAAATCTTAAGAATGATGATTGAATCTTAATATATAGTTTTTAAAATTCAATGTATGTATGGCATTTATAAAACAATGGGTGTATAAATTTACTCAGTAGAAGGTGATTAGAATTCTTATTTTTAATGTTTTAAAATTTTTAAAGTACTTAGGAAAATTATAGAAGTGATAATTCATAACTAGAAAAAGATATGTTTTCTTTATGGAAAAATACTTAATGGATGATGATGAAACGGAAACTTTACAAACATAGCATAACACTACATGCAATCATTGTAAATCCATATGTAGTTCTTGACTATGTTTATTACTTAAAGGAAACAGTGAATTCTCTACTAACATAAAGCATAATTCCTCAAGACAATATTAAAACGAAAAGTTTTTAGTACGGGGATTTTCACACATATGGTCTCATTCTTGGGATAAACATGTCAGGTGAGAGGTTTCATTAAAAGTCTAGAAACAGGATCATCAAGACGAAAGAGAATAGAGATCAGATAGATTGGGCAGAGTTGAATAAGTTATATCCTTAACAGATGAAAATTTGCTCTGAAAGTATAGGCTAGAGGATTTAGAGATCCAGGAAACTGACAGTCAATTTAGACCCAAATCCAACAAAAGATTAACATTTTTTGGAGTTGTATAACTTGATGGGTGAGGGGGTGAGGGAAATTGGAAGAATATTTTCTGGAAAACAATGTATATGAATTTTGCAAATAAACTAGTTGTTTTTAGTTGTTGTTAAGTGCCATCAAGTCAGAAGTAACTCATAGCGACCCTATGAACAAAAGACCTGGACACCTATATAACTTTGATCCTTTTTCCAGTTTCATAGGGTTTCTAGAGGCAAGCTATTTTGGAAGTGGATGCCGCTCATCCTTCCAAGCTTGAGCTTGTTTTAATCGGGGAGCTCCACCAAACACTGTCCACCCTGGGTAAACATTATCACATTTGACACATCAGTGTCACAGTGTTCAGCTTCACAGTAACCATGAGTTACCTCGGTACAGCAAGTGGACATACTAGGGTTATATGACCTAGAAGAATGTTTCACCAAAAACAAGTAAAGGCAGGCCTAAGGGCTACGGATTAGAGTCACCCACCTTTGGCTGGGAGCGTGACTTTCTATCCAGTAGGCAAACTGATCTCTCTCTATGCTGTTGTTGTTGCTCTTGTTGTTGTTGTTAAGTGCCATTGAGTAGAAGGCGACTCATAGCGACCCTATGAACAAAAAACCTGGACAAATGTATAACTTTCGTCCTTTCTCCAGAACTGCCACCCAAGCAGATATCTGCACACCCATGTTTATTGCTGCTTTATTCACAATAGCAAAGAGTTGGAAACAACTCAAGTGCCCATCAACAAATGAATAGATAGGGAAGCTGTTGTATATTCACACAATGGAATATTATGCAGCACTGAAAAACAAAGAACTCATGAAATATTATTTTAAAAGGGTGACTATGGGGGACATTATGCTGAATGAAATATATCAGTCACAAAAAAAGACAAATACTGTATAATGCCACTGTTATAAAACAAGATTGACATGAGGGGAAACCAAGAAAAGAGGGGATAAACAATGTATATGGCATTGAAACAGGCAAAGGAGAAAACTGTATAAAAGGAATATATGATTAGGTATTATTGGCATGAAAAGAGTCCAGAATAAGAGTTGCATGGTAAAGTGGTCTGGTGGGGGAACTGCATGACAATGAAGTAACTTTTTCCAATGAAACAAGTGAACTG
>NW_006399824.1:13126024-13135928 GCF_000299155.1 Elephantulus edwardii | reverse complement strand
CCCCACAAATATGTCTTGAAACCCCCCAAAAAAGATTAACACTTAGGAAAAATAAAAAATAAACTCAGAAATAACTTTTTTAAATTTGATCTTTTTATTTCTGGCCTCATTCCTATCACCATCAGAAATAATTTTTTTAAAAAAATTCTGCTTGCCAATCAGAAATATTGATTCCATCATTGCTTTGGTAGATAGAGGCAGGAGGGGATCAGATCCATTTATTCCATCAAGGAAGCAAATGGATGAATGTAAGTTTGAGATTTACAGCACAGGCAGGCTAAATAATTTACATTTAACTTAATTGTATAGTTTTTTCTTGATTAGGATAGAAAGGTGATAATGTACAACTCCAAGATTCCAAGTGTCAAGAATTTATTCTAATACCAGAATCCCTAGACATGTCAATGATCTGAGACTTTTCTATTTAGAGGGTTATGGTGATGAGACCTAAATGAGTTTATTTGAGGTCCAAATGGATTTTACAGCACCATTTTCTTGCTTTTGTTTGTGAAAACCAATCAAAAAGATAGTAGGTTCTTTTATTCATTAAATTAAATACCTAAACCCTTAAGAAATAGGAGATTGATTAATGAGTATGGGTTCATATCATAGATTACAAGTTATGTCAACCTTGTATATTTTTGTTCTAATGAGACTTCTGCAGCATTAGGTTAAGGAAGCACCATGGATATTCTGAAGCTTGATTTCAGCAAAGCAGTTCACAAGGTCTCTCATACTGTCTTTGTAGATGTTGCAGGCTGGGTGGTCATACCACAAAGGGTCTGTCATGCTAATACTTCAAGGTTATTTTGTTCTATTGTAAAATTACTGACAAAGACTTGGATGAAAACTTGCTGTCATTTGGAAAAAATCATAGTCTCCATGGTCTTAGTTGCAACCAGAAGAAAACAGAAGATTCCCAAGATACATCAATAGTTTGGAGCCCAGGGAGATGTTATCTAAATATAATTGTATATCAGAGACTATGCTAAGAAATACAGCTATCCAGATGTCTAGCTACAGACCTCCTCAATTGGAATTTCAAGAGTAAATCCTTTTTATTTGCTTAAAACCAAACAAATCTAACCAGATTTTCCACAATCAGCCTGGTGCTCTCCCTTCAGAACTTTACCAGAGTAATTAGGGTCATTTACCTGATAAATAAGCTGGTTGTCCCTGAGTCCATCATGATTCATGGAGATCTCATGTGTATAAATAGGCTTTTCAGTGGCTGATTTTCAGAAAATTAAAATAGCCAGACATTTGTTCTGAGATATCTCTTGGTAGACTCAAACTTCTAACCTTTCACTTAGCAGCCAAGCATGTTAACCATTTGCCATACCCAGGGGTTCCATCCTGGGAGTTATGGGTTTTCAAATTTTGAGAAAATACAATTATGGGATTTCAAATTTTGAGAACATCCTTCTTTTCATTCTATCTGAACATGACTCTTCCCCATGAGGAGGGAGCTGGGGTAGGAACCTTATTAATGTGAACACAATTTGTACTGTAGACATTTGGTACCTTAATAAGGAAAGCAGAATTATTGATGAACAACCTGTCTTAGATTGAAGTCTTGCTTCTATAACCTACCAGCTAATCAAGGATGCTCTATGCTTCTATTACCTTCTTTTAATATGTGACGATACTCTTCATGTGTGGCTACACATGTATAGGGTGACTGGCCATGGGTGCTCAGTGAAGGTTAAGCATTATCATTTTCAAGCTACCAAAAAAGACATCAACAATCTCTTTGGTTCTGTGGTTCTTTGCTCCATACTTTCACTGCAATATCTCTCTTCGTAGTTCAATATGAACACTTTTGTTGTTGTTATGTGCCATCGAGTCACTTGCGACTCATAGCGACCCTATGTACAAAGCCCTAAACTCTGCTCTATCCTGTGCCAATCACACTGTCTCCAATGCACCCATCCCGATTACCCCTGTCACTGAATCAATCCACCCCATAGAGGGCCTTCCCCTCCTCCGCCTGCACTCCACCCTCCGAAGGATGATGTCCCTCTCCAAAGACCGGTCTCTCCTTACAATATGGCCAAAGTATGTCAGACAAAGCCCCAGAATCCTTGCCTCCAAGGAGCAGCCCAGTTTAACACTCTCCAGGATGAATCTGTTTGTTTTCCTAGCAGTTCATGGTACACTCAATACTCTTCTCCAGCATCACAGCTCAAAGGTATCAATTCTCCTTTTATCCTCCCTAGTCATTGTCCAACTTGCTGAAACATAACAAGTGTTTGCAAAGACCATGGCCTGTATCAGACAGACCTTAGTATCCAGAGAGACACCATTGCTCTTCAGTACTTTGGAGAGGTCCCAAACAGCAGACTTTCCCATCGCAATGCATCTTTTAATTTCCTGGCTGCTGGTGTCAAGAATGTTGACAGTGAAGCCAAGCAAACTAAAGCTGTGAACAATCTCAATCTCTTCAACATCCATCCTGATGCTACCAACTGGTCCAGTGCTGAGAATCTTTGTCTTCTTGACATTGAGCCTCAATCCGTATTGTAGGCTGCAGTCCTTGACCCTCTGCAGCAAGCGCTTCAGGTTCTCCTCAGTTTTAGCAATCAGGGTTCTGTCATCTGCATAATGCAGATTGTTGATAGATCATCAACCAATCCTGATTCCACATTTCTCCTCATAAAGCCCAGCCTCCCAGATGATGTGTTCTTCACACAGGTTGAAAACGTATGGAGACAGGACACATCCCTGGCATACATCCTTCCCAATTTTGAACCATGCAGTGTTTCCTTGCTCTGTTCTGATGACTGCCTCTTGGTCCAAGTATAGGTTTTGCATTAGAATGATCAAGTGTTCTGGGATTCCCATTCTTCTCAGAGTCAGTTGGTTATGATCTACACAGTCAAATGCCTTTGTATAATCAATGAAACACAGATAGACATTCCTTTGGTACTCCCTGCTTTCAGCTAAGATCCATTGAACATTAGCTACAATATCCCTAGTACCACGACCCCTTCTAAACTCAAGCTTGGACTTCTGGCAGTTCTCTGCTGATGTGCTGTTCCAGTCGTTCTTGAATAATCTTCAGTAGAATCTTGTCTGCATGTGAAATCAATGATATTGCTCTATGGTTTCCACACTCTGTTGGGTCACCCTTCTTTGGAATGGGAACAAATATAGATCTCTTCCAGTCAGTTGGACAAGTGGTTGTTCTCCAGATTTCTTGGCACAACTTGGTGAGCATGTCCAGGGCAGCATCTGTTAGCTGAAATATGTCAATTGGTATACCATTTATTCTTGAGGCCTTATTTTTTGCTATTTCCTTCAAAGCAGCTTGAACTTCTTCCTTCATCACCATAGGCTCTTGCTCATATGTTGTTTCATTAAATTTTTTCTGTGTCTACCAATTCCTTTCGATACAGTGACTCAGCATATTCTTTCCATCTTCTTTTAATACTTCCTGGATCATTTACTATTCTGCCTAAAGCATCCTTGATTACAGCAACTCGAGGTTTAAATTTGTTCTTCAGTTCCTTGGCTTAAGAAATGCTGAGCGAGTTTGGCCCTTTTAATCTTCCGGCTCTAGCTCCTTGCACATTTCATTGTAATATTTTACTTTGTCATCCGTGCTGCCTTTTGGAATCTTCTGTTCAGCTCTTTAGTATCTTGAATTCTTCCTTGTGCTTTGGCTTCTCTGTGCTCCAGTGCAATATTCAGAGCTTCTTCTGATAACCTTTTGGTCTTTTCTTCCTCTCCTGTCTTTGCAATGAACGTTTGCACTCTTCCTGGATGATCCCCTTCATATCCTCCCACAACTCATCTGGTCTTTGCTCATCTACACACCAGTTTAACAGAACACATCACCTTCACTCGGGAAACATTACCACTAACCTTAAGAGACTCTGGTCACAGCATATGAAACTGTCAGCAGCTGGTGTGTCTAGAATCACAAAAGTCAAGGAAGCTTCAGATATAAGCTATCGTATCAAGGGCTGGACAATGGGAGATAGATGTTGAAGGGAGTGGGTAGAAGTGGAGTATCTTGATGGATGGTGGAGCAGGGAAATAAGTGGGTCAAGACATTTGTGCCAAGGGTAGGGACGACACTGAAACTAATGGTTAATTCCACAATAAGGGAATGTTCAGATTTAGAGAACATTCATATTAAAACAGACTAGGAAGAAGGATTGGCCATCCACTTCTGAAATAGCAGGCCTCTGAAAACCCTATGTATAACAGAACACACATAGAATAACAGAAAGGGGAACTGAGGTGGAGCTTTCAAGTATGGAAATACAAAGGGAGAGGAACAGTTGTAAACAGACACTAGTGATTGGAACATGGAATGTGAGAACCATGAATGTAGGAAAATTAGATATCGTTAAGGAAGAAATGGAATGCATAAATATTGACATACTAGGCTTTGGTGAGATGAGATGGGCTGGCATGGGGCATTTTGAATCGGATGATTATGTATATTACTCCGGAGATGAAAAGGTGAGGAAAAATGGGGTTGCTTTCATAGAAAAGCCATTTCTAGATACATCTTGAAGTACAATATTATGAGTGACAGGATAATATCCATATGCATACATGGAAGTCCAGGAAATACTACTATCATTCAAATATATACACCAACAACCAGAGCCAAAGAAGAGGAAATAGAAGATTTCTACCAACTTTTAAAGTCAGAGATCCATCGAACATGCAATCAAGATGCATTGATAATAATGGATGACTGGAATGCAAAAGTTGGGAAGAAAGAAGAAGATTCAGTAGTTGGAAAACATGGACTCGGTGACAGAAATGTAGCTAGAGATGGAAAGATTGAATTTTGCAGAATCATTGACTTATTCATCGCAAACACATAAACGTAGGTTATACACATGGATTTCACCTGATGGTATGCATAGGAATCACATTGATTACATCTGCTGAAAGAATCGCTGGAGAAGCTCAATTATCAGCTGTGAAAACTAGGCCAAGAGCTGATTGTGGAAACAGACCACCAACTACTCATATGCAAGTTCAAGCTGAAGCTGAGGAAAATTAAACCGAATCATTGGGAACCAAAATACAACTTTGAGTCTATCCCACTATGAACAATATGTGTTCTTTTCTCAAAGAACTATCTCAGCTTCTACAAAGACAATGAAAGACCTTGTCAAATACTTTACTGAAATCTCTGTGTGGCACACATGATTAACTGTTAGATTATTAGTTGAATGGTGATTTGAACCCATGCAGAGGCACTTCAGAAGACAGTCTACGTGATCTACTTTCAAAAGTTCACAACTTCAAAACCCCTATGTAGTGGTTCAATTCTGCCCACATGGGATCACTATGACTCAGGATCAACTCAACAGCAACTAATAATACAGCCATGTGTTTAGCATTAGACCTCTTACAGATGTAGCTTTTTATTTACAATATCATGAAAAATACTTATTTACACATATGAGAAGACTTAGGGGGAGTAGATAAGCTCTCCAAGCCACCCAACCTCTAGAAACAGAATCTAGAATCACATACATACAACAAAAATGTGGCTAATAAGCTTGTACTGAGGATTCCCCATGGCACTTTTTAAAAATTGTTGTTATAGGTGTAGAGTAAACTTTGCCCTTTAAAACAAAAATCTAAAAAGAGACATTTTGAAACTGCGAGGGAGGGGAGAAGTCACACCACCTACATTCTCCATTACTTGAGTAACTTAGCTGTTAGCCAGAGGAAAAGCCCTCCACCTAGCAGCCATGATGCACTTTTCTCTCCCTTTCTCCTTCTCTCTCTCTTTTACACACACACACACACACACACACACACACACACACACACACACATCCTTATTTAAAATTATGATATTCCCTTCTCTGACACTTTTATTCCTCTTTCTCACTCCTAACCCCTCCAGCTTTATTTTTCTCCTTATCTCTATGCACTACCATTTTGGTTATTTATCTTATTAAGACTCTTACCCACTGGAATACTAGATCCTTGAGGGAACAAATGTTTTACCTATTTTGTTAACTCTTTTATCTATATAACCAGAACAGCCTGACATGCATTGGCACTCAATAAATATCGGTGGAATGGAGGGATCCATGAGTGAACAACTAGACAAAAAGAAATTTTTAGTGACTGTTGAATGTAATTGTTACCTTTTTAAGGACATAGATGGTCTTCTAGAAATAGAGATTACTTTTATAATAATATTTTTTATTATTGAAAAGTAACTTCAATTGTTTGGGAACTTGCTCATTTGAAGCTCTATTGGTGCAATTGTTAACAGCTTTACTATTAGCAGAAAAGTTAGTGCTTTGAACCAGTAGCAGGTGTACACAAACTGTAAAGATTACAGCTACATATCCTTGGAAACCCTATGGGGCATTTCTGCCCTCTCTCACAGGACCATATCAGTCAGAATCAGCGAGATAAGTAAGTTTGTTTAATATTAAATTCTAAGTTACCCAGTTCAGTAAACCATACATTTCTTGCGAGGTCTCAGACTAATACACTATGAAATTGGGGAAAATGTCTAAGATTAAAGTTCTAATCCCAGTTTCATCACTGACTTGCTCAAGATTACTCAGTCTCTTCTCTCTGCTCAGGGTCTTCCTCTATAAACTAAGTTAATTGGGCAAGATGACCTCTAAAGGTCTGTGATTCTAAGAAGACTGTTGCTTAGAAAACAAATTTGTTACTTTACCATTGGCTAAAACTGTTGGCTTGAACCAAACAGATTTTGAAAATGGGCCACTCTTCCAGGAACTTACGTCACAGGGTTGTAGCTAGACTACACAGGAAAGTTAAGCTTAGCACTGTTGTACTATGGTGAAGTACTTACATTTCCAAACCAGAACACACAGATTCTGAGTACTTCCTAAATTCTCCATTTTGGCTATCTATATTAAAAACATGTGAAGAACTATATTAAAAACACCTGCAACTTCTGCTCTACTTTGAGTAGATGCAAAGTACCTATATTGTTGAAAGGGTCACCTTTTTTAGTCTACTAAGAACAAACCAATTTTTTCTGCTGCTAGCTGTTAGATCTCAGATACTACCTTTAGCTTCTGTTGAGGATTTTCTTATTGTCAACCCAAATTTTGTAGCTATTAAGTGTCATTAAGCTGATTACAACTCATAGTGACCCTATGATCAATGGACCTGAACCCTGGGCTATCTTATGCCATCCTTATCATCTCTGCCACACTTAAACACTTTGCTATAGTCACCGTGTCAATCCATCTCATTGAGGGTCTCATCTCTTTCATTTCCTCTACTTTTCTGAGCATCTTGACAGTATTCCCTAAGTATATTTTACCTTCCTTGCCTCTAAGGAGCATTATGATTGCCCCTCTTCAACATATATCTGTTTGTTCTCTCGGCAGTCCATGAGATATTTAGTATTCTTCTCCAACACTACCGCTCAAATACATCAACAAAGGTTCTTTTGTTTTTTTCACTATCCAACTCTCATATATAGACAATAAAAACTGAATGGGAACAAAGGAATCTTCCTGGGAAGTTGATAGTTGTGCTTGTTGTTATGTGCCTTGAAGTCAGAACCAACTCATACTGTTGGCCCTGCAGCAGGTTTTCAGAGACTGTATATCACATAGGAAAAGATTGTCCATACCTCTCCCAAAGAGCCACCTGACTTTGGGTTGGCAGAGCAGTTCCTTCTCTACCAGCCACTAGGGTTCCAATGGAAATTGATTAGTCAACTAATACTGAAGATTTTAGAGTAGGACATTTGAAAGTTAGAGCATGTACAAGGCTGTGGGCTCCTACATTCACTGATCAGGACAATGGGACTGCCAACTGTGTGGTGGCAGGAGGGACTGTCTGCTTTTATACTTTTCCCATGCTCACATCCATGACAGGGGATTTGTTCGGTTTTGAAAAATATTTCTCCAAAGTTATGATCTAAAACACGCTTAGTAACAGCAATCAAGATTGATTTAAGTCTATCAAGAAGGAGACCAGGAAAAACCATCACCTCCCAATTGGCCATAAAAGCTTGAGAAGATAAAGAAGCAGATAGGAAAGGAGGCAGAAAGAACAAAGAAGGGAGCCCAAGAGTCTGACAAAGCTGACCGCATGAATTGAAGAGAAGGGACGAAGTTGCGCAAAAATTAAAATTTTTTTAAAAATCAGCCAAATGATAAAATTTTAAAAATATGAGTTAACATATGCAAAGTATTTATAACAGGACCTGGCACATGATACATTATCATTAAATGTAAAGTTATCATTGTATATTATCATAAAATGTAATATTTTTAAAAGTATGAATCCAGAATTAAGGTTGCATAGAGAAGTGTACTCAGGGTGGGGGTGGGGGGAAGGGATGTGGGAATTGTATACTAATGAAGGAATATTTTTTTTTTCTCTTTTCTTTTTCTCTTCGGAGGGGGGAGTGAGCTGGTGGGCAGGGAGGAAAGTGCGGCAATGAATGAATGGAAATCCAAAACCTCTGTAAATGTCTATTAAAATTAATAATTTTTTAAAAAGAAAGAAAGTTAGGCAAAGAAATTAAAAAAAAAAATCTTCCTTTTACATCTTTTTCTCTGAACTCAGATCATTCCTGAATTTCCCCTAGGAATTCCATCTTAATTCTGATAATGTGAACATTTTCAACTACTAAGGACAGCTCCAGAAGGCAAAACACAGTATTATAAAGAAATGTGAAGATACCTAGGATTGGAGAATAAAATAGGAAGAACTTGTTTGACATTTCTCAAGATGAAAGAAATGAAAAAGCAAATTCAAGCCTTGAGTTGTAATACTGAGAGATGCTATAGGCAAAATCTTGAATGGCCCAACAAGTATCAGAAGATAGAAGGAATACATAGAATCATTGTGCCAGAAAGAATTGGCTGGCACGGAAATAGTTTAGGAAGTACCATATGATTGGCAGCATCATGATAGATGGTGAAGAGACTGAGAGTGTTAACAGCTTTATTTTGTTTTAATCAACATTCTTCGCACCAGAAACAAGGAAATAAAAATATATATTTCATTGAGAAGGTCTGCTGTCAGAGATTTCTCCAAAGTACTGAAGAACAATGATGTCAGTCTGGAGACTAAGGTGTGTGTGATACCTGTGTCTTTGCAATCACTTGCTATGCATCAGAGAGTTGGACAATGGCTAGGGATGATAGAAAAAGATTTGATGCCTTTGAGCTGTGGTGCTGGAGAAGAGTATTGAATACAAACTGATTTGTCCTGGAGATGGTGAAACCGGGCTGCTCCTTGGAGGGAAGGATTCTGAAGCTTCATCTGACATACTTTGGGCATGTTGCAAGAAGAGACCAGTTCTTGGAGAGGGACATCATGTTTGGGATAGTAGAGGGACAGTGCAGGAGAGGAAGATTCTCGATGAGATGGTCAATTCAGTGATTGGGGTAATGAGAGTAGGTGTGTCGAAAACAGTGAGGTTGGCACTGGATAGAGCAGGGTTTAGGGCTCTTGTGCACAGGGTCACTATGAGTCACAAGCAACTTGATGGCATATAACAACAACAACATGTTCTACACAGTGGCAGAGATTTGATTTTGTCCTAAAAGAATCAGACCTTAAACATTTTCTAAAAGGACATCACATGTGTAAGTAGGAGGAAATCTGGTAGTGATTCTAAAGACAGGCAGAAAGTGAAATAGAACCATAAGCGAATCAATAGTTAGAGTATATGGCCCTCCAATACCAGGAGATTCTTGGATAATTTTCAGCAGAATCTTGCTTGCGTGTGATATCAATGATATTTTTCGATAATTTCCACACTCTGTTGGGTCACCTTTCTTTGGAATGGGAACAAACATCGATCTTTTCCAGTCAGTGGGCCAGCTGGCTGTTCTCCAGATTTCTTGGCACAACTTAGTGAGCACATCCAGGCCCGTGTTTGTTGAAATATGTCAATTGGTAT
>NW_006399824.1:13110234-13124479 GCF_000299155.1 Elephantulus edwardii | reverse complement strand
AGTGTTGAATATACCATGGACTGCTAAGAGAATAAACAGGTTTGTCCTGGAGAGGGTGAAGCCAGAGTGTTCCCTGGAGTCAAGGATTCTGAAGCTTCATCTGACATATTTTGGGCATGTTGCAAGGAGGGACTGGTCCTTAGAGAGGGACATCATGTTTGGTAGAGTGGAGGAGTGGTGAAGGATAGGAAGACCTTTGATGAGATGGGTCGATTCTGTGACTGGAGTGGTGAGAATAAGTGCGTTTGAGATGGCTAGGTTGGCACAGGATAGAAGAGAATTTAGAGCTCTTGTACATGGGGTCACTATGAGTCACAAGCGACTCGATGGCACATAACAACAACAACACCAGAAGTGACTGATTTCTTCTGGGGATGCTGATTCACTTCTGGAAGTGAAAAGAATGAAGCTCATAGGTCCACTAATACAGGCCCACTGATCACCAATGGGCCAAATGGGAGCATCATTATGGATGGAGAAGAGACTGAGGTTGTTAACAGTTTCAGCTTGCTCAGCCCCATGATCAACGCTCTTGGTATTCAAAAAACAAATGCATTGGGGAGGTTAGCTGTCAGGGTCCTCTCCAAAGTGCTGAAAAAGCAATGATATTCTAGAGACTAAGATGTGCCTGATCCAAGGCCATGGTCTTCACAATTATTTGCTATGCATCAGAGATCAGGACAATGACTAAGGTTGAAAGAAGAAGAATTGATGCCTTTGAGCTGTGATGCTGGAGAAGAGTACTGAACATACCATCAACCACCAGGAGAACCAAATTTCTCTTTGTAGGCAAGGATTTTGAAGCTGCATCTCAAATAATTTGGGCACGTGACCAGGAGGGACCAGTCCTTGGAGAAGGACATCATGCTTGGAAGGGTAGAGGGACAGCACAGGAGAGGAAGACCCCGAATAAAATGTATTGACAGTAACTGGAGCAAATGGGATTAGGTGTGTTAGAGTCAGTGACACAGGTTCAGGACAGGGCAGGATTCAGAGCTATTGTACTCTGAGTTGCAGGAGACTCAATGGATGGCACATAACAACAATAATGCCTATCGTGTATTGTTATTGTTATTAACCCTCCAGTGTATTTTCAGAGGCTGTAAATTCAGAGGAGACTGCTCCTCTTCCTCCCACAGAGCAGCTGGTGGAATCAAACTGTGTGCCTTTGGGATGAAACACAACTCTTTACCCATTGACTACCACAGATTACAATTCAGATTAGCAACAAGAAAGTCCAAACAGCTCTAATGAGCTTGTGAGCCATTTGATCTTAAGCCTCACTGCTTGTTGAACATTTCAAAGCCCCCTTAGTCCTGCCAGTTAGGGTGTCTTCCCTCAGTTCTCCGTCCAGTGTGCTCTGGTGAAAGCTCCTGACTCTGGCTCTGTGGGGCAGCACTTCCAAGTCAGCTCAGTCTAGTGTTGATTTCTGGTTCTCAGCTGAGGCTGGTACTGTTCTCTGTTTCCTCTTCCTTGCTGGTTGTGAGACTTTTCATATCACATGTAACTCGTTTTAAGGTAATAACTTTGAGGGTAAGGATTTGGCCTTTGTCAAGAGGGTTTATGGCCACAGGAATTTAGTACAGGGAGGTTATTGCACCTTTGATCTTTGCATTAATGCTCTCCTCTGTAGGATCTTATTCCCAACCCATTATCTGTACTCTCCCAGCCCAATCAAAGTATTCCTGTGCGTGTTCCTGTTCTGCAGGGGCCCTGGGTGGCGGGCAGGGGGGTCAGTTCTCAGAGGACAGTTCACTAGCACCATGGGGCATGTATTTGATCCAAGGGAATGTTTGCACCACTCTGACAGCATCAATATGTTCTGTGCTTAAAGAGGATCCTTTAGCTAGTTGTTGTTGTTGATTGCATTCAAGTCGAGCACTACTCATAGTAATCCTACGAACAAAAGGCCTGAAGCCCATCTACAACTATCAACATTTATCAAAGTTCATAGAGTTTCCGAAGGCATGTTGTTTAGGAAGTGAATGCTACTTCTGCTTCCAAACAACTATTTAGTGAATATTAATAGCAAAATTAAAGGGAGCTCTGGTGGCCTAATGGCAAGAAGCTGCACTGCAATCCCAAAGGCACGTGGTTCCAGGACACCAGCTTCTCTACGGGAGAAGGATGGACAAAATTAACTGCCTCTGAAAACCAACCGGAGGATTCTAACTCGATGGTACTCAACAACAGCAATATAAAAATGATTGTCTTCAAGATGGAACCAACTCATAACTGACCCTCTAGATGGCTTTTTTAAAGGCTGTAAATTTCAAGGAAGAAGATTGCCAATCTTTCTGCCATAGAGCTACTGATGGATTCGAAGTACCGGAGAAGAGCTGGCTTTGGGTTCATTGGGTAACTCCCTGCAGACTAGTCCACCGGAGTCGCCTGTGTGTTATTGAGAGTTCCCTATTTATTTCTGAGGGTGTTTTGAATACCAAATCAGTAGGTCTGACCAGTTCAATGACACCAAAAACCTCAATAATTCTCTGAGAGGCCAAAATATGATTAATTCAGCCTTAATGTGGTTATCGTGTCAAAATCCTTGTTAATCAGCTAGGATTGTGCTGAACGGAATCTGCACACCAAAATATGGTGGTTCTGCCTGAGAAAGTCACAAGGTTTTGGCAGATCGATTTACCAGGCAGAAAGAGAAAAGTATTTGAGATAGAATACATCACAAAAAGAGTAATGAAATGTGTTCCTTATCTGTTGTACCAATTGCATAGATGCATACCTGTGGTTTGTTCAGTGGTGTTCTGAGCTGTATCTGCATTTTTGTCAGCATATCATCTAACCTTTGTATACCATTGTATGACTTAGCTGCACACTGGTCTCTAACAAGACGATATTCTGAAAAGGTCAGCACTGTGCCACACCGCCCACAGCCTCTTCTGAGGGGATCCACCCTGCCCACACTTCCTGCCGAAGGGGCAGGCCCAAGCGCCATATTCAGGTAGAATGTCCTACCTCTTCTGTCCACAGATGATTGGCCCTGACATTGGTTCATAAGCAGAGGTGAGCATCCATACACTATCTAGGGAATTCTAATCTTTCCTGAAGAAGCAGGCCAATTAGATTCTTTCTGAACTTGAAGCAAGTCTTCATCATGGTGTGTGAGGATTCGAAAAAATAGCTATGTCTTCTTGTTGTGTGCCATCGAGTCACCTGCTCATAGTGACCCTATGTACAGTAGCTCTGAACTCTACCTGATCCTGAACCAAACTCTTCATCTCTGACAGATGAAGTCACTGAGTCAATCCATCAAATCCTTAATCTTCCTCTCCTGTGCTGTCCCCCCATCCTTCCAAGCATGATGTCCTTCTCCAAAGACTGGTCCCTCCCAGCCATGTGCCCAAAGTATGTGAGATGGAGCTTCAAACTCCATGCCTCCAGAGAGCAGCTTGGTTTCACCCTCTCCAGGACAGACCTGTTTGTTCTCTTTGCAGTCCATGGTATATTCCACACCCTTCTCCAGAACCATAACTCAGAGACATAGAAATCTTCTATCATTCTTATTGTACAGCTCTCTGGTGCATAGCAAGTAATTGTGAAGACAATGGCCTGGACCAGGCACACCTTAGTATCCAGACTGACATCCTTGCTCTTCAGTATTCTAGAGAGATCCCTAACAGCAGCTGGTCATTTTTGAATATTCTTTTTTTTTTTCTTTAAACCATTTTTTTTGTGATGAGAATGATTCCCTGGGAACATTATAGGATGGAAGGTGTTTTCAGAGTCAGTCTGCAAGCATCATTGATGATGTTTGATGTCCAGGTATGAAGTCCTCTTGATCTGGTTGTTATGTTGTGTCTATTTTATTGTCTGTGCTTCATAAAGAAGGAGACATTCTGCCTGCTGGTTTTATGGATGTGATCAGCATTGACAAGACTGGAGAGAATTTCCGTTGATCGGTGACACCAAGGGTCGATTTGCCGTTCACCGCATTACACCGTTGCTGAAGAGAGACAGGAGATTGGCTGCAAATCAGAGCAGTGGATGAAATGATCTCTGGCTATCAGCAAAGTTGATATGAATGAAAATAGTTTCTCTCTTCTCTGTGGTTTATGTCTGACCCCTGGGAGCCTAAACTTGTCTCCATCTTGGTCACTCAAAGCCACTGGCGTGGTTAGGGTCTTTGGCTGGTTGCTTAATTTATTTTTTTAATAAATTTTTAGTTTATACTGATTTGCTTACAGAAATCCGTCTTTTGATTTCCTGATTGCTGATGCCAAGAATGTTGACTGTGGAGCCAAGCAAGCTAAAATTATTAACAATCTCAATATCTTCTCTAACATGAAGCTGCCAATTGGCCCAGTGGTGAGAATCTTTGTTTCCTTGATGTTGAGCTTCAATCCTTGCTGAAGACTATAGTTCTTGATCTTCTGCAACAAATGCCTCATGTCCTCTTCAGTTTCAGCAAGTAAGGTTGTGTCATCTGCAAAAATACATGGTTTTTTATGAATCTTCCTCCAACCTCATAAAGTTCAACCTCTTGAATTATCTGTTCTTCATATAGGTTGAAAAGGTATGAAGATAGGTTGCATCCCTGATGTACACCTTTCCTGATCCTGAACCATGTAGTGTTTTCTTGCCTTGTTCTGACTACTGCTTCCTGGTCAAGTATAGGATTTGCATGAGCACAATTAAGTGTTCTGGTATTCCATTCTTCTCAAGGTTAGTCACAATTTGTTGTGAACCACACAATAAAATGCCTTTGCGTAGTCAATTTGGCAAACATTCACTCACCTGGTACTCTCTGCTTTTGGCCAAGATCCATCTAACTTTGGCTATGAAGTCCCTAGTGCCACAGATAGCTTGTTCATCTGGCAGTTCTCTGCTAATGACTGTTCCAGTCAATTTTGGATAATTTTTAACAGGATATTACTTGTGTGTGATATTAATGATGTTGTTGTTGTTGTTGTTGTTGTTGTTATGTGCCATCAAGTCACTTGTGACTCATAGTGTCCCTATGCACAACAGCCCTAAACTCTGCTGTATCCCTTGCCAATCTTATTGTCTCCGACATGTCTATCCCCATGATCCCAGTGAGTGAATAAATCCATCTCATTGAGGATCTGCTGCTGCTGCACTATCCCTCCACTTTCCCAAGCATGACATCCCTCTCCAAGGACTGACTGATCCTGCCTTGCAACATGTCCAGAGTATGTCAGATGGAGCTTCAGAATCCTTGCCTCCAAGGAATAGCCTGGCTTCACCCTCTCCAGGATGAACTTATTTATTCTCCTAGCAGTTTATAGTATATTCAATACTCTTCTCCAGCACCAAAGCTCAAAGGCATCAACTCTCCTTCTATCATCCCTAGTCATTGTCCAGCTCTCTGATTCATAACAAGTAATTGCAAAGACCATGGCCTAGACCAGGAGCACCTTAGTCTCCAGACTATTTCTGACAGCTGACTTTCCCAGTGCAATTTGTCTCTTGATTTCCTAGCTGCTGGTACCAAAATTGTTGATTGTAGGGCCAAGAAAACTGACACTGTCAACAATCTCAATCTCTACATCATCCATCATGATGCTGCCAATCAACTTAGTGGTGAGAATCTTTGTTTTTTTGATGCTGAGCTTCAATCCATATTGAAGGTTGTAGTCCTTGACCTTCTGCAGCAAGAGCTTCAGGTCCTCCTCAGTTTCAGGAAGCAGGGTTGTGTCATCTGCATAACTTAATTGTTGATGAGTCTTCTCCAATTCTGATGCCATACTTCTCTTCATAAAGGCCAGCCTCCTGGTTAATCTGTTCTTCATATAGATTGAAAAAATATGAACATAGGACACATCCTTGATGAGCACCTTTCCCAGTTTTGAACCATATAGCATTTCCTTGCTCTGTTCTGATGACTGCTTCCTGGTCTAAGAATAAGTTTCACATAAGCACAACCAAGTATTCTGGGATTCCCATTCTTCTCAGAGTCAACAACTGTGTGTGATCCACACAGTCAAATGTTTTTGCATAGTAAATGAAACACAGTTAGACATTCCTCTGCTACTGTCTGCTTTCAGCCAAGATCCATCTAACACTAGCTGTAATATCCCTAGTGCCATAAACTCTTCTAAATCCAGCCTGCACTTCAGGCAGTTCTCTGTTGATATGCTGTTCCGTCATTTTTTTACAATCTTCAGCAAAATCTTGCTCATATATCATGTAAATGATCTAGATCACATTAAAAATTGGAAGGGTGTGCATCAAGGATGTGTCCTATCTCCTGTCTTTGATATCGTAATTATATTACTGTTCAATAATTCCTACACTCTGTCAGATCATCTTTCTTTGGAATGAGAACAAATATAGATCTCTTCTAGTCAGTAGGCCAGGTGGTTAGCCTCCAGATTTCTTTGCACAACTTGGTGAGCATATCCAGGGCAGCATCTGTTGGTTGAAATACATAAAATGGCATGCCATCAATTTCTGTGGCCTTGTTTTTTGCCAATTCTTTCAGAGCAGCTTGAACTTCCTCCTTCATCACCACAGCTTTTGTTCATACATTGTTTCATGAAATACTGGTCACCTTTTCTTTAAATTGGGAATACAGATCTCTTGGCCTGGTAGTTGTCCTCCAGACTTTTTGGCACAACATGGTGAGTGCAGTGTCCAGTGTCTGTCAGACTACTGCCGGAGGGCAGTATCTGTTTGCTGAAATATATCAATTGGTATGTTGTCAATTCCTGGGACATTGCCAATTTTGCCAATTTTTTTTTACCAATTCTTTCTTTGGGGAACCTTAAACTTCCTCTTTCATCACCATTGCCTCTTGATTATATGTTGTTTCATGAAATTCTTCTGTGTCAGCCAATTCTTTTTGGTATAGTGACTCTGTATACTCCTTCCACCTTCTTTTGACATTTCCTAGGTCATTCAATATTCTGCATTCAGCATCATGTCTTAAATGGTTTAATCCTAGAAATGGACATGGAAGCTTCCTTAAAGCTAGAATCACCTATTATTTCTGGACACGTAGGGCCAAGACTCAATATGGTTCCTGTTCTTGTTTTTCTTTGGATGTTTCCCCGTCATTTTAAAATATTATGACCTGATACCATGTTTTAAAGTTCCTGGTCTTGAGGTGACTGCCTTTCCTTGAAGCACAAAAATTCAGAGGGAAATGGAAATATGGGGCCTACTGAACTTTGGGGCCATGAAGACCTTTTGGAGATTTCAAAAGAAGCAAGACAAGCTGCTAGGGAGGCAACAGCAATTTTTTAAAAAGTTAAAAAACAAAAAAGGGAACTGAAAACTTTAAAGACGATTTGGAAAATTTGCGTGTACATGTGTCTCTATTTGGCACTTGGTGACTCTGCAGTAGCAGTGCCATGAATGTAGAAGACATGGCCCCACTGAGCTGGTTCTCATGAGCGAAACTTCGCATTTTAACGACCAGATTTAAAATAGCCTATGAATGACTGATGGTTATGAAATAGGCTACATATACAGGAATCACAAGTCATTGAAGCCAATTCATAAGAAAAACAGGACAGTAATGCTTGAGGCAGCCCCAAAGCAGGTGCCGGGCTGAGGGTGTGTCTATATGGTCCTAGTTTTTATTTCCACTCTGCTTTGGAAACTAAATGACCTGCTCTCTATTTTAAAATGTAAATGTATTTTTATTCATATAGAGTGTGACTAAATAAAACACAGTTTCCAAATAGTATTTCAAGGCTATTATAGCATTTTATGGTCAACACTATCTTCCATGACCTAAACACAAATTTGGGTGATTCCTATATTTTCTAATTTATTTAGAAATTAATTAGCTTTGTGTCAGTTTTTGAGTACCTGTATTATATAAATTATATCTTTTTCTCCTGTGGAGAGGCAATATGGTGAATTCATTAAGATATGGACTTTGAAGGTAGATGGTCTGGATTCAGAAGCAGGCTGTATGGCAAGCCATATAGTCTTAGACAAGTTGCTTTTGTAGGTCCTTTATTCCTCAAACAAGAACCTACCTCTCATTTCTCTGTTGTACTGTGGAGGCTTGCATGTTGTTCTGTTGTTATCAAGTGTTTCAAATTCCAGCAAGATCACCTATGGTGGACAGCTTTCAGCAAGACTTCTAGACTAAAATGAGAAAGAAAGGTCTGGCAATCAACTTCTTAACATTCTTGTTGTTATTTAAGTGCCATCAAGTTGAATATAATTCACAATGACCCTTTGAACAACAGATCTGAACTCTGTCCCATCTTGTCCCATCTTTATCATTCCTGACACATGTGAGCCCATTGCTAAAGGCACTGTATCAATCCATCTTGTTTAAGGCCTTCCTCTCCTTCACTGACCCTTCACCTTTCTAAGAATGATGTCGCTCTCCAAGGGCTAGTCTCTCCTAACAACATGCTCAAAATATGTGAGACAGAGCTTCTCCATCCTTGCTTCCAAGGAGCCCTCTGGTTGCACTTTCTTCAAGATGTATTTGTTTGATCTTTTGGCAGTCCATGGGCTATTCAATTATTTCCTCCAACATGACATCTCAAAGGTATCATTTCTTCTTCTGTCATCCTTATTTAGTCCAGGTCTATGAAGACAGCAGGTGATTGGAAGGACCCTTGCTTGAATCAGGCACACCTTATTCTTTAAACAGACATCATTGCTCTTGAGGACTTTGGAAAGATCCCTGACAACAGACTTTCCTAATGTGATAGTCTCCTAGTCTCCTGACTGCTAGTATCGAAGGGTGTTGATTATGGATCTAAGTAAGACAAAATCGTTAGCAACATCAATCTTTTTCCTATCTATAATGATGTTTCCTGTTGGCCTGGTGGTGAGGATTTTTGTTTCTTGAGGTTGAGATGTAATCCATATAGAATGCTCTAGTCCTTGATCTTTTGCAAGAAGCACCTCTGGTCCTCCTTACTTATAGCAAGCAAAGTTGTGTCATCTGCATATTACAAGTTATTGATGAGTCTTCCTTCATTCCAGCTTCTCTAATGATTTGTTTAGCTAACGGGTATAATAAATATAGAGGAAAAAAATACAGACCTGATAGACACACGAACATCACAATGTAATACCATTCACTAAGATACTACTGGGCCAGGCAACATTTCATTTTTTGCCCACAGGGTTATCATAAGCCAGAGTCCACTCATTAGAAACTAATAAAACAAGGATCACAATAATAACAGTATTTACCACACATAATGTGGCATGAGTTAAATGATTGAAAACACATAAAGGGCCAGTTCTTTGCCCATGGAAAGTATTCTGGAAATGTTTGCTATTAATCTATTTTTTTTTTGCTGAATTCACAAAATAAATAAGCCAACACATACTGAGTCCATGCAGGCACTATGCTACGTGCTGCTAACTTTTGTAATCCTGCAGAAAATTCATAAGAGCATAAAGAGAATCACCTAAGTTTTGTTTAAATAGATGAGAGAGTAGGAAAAATAAACTGATTTGTTGACAGCTTCTTGGTTACTCAGGGTAGAGCTAGGATTCATTTAACATGCATTGTGGAGTATTGACTACACACTCTCCTCTCATTGCCTTCGGGTAAGAACACCAACTCATAGCCCCCGCCCTGGGTTTCTGAGGCTGTAAATCACACCAGAGGAGATTGCTTGTCTTTTTCTCACAGAGCCACTGGTGGATTCACAGAGCCATTGGCATTTGGGGTAGAGCACAACTGCCCATGGACTAGGCCACCGGAGCATCCTACTTGCCATTCTAAGTTCTAAGAATGCAGAGGTAAACAAAATCCTTAACCTCGTGGGGCTTACCGTCAGCTTGGAGAGACTGCCCACCCCAAGATCAATCTTTAAAATAAATATGTAATAGTTGCTGTTGTGAACCTTCTAGTTGGAACCTCATAGGTGATTCTTCAGTGGATTTTCAGAGGCTTTAAATCGCACGGAGAGAAATTGTGTATAAGAGATTGTCTCTCACGGAGCAGCTATGGATTAAAACGGTGTACTTTTGTGTTTTCAGGGCAACACCTTACCTGTACTACTGTTGGGTTTGTGTACCATTGAATCACAATAAGCCCACAGCTGCTCCCCCAGCAGGTTTTCAGGGACTTTAGACTGCCCGTCTCCCTCTCATAAAACAGCTGGTGGATTTGACTTGCATGCCTTTGGGCTGGCAGCACACTTCCTTACCACTAGGCCACCAGAGCTCCCTATATATAATCAACAGAGGAATCGTTAGCAGAGTAGTCTATAGAGAGTCGATCTGCTAGCCCTAAGATCTGTCATTTTTTTGGTGATATGAATTTACCAGCAGCTCTTTATGAGGAAGAAAAGCAGTCTTCTTCCATTCAATTTATAGCAGTAGAAACCCAATGGAGAATCAGCTATAAATTGATTCAGATACAACTGCAATGGGGTCTTTTCTTTGTGTTTTTACTTGTTTCTATTTTTTTTATTTGAGAAAGGGCAAAGATATTAAAGGAGAGAGGGAGGGAGAAAGAAAGAGAGAGAACATGGATGGATGCAGGAGTTGAAAGAAAAATGACTCAGATTTCCCTGAGAAATGGGTCTCTGAGGAAGGAGGGGTAGGTAGCAGACCCTGGAATGCTTCGTAGCAAAGGTTCCAGGCTGAGACATAAGCAAGTACAAGGGATTCTATACAGCGATTTGCCTAGTATGCTCCAAGGACAGCAGAAAGAGCAGGTGGTTTAAGCAAAGAGGAGAGAGATAAAAAAAAAGTGGTCAATATGTAAGGGCTTAGCTGGGGTAGGGGAACCTATCTCTGAATTGGTATTAACTCAGATTCTGCCTCCACAAACTTAACAGGCTGTTAAGAAAACTGGGAGGAGGGGGGAAGGTGGGCAGGGAGGAAAATGTGCAACAATGAATGAATCGGGGAAAATTAAATGGAAAGACTATGTTGTAAAAAACAAAATACATGTTGCATTTAAAAATCATTAATAAAACTTTTAATTAAAAAAACCCTACTGAAGTTTTTTGGGCTGTGTAATCAGTTAATGTGATCAACTGTTAACCAAATAACTTGAGTACTCCTAGAGATATCTTGGAAAAAAGTTCTGGGATCTGCTTCCCAAAAAAAAGCAACTATTAAAAATCCTATGGAGCAGAGTTCTACTGTGATGCTCATGAGATTCCCCGTGAGCTGGAGTCTACTCAATGTCAACTATTTTATTTGAAAAAAAAATCACTGTACACTTTCATTATGAGACCCTTGCCTGAGATGGTATTGCCGAATAGTTTTTTCCAGCCAGTAGGTTTTCTTTCACTCTGTTGGAAAAAGTTGTTGATGTGCACAGCAATTTAACCTTTAGAAGGTCCCATTCATCAATTTTTTTTATTTCTTTTTCATTTCAATGAACATCTACAGAGATTTTGGAATTCCATTCATTCATTGTTGCACCCTTCTCCCCACCCACCCCGCCCCCTGTTTACTCCTCTCCTTGAAAAGCAAAACTCCTTCATTGGTACACAATCCGCCCCGCACATTCCCTAACCCCACCCCAACCCCAAATACAATCCACTCTGCAACCCTCATTCTGTACTCTTACGATAAACCTAATGCCCTAAAATATAATACTTTTAAACTATTCTCTCCCCCATAGACTTCAATGCCATAAACATATTTCATCCATTTGTCCTGGTTGTATATTTTTGGCTGTATTTGACAGCCACTTTATACCATAGGTGAGGCCTTCTAAGCTTGGCCTGAATTTGTCCCTTAATATGTTTATGGTTTTGGGCTTTATGCCTAGGTCTCTCATTCACCTTGAGCTGATTTTTGAGGATGGTGAGATGTGTGGATTCTGCTTCAGCTGTCTGCAGGTAGCAGCCTAGTTTTGCCAGCACCATTGGTTGAAGAGGCTATTGTTTCCCCACTTGATAGATTTTGTTTCCTTGTTGAATATCAAATGACCATAGGTAGATGAAATACAATGTATATTAACTTTGTATACAAACCAATGTAAAATTAAAAATAAATAAAAATTTTAAAAAAATAAATCACTGGTGAAGAGTCTTCTCCTTGGAAAAACCATCAATCTATCTTTCCATCCTGTTGAGAGCGCTAGCAATCAGTTAATTCATAGGAACCGGAAACCACCTTCCCCTGGGTGAACTGGAAGCAGCCATGATGATGGTGCCCAAGGTCCCTGCAGAGATGTTGTGGTTTCTGAGCTCATCATGGTAACTTCCTAGGCAAGGGTTTCAGTTCAAGGTCATTTTTGGCTTCTTTTCAGTAGCAGACTCAGAACTAGACTTATTCATGTGTCAGAACAAAGCAGACACGTTAATAGCCAGACCCCAGTGGGAGTTTTATTTTCCATTTCCTCCTCCCTCATATTTATTTGTTTCTTCATCTTTCCTGTGTGGTAAAGGCAGCTTTGTATGGTATTTTCAGAAGAAGCTTTACAAAAGTACAGTAGAGGACGTCACCCTGGCTTAGATCCTGTTCTCTCCCAGATCCTGTCAGGCACCGGCACAAGGCAGCCTGGGTTTAAACCCCAATTCTACCACTCGAAAACTATCTGACCTAAGTAAAAATATTCAACCTCTCTGATCCTCAGTTTCTCTATTTTTAGATTGGGTGTGTGTGATAATAATATATTCTTCACAAAATTACTATGAAAATGAACAAAGATCATTTTTGTGTTGTTTTCGAATTTAACTCAACTAGAGCTGGGTCCCATTCCTGGGGTATTCCCATGACAGTGGCAGTGATGCTACAAGGCTCTAGACAAGTGTCCAAAATAGTATAGCAGTCTCTCTATTTTCACTCCAGGTGGGATTCAAATAGTTCTCATGGGCTGCCATCCCACAACTGAAACATCTCTTCTTCATCTGAATGATCCTAACTCCTAGAGCTGAAGAACCTCTTTAGTTCTCAGGAGCAGACACAGAGAGAAGTCAACCCTCTTGGTGGTCTAGTGGAGTAGGTAGTTGGCCATGACTTCGAATGGAGATGATCTCACCACATTTATTACTTTCCCTGAGGCAGAGATTGTGAGCTTTTCTTACTTCCCATTTGGCACCGATCAAAATGTTTTTCAATTCTCTGGTAGCAAATGAAATGACATGCAAGCATTCTTTCTAGACAAGAAAACATTACCAAGCAAAGATGCACGGATTACATTTTTGTTGTTGATTTTCCTTCAACGTGTTTTAGCTTTGGTGTTCTGGTGGATTTGGAATTGCACTGACAATCCAAAGGTGCATGGTTCAAATCCACCAGCTGCCTCATGGGATAAAGACAGTGCAACTTCCTCCTATGTGACTTACAGCCTCTGAAAACCCACTGAAGGGTCAGCAGTAAATGAGAGTTCCATTAGAAAGGGGTGAGGGAAAATCACTACATGGTTTATCAGAGGGTACAACTGGGTGATTACAATTTGATATCACTATTGGTAGTAGAAATTGGTGAATAAATTATATATCAAGAACAGTATAGGCACAATCAAAATAACTATCTTAAAGTCATTTAATGCATCAATTAGTAAATAGAATATTTTTTTACTGATTTTTGTGGTCATTTTAGATATTACTTGTCATGATTCCTGACTAATCTTCAACAGTCAGGGCCTCCTCTGGTTATAATTTTCAATTTCTCTGGCTTGTGATTTCTCAGTCTTGCTATCAAATGATCAAATGATTTTTAAACTAATTCATGAAATGCAGTTAGAGGAAAGTTTTCTTCTCATAAACAAGAAATCTATTGCAATGTGATCACTAGCCTAACTTTTCTGTTATGGTTGAGCTATACGGAGCCCTAGTACAAGAGACAGAATGGGTTCAAAGACGGTGTTGTTAAGTGAAATCACATTCATTCCAACTCACAGCAAGCCTGTGTGAAACAGAGCTAACTAACCACTATCTGGTCCTAAACTATCCTCACAATTGCTGCTTGGATTCAGCAATTCTACCCCTAGTTCAGCACCCAAACACAAGTTCATCAAAAGCCACCATGCTTGTGAAAGTGATTTTCACAGGGCTAATCTTATCCATTGCACTCTGAATGTGCTGACTCTTCAACAAATAGATGGTATAACAAAAGATACAGCAAATGTTCAATATTACTATCGGCAATAGTTGATTCCATGTGTGAGAAACGTACTTTCAGTAGTAGTAGATTCCCAAAGTGGGAAATTCAACCGAATTGTTTATGGTGATGGGAAACTGCATGGTAATAAATATTAAAAAGTACAAATTGGGAAGGGTGTATGCCAGGGATGTGTCCTATCTCCATACCTTTTCAACCTGTATGCAGAGCAGATTATCTGAGAGGCTGGGCTCTATGAGGAGAA
>NW_006399824.1:13108717-13110134 GCF_000299155.1 Elephantulus edwardii | reverse complement strand
GTATTCTCAATACTCTTCTCCAGCACCACAGCTCAAAGGCATCAATTCTCCTTCTATCCTCCTTGGTCATTGTCCAACTCTCTGATGTATAACAGCTGATTGCAAAGACCATGGCCTGTATCAGACGCACCTTTGGTAGCACGTAACAGCAGCACAGAGCTGGAGATCAGAACAATGGCCACCTTGTTGGAAGAAAGGGGCTTATGAAATTGAAAGGAAACTGCTGGCTGATAGTCTGGATCTTGATAGCAGTAGTGGTTGCATGGGAGTGGTTGTTGTTGTTCAGTGTCATTTGGTCGAATCTGACTCATAGCGTCAACAGCAGACCTGAGCCGTGTCCTGTCCTGTGCCATCCTCACAATCTCCAGTACCTTCAAGCTGAAGTCACTTTTTCAGTCCACCTGGTCAAGGGTCTTCCTCCCCTTTGCCATACTTCCACCTTACCAAGCATGAAGTTCCTCTCCAATGAATAGCCTCTCCTAGTAACATGCCCAAAGTATGTGAGATGAAGTTTCAACATCTTTGCCTCCAAGGAGCACCCTGGCTTCACCTTCTCCAAGACTCATAAAGACTCACCATCTCTATACTTGCAATTTGTTTGGCTCACTCTGTGTAATTTTTATCTCAGGTAAACAGAATCTGTGTGTTCTGGGTTGATTTCATAAGAATCTGAATCATAAATTAAAAAACTATAACTTCTGTGTGGGGGCAGAAAATGTGACTCCCATATAGATACGCTAGCCCTTGGGTTACACTTGGAGCGTCTATTCATCTAAACAGCATCACTGAGGACTAGTGAGTGTCGGGCAGTGTGCTGGCTGCTGACCAATGAATATTAATGGTTATATAAAACACAATTTATATGCATGATTGTAAGCAAACTAATTTAAAAAGCATTTAAAAATTAAGAAAACAAAGCCAACTCAAATTCATTGCTGTTAAGTTGGAATTGACTGATAGCTAGTCCCGCAGTGGGTTTTCAGAGGCTGTAAATCACGTGGAAAGAGATGGCCCATCTTTCTTCTGAGGAGCTATTGGTGGTGAGAAGTGTGACCTTTGACTCACCAGCACAGTTACCTATGGACTAAGCAACAGCAGTTTAGGGTATAAGGAGAAACACGTAGAAAGAGATCTTCTGTGAGAAACTGTGAAAGGCAAAAACTGATTTCATTTGGAAAGTTGGGAAATTTCCTGAGGGAATCAGACTGGAATGGAGATGTGAAGGTTGGCAGGAATCCATCAGAAGCATGAAGTGTGAAGGGAAACACATTAAAAGCAGAAGTGGGTTGTGTCTGAGAGAGGAAGAGCGAGTTAAAAAACTTGCTCATTGCACCACAACAAGATAAAGGTAAAGAATCCAATAGAAAAATGGGCACAGGATATGAACAGGCACTTCACTGAAGACGACATTCAGATG
>NW_006399824.1:13107165-13107610 GCF_000299155.1 Elephantulus edwardii | reverse complement strand
TGGATTGATTCAGTGACTGAGGTAATCGGGATGCGTGTGTCAGAGGCAATGAGATTGGCACAGGATAGACCACGGTTTAGGTCTGTTGTACATTAGGGTCGCTATGAGTCACAAACGCTTCGACGGCACATAACAACAACAACAAATTAGTGTATATTAAAAATATATACACACAATAGTTTATATTAAAAATATACCAAAACTAGTACAAGACTATTCCTAATATTGTTGGTCATCATACTCCAAACCTAAAAACAATTGTTATCTGGCATCAGTGAAATGGAGAAACTATAGTAGTGCACATTCAATGAACTACTACTTAACAGTTAATGAAATAAATTTTTTAAAATATTGCTATATGTATTCCAAACGGCTGCTCGGAATGACAAAGCAAAATACTACAATGAAATTTGCGAGGAGCTAGAGTCAGAAAATCAAAAGGGCC
>NW_006399824.1:13094730-13103362 GCF_000299155.1 Elephantulus edwardii | reverse complement strand
TATGATTAGGTATTATTGTCATGACATGAGTCCAGAATGAAGGCTGCATAGTGGAGTTGACTTGGGGAGAGGGATTATATAACAATGAAGGAATTTTTCTTTTACTTTTCAAAGAGAAGAATGAACTGGAGGGGAGGGATGGGCAGGGAGAAAAGTGCAACAATGAATGAGTGGTAATCCAAAGTCTCTGTAAATTTTCATTGACTTAATAATAATTTTTTTTAAAAACCAACTTGCTCACTGGTTCAAGAACAGAGAGAATTTTAGAACTGATAAAGTGTCAAGATTGATGAGGAGGAGTGGAGGGAAATGAAGCTGGTGTAGGCCAGGATGAACATGGACAAGAGCTCTCTCTTTGTCTCTCCTCCTTTATTCCACCAAAACACACAAACACACACACACATAACCATACCCTCACTTACTCATCCACTAGATCCTAACTCACTCAGGTCCAGGACAGACATAGCCGACCCTCCTGCACAGGAGAAGATGACTCATCCATCTTCCCTCAAAGCAGCTGGTGAATTCGAACTGTCTAACATTGGGTTGGCATCACAACTCTCTACCAGACTCCCCCTGATCATAACTAGGATGTGAAAGCATCAGCAATCACACATTCCCAGCGCCTTGCGAGGCATTCTCATGCATTACTCAGCTCAGGAAAAGAGAATCGAGAGTGAAATCTGACATTTATTCAGCATCATCTATGTGTCAGGCATCCTGAGAGGTACTTTCACATGTGTTGGCTTGTCTACTAAACTAGAGGATATTATTCTGGTTTTACCAGCAGAATAACTTCAGTGTGAAGAGAATAAATAAACGGCAAGTTCAGGGTTATCTGATTCTAGAAGCCATGTTCTTGCTTCTACACTCTGCAGATGATCCCTCCATCACGTGACTATGTCATTTTGTCATTTAATAACAACCATCAGGAAGAGTGAGCCAAAGGAGTAACTTTCTAATGGTGAAATTTCAGGTTTTAAGACACTGTGGTTGAAGACAAGTATGTTTGAGCAAAGATTCTCAGAGACACTGGACTCAGATTGTGAAGTGGCCCCTTTTGTAGTCTGGATTGTAACCACAATCCCTGTCTTATGCACATGTACCCTGGGGTTGGCCAGAGGGGGAACATAGTGCTATCTGAAAACAGTCACGGAGGGAGCCAAAAGCAGTGACATCAGAGCTGAGTTCAATTCAGTTTTGCTTGGGCAGATAGAGACATGAGTAACATTGAGGTGTACTACCTTGGGTTTCACTACGAGTCAGATCTGATCTAGGACCTGCCTCTGGAAACAGCAGCACAAACTAGCAGGAAGGAAAGCAGAAGGGTTACAAAAGGCTCCTCAACCCAAGGTTTCTTCCTGTGTTTAACTTGTCCAAATATTACAGAGGAATTTCTTTGCTGTTTTCACAGGACCACAGGCACCATCTCTTGAAGCGATGATGTATTCAGAGGAAAGGGGATGGATGAGGGAGCATTGTAGCAGAGAAGCAAAGTCATTGTGTGAGAGAGCACAAAAGTTTCTTGTCAAGACTGGACCCTGTGCACCTGTGAGCACTTCTGGAGAAGCCAATGGCAGGCTATTGTCTCTGGTCTGGAGACGCCTGTGCTGATAGTCAGGATTGATAAAGCTATGGAGGGCAAATATTATATTGAAGGGGGAGAATCTAAAACCAATGAGAACATGCCAGAGCCCATGATGCTTTCCATTACATGCAGTTGTAGTGGTACTGGAGGCCTGAAGAAGTTGGCATCTTCTTCTTGTATGTGTTCACCCAGCAAGTTCAGGACTCAAATCTGAAGGTTGAGTGTGGGAACAAGCTGTAGCAGCTGCAGGTCCAGGTGCTGCTCCACCTAGAAAGACTCAAGAATCCTTCCACCTGCAGAAGCTAAGGGGATGCTGTCACCCACACCAATCCCCAGAACACAGCCGCTGCATCCCTTCTGCTTCTCAGCTTGCGTAAATTTCTCTTGTAGTGAACTTTACTCAGAACCATGCAGGAAGGATAATTCTGGGATGTACTTACCATTTAGCTAAATTGGCATCATGTGAGGTAACTTCAAGGAGGGAACCCTAGAGGCAAGGAGTTACACAAGCCATCTTCAAATCTAAGTGCAACCTGGTGAAGTCCTTTTAGGAGAAACACTTGAAATCTAGAAATAGAGTGGATTAGATCAGGTTAGAGCATTTGGCTACTAACCAGAAGATTGGCGGTGCAAACCTACCAGGTGCTCCCCAGCAGAAAGTTGTCGTAGTTTGCTTTCATAAAGATCGGACACAATTCATGTGGAAATGAGTTTGGTTTGGAAAACCAAATTTTCCAAACACTTTTTTGTTTACTCAATTTTTTTAATAAAAGAATTTAATACTGTGTTAGTAGAAAAAATTTATAGTCTTGCAAAATATAGGGGAGGGAGCTCTGTTGTAGTCCATAGAGAATTGTGCTGCTAACCAAAAGACTGCTTGTCTGGAAGCTTGAATCCACGAGCTATTCCTTGGGAGAAAGATGGAAAGGTTCCTTTTTTATGTTATTTACAGACCTGGAAACACACTGGAGGGTCAGATGTGAATCGGAACCAACCCAACATCATTGAAAGAAAGAGAATCTACAGGGTTGTTCTAAAGAAAAATCAACTTGACAGCAGAGAGTCTAGTTTTGGGTTTGGTTTGCTGAATGGTGACTACCAGCGTAAGGCTCTGGTTTAGGCCTCACTGTAAGAGTACAAAGAGCTTTAAGATACAACTCCTACTGTCACAGCAAACAAGATGGTTTAGACTTGGTAATTGTGGTGTCAAGGATGGATTGTTCAAAATGGCTATTCTAGTTGTTAGCTTTGGCTTTCCCACCTGGATGAATGGAATCATAAAAGCAGGGAATGTTAAGTCTATCCATAAGGTGGTCTGATAGCCTGGTTATAAGAAACTGTGCTGCAATCCCAAAAGCAGGTGTTTCAAGTCCACCAGATGCTCTGTAGGAAAAGGATGTACAATCTACTCCCTTGCAATTTACTACCTCTGAAAACCCACTGGAGGGTCAGCCATGGGTTGGTTCCAACTTGATGGCACACAACAACAAGAAGATGAAGTCTATCCATAAAAGGATTGGCTAGCCTTGCCATCCTTGCCATTAAAGTGAGCAGATTCAGTGTCAGAATTTGGGCATCTTTACCCACAAGCAAGAGGAAGAAGTGCATATCCTATAGGTCCAGAGATTCCTATGCTAGACACACCAAGATCTAACAAGACTAACAGGGGCCTTAGCAGAGAACCAGAGACCAACATGAGACAGAGCTGACTCGGGACTGCTGTTCCACCGAGCGAAAGCCGCAAGCTTGCTAGAGAACTAAAGGAAGATACCATAACTGGCAGGACTAAGGAAACTTTGTAGTATTAAGCTAAGTCATGAAGATAAAGGTCTAAAGCCCTGCAACTACACTTAAGAAGCTGTCTGAACCAGGCTATTGTATTCTCATGCCATTCTGAATTATATCCTATTAACTATCCTAACAAACCCCACAATTATGAATATTATTTTGTGAAGTCTGTGTGGTCTCTACAATGAATTTCAGACACAGTAGAGCAGTAAGATTAGTTTTGGAATTAGTGGAAGTAGGTGCAGAAGTGTGGGAGAACATGTCTGACCTTTTATGAATTAGTTTTGAGCTGTGGATGTTGTTGAAGTGGAATTAGTATAAGTCAAACAGTAATTTGTCTGAACCTCAGTAATTTAGAGAGATCCTTGAGAATGGACTTGCCCAACGCAATATGTTTTTTGATCTCCTAACTGCTAATACCTAGGATGTTGATTGTGGATCCAAGTAAAATGAAATCATTGACAATTTCAACCTTTTCTCCAGCTATCATGATATTGCTTATTGGTCCAGCGGTGAGTAGTTTTGTCTTCTTAATGTTGAAATGCAATCCATATTGAAGCCTGTAATCTTTGATTCTTTGCAGTAAGTGTTTCAAGCCTTCCTCACTTTCAGCAAGCAAGTTTGTGTCAGCTGCATAGCACTGATTATAGATGATTCTTCCTCCTATCCTGATGTCAAATTCTTCTTCACAGACTCCATCTTCTTGAATTATTTGCTCAACATACAGATTGAATAGATATGAATAAAAGATACCACCCTGATACACATCTTCCCTGATTTTAAGCCATGCAGTGTTCCCTTGCTGTTCATGTAAAAGCCTTTTGGTCTCGGTATAAGTTTCATATAAGTGTTCTGTATTCACATTCTTCTCAATGTTAGCCATTGTTTGCTATTTTAATGAACATTTACATAGATTTTGGATTTCCATTCATTCATTGTTGCACTTTTCACCCCGCGCAGCTCCGCCCCCCCCCCAGTTTGCTCCTCTCTTTGGAAAGTAAAAGAAAAATTCTTTCTTTGGTATTCAATCCCCCCGCACTCCTCCCATGGCTCCAAGTACACTCCACTATGCAATCTTAATTCTGTACTCTTGTGATAACCCTAATACCATATTATATATCACTTTTAATTCATTCTCTCCCTCATCTGTTTCAGTGAAGTATACATAATTTATCCAGTTTTTCTCAGTCTTATCCCAACCCCGATGTCAGTCCCATTCTACAACAGTGGCACCATTCCGTATTTGTCCTTTTGTGACTGAGATATTTCACTCAGCATTATGTCCTCCAGGGTCACTCATTTTGAGTAATATTGCATGAGTTCCTTGTTTTTCAATGCAGCTTAGTATTCCATTGTGTGAATATACCACAGCTTCTCTATCCATCCATTTGTTGATGGGCACTTAGGTTGTTTCCAACTTCTTGCTATTGTGAAAAAAGCCGTGATAAACATGGGTGTGCATACATCTGCTTAGATGGTGATTATGGTCTCTTTACGGTATATTCCAAGTAGTGCTATTGCTAGGTACCAGGATCCAACTGACATTAGCAATGATATATTTGTTGACACAACCTCTTCTAAACCTAGAACTTTTGGCAGATCCTTGTCAAACAGCTATTCTAGTCAATTTTGGGGGAAGGGTGATCTTCAGCAACATTTTGCTTCCATGTGATATTAATGATACTGTTTGATAATGTGCATATTCTACTGAATCACCTTTCTAAGAATGGGGACAAATAGGGATCTCTTCTAGTCAGTCAGCTAAGCAGCTGTCCTCCAAATTTCCTGCCACAAACTCATCAGCACATTCAGAGCTGCATCTGTTAGTTGAATTATAACAGTTGATATCCTATCACTTGGGGCCTTATTTCTTTGCCAATGCCTTCAATGTAGCTTAAACGTCTTACTTCATTACCATTGACTCTTGTTCATATAGTACTTGCTGAAATTTTTACCTGTGGTCAAATTGAGTTTTTATGCTTAATCAGTAGAAGACAGGCAGTAAAAGGTGAGCAATAGAATCAAGGAGTCATTCATTCATTTCTTGGAAAATTAACTGTACAAGATAAAAAACCAACACTTGTCTGTCAGGAATAAAGTTCAGAAGCAGGAAGGTATGAGATATGATTCGTGGAGACGAGGATCACAAGGAGGAAGTGGAGTGACTACTACTGCATTGTCAGTATTGTATTTAATGACAAAGAACAAAAGTGTGGGGATCACTGGAAGCAAAAGGATTTTTTCTGTTAGCTTTCATTCAAATCACATTCACCACACATAAATACAAATTATAAACTCCAAATGGAAATACTGTTCTTAGGAATTGAAGTTCAATTCAGCATATATATCCTAGGACTTCTGAGCAGAGTAGAATAGAGAGAAATGTGGCTTATCATAATTAAGGGAGGTTTCAGAGAGCAAGTGGCATTGAGGTTAATATTGAGGAATGATTAGGGGTTAATCTTGAGAAATTATTAGGATTGTCATGATGAAGCTGGAAAAAAGCATTCCTGGGAAAAGTAGGAGATGAACAAGGGACTGGATGCTTCTCCTCTCAAATGGACAGGAAAGAGAGAGGACAGCAGCACAGGAAATGCACAGGCCAAGAAGTCAGTTGTCTAGTCCTTTGCACACTGTGACCAAGAGTTCAGATGTTGCTTCCGGGACAGCAGAGAGCATGATGGTCTTCCTACAAAGAAGAGTCACAGTGGAAGCCAAGTTACAGTAAAACTAGCATGGCTATACTGAAATATAGAGAGACTTTAGAAAAGAAGGTCAAATGGGAATCTTGTCTGAAAAATTGAAAAAATAATTACACAGAGGATTGAATTGAAATAATGGGAATGCAAGAAACATTTTGAAGGGAAGCAAATAGTATGTTCAAGATGAGCCAAGATTTCAAGCCAGAATAGAATGAGGAAAATAATGAGAAGAGAAAGAAGTCGTGTTCTATCCTAGACATGGTAAGTTTCAGTGAATGCCATTGAAGACACAGGATCACAGATGAAAATAAGAAATAAAAACCTGGTGATAACCTGCCCACAGATTAAAAAAATCAGAATAAAAAGGCAGTCTTTAATTGTTACTGATGATTATGATGATTGCCGTCATTGAGGACGACTCATAGTGACTCGACGAACAAAAGACCTAATGTCTTTCCACAACTATCATTGTTTCTCCAAGTTCATAGAGTTTCCAGAGGCATACGGTTTAGGAAGTGGATGCCACTCCTGCTTCCAAATGTGTTTTATAACTGGGATATCCACTAGACACTGTCCACGATGGGAAACCATTATGGCATTTGATACCCCAGTGACATAAGGTTCAACCTCACAGCAAACCCAGGTTACTTCATATAGCACATAGACAAAGAGTGATGTGCAAAGTGGAAGAATGTTCCTCCAGATATAACAGCACTTGTCTCATTTAGCAGTGGTTAAGTGTTGTCGAGTTGAATACGACTCAGAGTAAGCTTTGCACAAAAGACCTGAACTCTGTTCTATAACTAACATAATTTCTGTACATTTAGAGAGTTTAGAGAGTTTGTCGATTTTCCAGAGGCATCTAGTTTAGGAAGTGGATGTCACTCCTGCTTCCCCACATGAATCAATCTGGGAGCTCATCCAAATATGGTACGTAATGGGTAACCGTTAGGGTATTTGACATGACCGTGGAACAGTGCTCAGCATTACAGCAACTCCAAGTTGTTCAGTACAGCAAATAGGCAAATGATTGCTGTGTTCTTTTAAAGAATGTTAATTATAAAATTGATAAATTAATTAAATCCTACAGGATTTTAAAGTCACACACTCTAGCAGGCCTGCACCCTTAGTCTAAGGCTCAAGGGCCACTTGCTTTTTTTGGGGGGGGGTGGGGAAAGAACAGTAAAACACAACAAACACAACCCCAGAAACTTCCCTTAAGTGGGAGGGAGTCTCAAGGGGCATCAGAGAAGGAACAGCAAGAGACCTATCAAAGTGGCTTAAGTGGTAAAAATAACATCTAAACTCTTAGTAAACTTAAAGAAAGTATTCCATTTGCATAGGAAACAGCAAAAAGGTCCACAGTTTTTCACAAACAAAGTATGCTTCCTCCTACAAGAATATGGGTCTCGGAGTCATTTTGCAGAACGGCCCCAAAGACAAATAGAAACTTAATCCTTCCCAAGAAGAGATACAATTATTTGTTAGAAAAGTTGAGTTGCTGTCCACACTGTGATCATGATAGAGGCATTACCTAGCGCTCTGCAGAAAATAGATGACACATTCAGGGAGTTTCACTGAAAAGTTTGATGAAGAAACCTTTGAAAGAGACTCATCAGGGACCAGACACACTGGTAAATTTAGAGATGGATTACTCAATTAGCAAGGTTTAAGAAGTTTAAAAAGTCATCAACAAAACAGGGGCAGCAGTTGTCCAAAGCAAAGATGTAGCCAAGTACAAAACAGAGTCTTTTGTGTGTTTGCTTTATTTGGTCATTAAATGTTCTTTCATGACATCTTTTAATTTTTGTATTTATGTTGCTGTGTGCTGTTGAGTCAAATCCAACTCATAAGTGATCCTCCAGGAGGTTTTCAGAGTCTGCAAATTAGCCAGGAGGAGATTGCCCATCTTTCTCCCCCAGAGCAGCTGGTATACTTAAATTGCCAACCCATGGGTGGACAGCAAAATCTCTTGCCTACTAGGTCATCAGAACTATACTTATAGCATTTATTATAAAATAAACATAAAAACTGAAGTATGAGCCATTTAGATAAAAATTGGTAAGTTTTTCATTGTGGAAGATTAACAGAATTTTACATTGTTGTTGTTGTTGTTATGTGCCATCGAGTCATTTATGACTCATAGTGACCCTATGTACAACAGCCCTAAACCCTGCTCTATCCTGTGCCAATAGCATTGCCTCTGACACACCTACCCTGATTACCCCAGTCACTGAATCAATCCACCTCATAGAGGGTCTTCCCCTCTTACGCCATCCCTCCACGCTCCCAAGCATGATGTCCCTCTCCAAGGACCTGTTCCTCCTTGCAACATGCCCAAAGTATGTCAGATGAAGCCCCAGAATCCATGCCTTCAAGGAGTTGCTTGGTTTAATCCTCTCCGGATGAATCTGTTTGTTTTCTTGGCAGTCCATGGTACATTCAATACTCTTCTCCAGCACCACAACTCAAAGGCATCAAATTCTCCTTCTGTCCTCCCTAGTCATTGTCCAACTCTCTGATGCATAACAAGTGATTTCAAAGACCATGGCCT
>NW_006399824.1:13065395-13093791 GCF_000299155.1 Elephantulus edwardii | reverse complement strand
TACATCAATTGGTATACAATCTATTCCTGGGGCCTTATTTTTTGCTATTTCCTTCAAAGCAGCTTGAACTTCTTCCTTCATCACCATAGGCTCTTGCTCAAATGTTATTTCATTAAATTCTTCTGTATCTGCCAATTCCTTTTGATACAATGACTCACTATATTCCTTCCATCTTCTTATAATACTTCCTGGATCATTTAATATTCTGCCTAAAGCATCCTTGATTACAGCAACTCTAGGTTTAAATTTGTTCTTCAGTTCCTTGAGCTTAAGAAATGCTGAACGAGTTCGGACCTTCTGATTTTCCGACTCTAGCTCCTCGCACATATTTCATTGTAATATTTTGCTTTGTCATTCCGAGCTGCCTTTTGGAATCTTCTGTTTAGCTCTTTAGTATCTTGGATTCTTCCTTGTGCTTTGGCTTTTCTATACTCCAGTGCAATCTTCAGAGTTTCTTCTGACATCCATTTAGGTCTTTTCTTCCTCTCCTGTCTTTGTAATGACCGTTTGCACTCTTCCTGGATGATACATTTGACATCCTCCCACAACTCATCTGGTCTTCACTCATTAGTGTTCAAGGCCTCAAACCTGTTCCTGAGATGATTCTGAAATTCAGGAGGGATGAAATCAAAGTTATATTTGGTTCCTGTGGATTCAGTTTAATTTTCCTCAGTTTCAGCTTGAACTTGCATATGAGTAGTTGGTGGTCTGTTCCACATTCAGCTCCTGTCCTAGTTTTCACAGCTGATATTGAGCTTCTCCAGCGGTTTTTTTCTACAGATGTAATCGATCTGATTCCTATGCATACCATCAGGTGAAATCCATGTGTATAAATGTATAACCTGCATTTATGTTTCTTATAAAACGTATTTGCAATGACTAAGTCATTGTACAAAATACAATCGAATATTCTATCTCCAGCTTCATTTCTGTCACCAAGCCCATGTTTTCCAACTACTGATTCTTCTTCTCTGTTCCCAACTTTTGCATTCCAGTCACCTATTATTATCAATGCATCTTGTTTGCATGTTTGATCTATCTCTGACTGTAAGAGTTGATAGAAATCATCTATTTCTTCTTCTTTGGCTCTGGTTGTTGGTGCATATATCTGAATGATAGTGGTATTCACTGGACTTCCTTGTAAGTGTATGGATATAATCCTATCACTCACGATGTTGTACTTCAAGATGGAATTTTACATTAGCATTGATTTACTTTTTGTTATAGAATGCATGGAAAATAATCTTTTTGTAGAAATTATGGTCTATAATAAAAATCTTAGTACTTTTATGCACTAAACATTTTTATACTTCAGTTAATTTCATTCCACTAAAATGGCATATACCAGTTTTACATTCAATCAGTGGTAACATTCTAGTAGCATTTAAAATTAATTTACATCATATATAGCTCATACAGTTACACATACACGTATATACGCCTAATTTATCCTGTCTAAATGCTTGAGTAGCCAGAAGAGGAAACATGTAATTAGAGCATAGACAGTGTGGGGACAGCTGAGTCCAACCTCTACTAACTCCACAAGGTAGAACTGTCCCCCACCAACAGCATTCACCACAGAAAACTAATTCTATGGAGTCAAACATGTCCTGTGGCACAGTGCTGCACCAACTTACTAGGTTCTAAATTCATTGTCATGACCATGTGGACTTCACAGAACCATACTCAAGGTTATATGGTTTATTAGGGAAGTTAACAAGCAATATTTCAGGTTCATAATAGCAAGAGGCCCAAAGGCCCTCTCAAAAGCAATCCCTAACAGGCTATAATTCCGTTAGCAGCAAGATACAATTCTTCAATCCAAAGAGCTTTTCAGTTAACAGCAAGATATGATCTTTGATTTCAAACAGTTTCTCATTTAGCAACAAGATACAATACCTGGTACAGGAGTCTCTGGGTTCAAAGGATGCATGCTGCATTCTCTGAGTCCTCACTTCTCCTGATGGTGAGATTCCCATTTTCTGATTATGACTCCTCTCAACTTAATGTGGATATTAGCCAATCTCTTTGTGGATGGACTAACACACTCTATTTATGTGAGGAAGAAATGGCTCATGCGGCTGTTAATGATATAGGCTGGCCATGTGTTTGCAGGACAGGCAGAGTTGCGGCTCCTGGATCAGATTAAAGACAATGTCTAGTGAGTCAAAATTCAAGCAACACTTCAAAATACCACAGATTACGAGTGTTTAAGTTCCTCGCATGCCTTAGTCTGACCCTGGGTTCACTGTCACATTGTTGTTGTTGTTGTTTTTAAGTGCTGTAGAGTCATAGATGATCCATAGTGACCCTATGAATGAAAGTCTTGAACACAAAACTGTCATCTTTTCTCTAAATTCATAGTTTCTGGAGGCAAGCTTTTTTTGGAAGTGGATGCCACTCCTGCTTCTGTCACATAAATGAAACTAAACCAAACCTCCTTAACCTGAACGAAAGAAGAGGAAAGACATTCCCTGAAGCTTAGAGAGGGCTAAAGTGGAGGGATAAAATATTCCACAAGAGTTATTCCACAGAAGAAAACAGCCACCATCAGAATCTTGGATGGTCAAGGGGAGAGCACAAATATAAATTTCCCGATCTCTCTCTCTTCTCACCTCCGTCCTGCCACTGAATCTCATTGGCCAGATCAAATCGGATGCAAGAAGTTAAAGGCATCTAAATAATACACCCCCCACCCCTACCCCTAGTGTGGCTCAGCTTCCCAGGACACAGAGTTATGCAGACAAGTATGGTGAGGAGAAAATGAAGAAAACCAGATCTTTGGTCTATTATGATTTCTTAGTTCAATGCAAGTTTATAGCCTAAGTAGACATTTTTATCATTAATAGTGAGCTCTGATGGCACAGTGGTTAAAAGCACTCACTGCTTACCAAAAAGTTCAGCAGTTTGAACCTACCAACCACTCTGCAAGAGAAAGATAGGCAGTCTGTGTTCATAAAGATTTTTTTCCAATTAACAACACCTTTTTCTTTATTTATTTTATTTTCTTTCTTTTTTTTTTTAGACTCAGCAAAATATTTCTTGATTTCCTTCCTTTGGTTTCCCCCCTCTTCTTTACTTCCTTCTCCCCCATCCCATTTAATCCATACTGCATATCCCATTCCATAGTGTTAATGGCAATGCAAGTAACATATGGTTATCTATTCATTTAAGGTTGAACTTCTCTTCACTATTCCAGCACAGGAATCTATCCATTCTTTTCCTACACTGTTGTATCTCCTCCCCTCCCATCCCTGTAATCATCCTATTTTTATAAGCAATGGCCTTATAAAGCATTTGCCCTTTTGTGACTGAAATAGTTCACTCATTATACATGTCTTCCAGTCTCATCCATGTTGTGTCTCCTAAGCTTGTTGTTTTTCAACCCTGTGTTATACTCCACTGTGTGAATCTCAAAAAGTTAAAAACATAAATACTATTCGATCCAGCTATCCTACTACCGAGAATATATCCTAAAGAAATCAGAACTTCAACACAAACAGACATAATGCACACTCATCTTAAGAGCAAAGAAATGAAAACAGCCCAAATGCCGATCAACAAATGGATGGAGAAACTGCGATATAGTCAATAAAGATTTACAGCACGGAAATTCTAGGCAGCAGATCTGATTCTTACCTGTAGAGTCCTTATAAATCTCTAAAGATTGGATGGCAGTGGGTTTGGTATTACCATTAACGCTACACACTTGTATAATATTTTCTTCTTTTTCAGATGTTTTCCTGTATATTCCCCTCTTTGAGCTGTATAGTGTCTGTGTACCCCTGTGAGGTAGATACAATTATCTTTTTTTTCTGTTCAGTTCACTCTGAAGCCCAGAGCAATGAAATTATTCTCCCAAAGTCACACACAAGTGAAATGCAGAGTCTATGTTAGAAATAGAACCATCTGACTTCCAATCCAGTGCTTTATCCCAGTGTAGAAGGAACTTACCTGGGAAGGTACCCCTTCTGAGAATGCCATAGGACATAGCTGTCTAGAACATGGCAGGCCACATGGCCCTGGCCTGCCTGGGTGGATGGGGCCTGCCTGGGCTGTTTTCACAAAGCAAATATTCCTGACACTTCAATTATCCCAATGAAAACAATGACCACACTGTGCATGAGGCTTCATAAATTTCATTCAGTTGCAAGCAATGAGAAGAATATAAGCCAAAGCTTTGTCTGTATCCCTTAAAAAAAAAATCACCCAACAAAACAGAGATTGTTGTAATAGAAACATCTAGGGGAGAGAATAGAGGCAACACAGGCTCTGTGTTTTATGAACCTGGCTCTGTTTCTTTCATCTCCAGCACCATGCCAAGGCAGAAAAAGTGTCTTCAACGGAAGGTCCTTGCTTTTCATTCTCCTATGCATCAAAGTAGGGTCATCAGCCTTCCTACACTTGCACAGATTCAAGAACTGAATGTTTGAAAAAGTTTTGTTGTTTTTTTTAAACTTTCCCATATCTGGTGTCTTGATATCCCCATATATCTGCTCCCAAATAATTTCATCTACACCACTAAATGTATACACACACTTGAAAAGTAGTCAGCAAAAGCGTGGTTAATATCTTAGAAAACTCAAAGATTTGTACAAAAAAGATCACATTTTTGATATGAGTTAAACATCCATTCTCCCTGATGGATGATACCATTGAGAGCTCAACTCTGGAGCAAGGATTAAGCAGAACACCATAACCCCTGTTGAATAAGGGGGGGGGGAGGAAATTAAGGACATTAGCATGATGTCCAATCTAGGACTAAACAAAAATCTTTGAACATTAAAAACTTATCCTTCTTAATGAAGATATGCCTTTTAAGTGAAGATATGTTTTTTAGACAAAAGTCACTTTAGATTTGTAACAATATGTTTGTAAAATTCAGAATATGCAGGTTTTCTCTGCTGTCTTATTTAGGAAGAGCTATCTCATACTTGCTATGCATCAGAGAGCTAGAAAATGACTAACGATGACAGAAGTAGAATAGATGCCTTTGAGTTGTGGTACTAGAGAAGGGTCTTAAACATACCATAGGCCACCAAGAAAACAAATAGCTCTGTTTTGGAGAGAGTAAAACCAAATTTCTCCTTGGAGGTTAGGATTTTGAAGCTCCATCTTACATACTGTGGACATGTGGCCAGGAGGAACCGATCCTTAGAGAAAGATATCATATTCAGAAAAGTGGAGGGACAGAGCATGAGAGGAACACCCCAGATAAGATGGATTGATACAGTAACAATGACAAGAGGGGCAGGTGTGCTGGAGTGAATGAGACTGGCTCAGGGCAGGGAAGGCTTCAGAGCTGTTGTACATAGGGTCACTATGAGTCGCAGGAGACTTGACGGTACATAGCAACAACAATGTCTCATACTTTGAACATATTGATAGGAAAGATTATTCTTTGGGAAAGAATATAATATTTGGAAGGGTGGAGGGTCAGCGAAAGAGAGGAAGACCTGCATTGAGATGGATTGATATGATAAGTACAGCAATGCCCTTAAGTATGTCAGAGATGGTGAGGATGGCACGGGATAGGACAGCGTTCAGATCTGTTGTTTGTAGGGTTGCTATGAGTCATAATCAACTTGTTGGCACCTAACAACAACAACAACAACGAGTAGAGGTGATAAGACTGTGTTTATTTTACTTATCAAGCACCGTCCCAGTTACTTACTGCTGTTATGCACCACGGAGTTGGAACAGACTCATAGCCAATTCTCCAGCGGGTTTTCAGAGGAGGAAAATCCTCACCTTTTTCCTTCAGAGCTGCTGGTGGATTTGAACCACATGTCTTCAGGTTGACAGCATAGTTCCTTTCCACTAGGCCCTCAGGGCTCCCAGTTACTAGGGCTACATAAGAAATTATTTCATAGGGTAGTATCTTTAAATAATAATGACAATTTCTTATCCTTCTTGAATTCTGTGCACCAGGGATTTAGATCTAGCTCAGAGACTCCATTGTTGTTGCAGTCATAGGTGATTGTGGCTGGTGTCATCCCACTTCATTCATCTAACTGGCTCTGAGATGACTGAAACAGCTGAGGAGGGGAGCTCACAAGCTTCCTGAGGTATACCAGCTAGCTGACTCAGAAAAGTCAGCTCAGAACAAGTAGTAAGTAGCTTCTTCATAACTGTCACTTCTGATCAAGAATTTCTATAGAAACTTGGGTGTCTTTTTTATAGGTTTAGTTTGCTCAATTAGATAACTGCCTGCTTACAGTGGGCTTTTAAGAGCCCAAATATATAGTTGGACTCTATCTGTGGTTTGGTAACTGCTTATCTTGACACGCCTTTAAGACTCTAGTCATTATTATGCAGCTAGCCAGGTATTACCACCATCAACATCTTCATCATGCCTTAGCTTGGACCTCTGCTTCTGTGATGTATTAAGAAGTGTGTGAGAACAAGGCTGAACTAATTAAAGTACTTGGCAGACATGCGTATTGGCTATAATAAAGAGCTGAGTTAATCTCTCCAAGGAATTGCTGTCGCTTCAAAAATACATGATCTTTTGCATAGCAAGTTGTGTTGTATTATGAGTACAATCATTGAGAACAAGGGATCATACCAACAAGTGCAGCAGTCAACTGAATTAGAGCTAAGAGGATGTAGAAAACCAGAAGAATATCAAGAATATCAATGATTTGAATAATGAGATCTTACCAGTCAATAAACTCAACCTTGTAAATGAAGACAACCTCAAAAATTAAGTTTAATCATGTTAAGAGGCTCTCTGAAGCTTTGTCTGTAATCTTGGGAGAAGTATATTTGTTTGTGGCCACAAGAGCACTTGAACTTCTGTGTTAAGTCTTTGGTAGGTTGAATATTCCTGGGGTTTCTTAATTTTTCTCAATTAAGAGAAGTGGATCCAAGCTTTAAATCTACATAATTTAGCAACACGTGATACAGTGAGAAGAACTAAGTATGGACCTTTTTAGAAAATTGGCTTTCAAGTAATGTCTTCTCCAGTATATTTTCTTGCAGTAATATTAGGAAAATTTGGGGATTCTAACTTCTGGCCATTAAAGACTTTTTGAACCTATGAAAAAAATGTTTTTTAAAGTAGAACTAAGTATGGGAGATGTATACTTAATGGAAATGTTAAGAAATCTTCCAGAATAAAGTTGTGATGGTTGAGCTTAAGAGAAAAGAAATTATGATACTAGTTAAGAAAGAAACCTCCCTCCTAAAAGTCAACCAAAGTCACTCCTATAGAGTTGATTCCTCCTCGTAGCATCCCGATAGAACAGAACTGTCCCGTAGGACTTCCAAGGCTATAAATCTTGACACACACGGCCTGTATCATCTTTCTCTCAAAAACCTAGAGTGAATGACTGCTGAATTTTCACTACCAAACTTTTGATTAGAAGCCAAATGCCTAAACCATAACATCACCAGAGCTTTTAAGGATAGAATAATATCATTCAATTGAACATTAAGAATCCATCAAGAATCCATTTTAGCTCTCTTCCTGTTCTCCATCATGGCGCAGGATCAAGGCAAAAAAGAGAACCCCGTGCGGGAGCTGAGCATCCGCAAGCTCTGCCTCAACATCTGTGTAGGCGAGAGTGGAGACAGGCTGACCCGGGCTGCCAAGATGTTGGAGCAGCTCACAGGCCAGACTCCTGTGTTCTCCAAAGCTAGATACACCGTCAGATCCTTTGGCATCAGGAGAAATGAAAAAAGTGCTGTCCACTGCACAGTCCGAGGGGCCAAGGCAGAGGAAATCTTGGAGAAAGGTCTAAAGGTGCGGGAATATGAGTTAAGAAAAAAATAACTTCTCAGATACTGGAAACTTCGGTTTTGGGATCCAGGAGCACATTGATCTTGGGATCAAATATGACCCCAGTATTGGTATCTACGGCCTGGACTTCTATGTGGTGCTGGGTAGGCCAGGTTTTAGCATCGCAGACAAGAAGCGCAGGACAGGCTGCATTGGGGCCAAACACAGAATCCGCAAAGAAGAGGCCATGCGCTGGTTCCATCCTTCCTGGCAAATAAATTCCCGTTTCTATCCAAAAGGCCAATAAAATGTTTTCACGAATTATAAAAAAAAAAATCCATTTTAATGATGACATAGGTGTCATTTTGTGCAATAGTAAAGATGCTGAGGGTCATTTGATTTTGAAGAGCTACTTCTCTCGTCATAGCCATTTCAGTACCTATATATTTGAGTCAATAGGCAGAATTACTAAAATCGTTCTGAATACATTTAGTCCAGACGCTGACAGGTTCCTTAGCATGTTCTTATCCATTCTGCAGTTAATGTAATATGCCATGGACTGCTAGGAGAACAAACAGGTTTGTCCTGGAGAGGGTAAAGCCAGAATGCTCGTTGGAGTCAAGAATTCTGAAGCTTCCCCTGACATACTTTGGGCATGTTGCAAGGAGGTCCTTGGAGAGAGACATCATGTTTGGGAGAGTGGGAGGACAGAGCAGGAGAGGAAGACCCTTGATGAGTTGGGTCGATTCTGTGAGTGGAGTGGTGGGAATGAGTGTGTTTGAGACGGTGCGGTTGGCACAGGATAGAACGGCATTTAGGGCTCTTGTACATAGGGTCGCTATGAGTCACAAGCGACTCGATGGCACATAACAATAACAAGTTAACATAATGCTAATATAAGAATAAGTTATTCTTACATTAAAATATTGCTGTTATTCTGTACCACTGATTTGAAACTGACTCAGAGTTGACCCTTTAACAGGTTTTCACAGGCTGTAAATCACACAGAAGATTGCCCACCTTTCTTCTGTGGAGCAGGTGGTAGATTTGAAACACATGCCTTTAGGTTGGCAGCACAACTCCTTATCACCAAGCCACCAAAGCTCACAAATTAAAATAAGAAAAAATAAAAAAAAATAAAAAGTGTTTTATCCAGGAGGCTTGGCTCTGTGAGGAGAAGTGTGGCATCAGGATTGGAGGTAGATTCATCAACAATCTGCATTATGCAGATGACACAGCCCTGCTTGCTGAAGCTGAGGAAGACCTGAAGTGTTTGCTGTGGAGAGTCAAGGACTGCAGCCTTCAATATGGATTGAAGCTCAACATCAAGAAAATAAAGATTCTTACCACTGGGCCAACTGGAAAGCATTATGATGGAAGATGAAGAGATTGATATTATTGACAGCTTCAGTTTGCTTGACTCTACAATCAACACTGTTGATACCAGCAGCCAGGAAATGAAAAGACGAATTGTATTGAGAAATTCTGCTTTCAGAGACCTCTCCAAGGTACTCAAGAGCAACGATGTCAGTCTGGAGACTAAAGTATACCTGATACAGGCCATGGTTTTTGCAATTACTTGCTATGCATCAGAGAGCTGGACAATGAGTGCGGATGATAGATGGAGAGTTGACGCCTTTGAGCTGTAGTGTTGGGGAAGAGTATTGCATGGACTGCTAGGAGAACAAACAAGTTTGTCCTGGAGAGGGTGAAGCCGGGCTGCTCCTTGGAGGCAAGGATTCTGAAGCTTCATATGAGATACTTCAGACATGTTGCAAGGTGAGATCAGTTGTTGGAGAGGGGCACCATGCTTGGGAGAGTGGAGAGACAGCACAAAAAAGGAAGACCCCCGATGAGATGGATTGATTCAGTCACTGGGGTTCTGGGGATAGGCGTGTCAGAGACAATAAGATTGGCAAGAGATAAAGCAGGGTTTAGGGCTATTGTACATAGGGTTGCTATGAGATGCAAGTAACTCAATGGCACATAACAGCAACAACATATTTGGAAAACAGAACATTGAGGAGCAATAATACTCTTATAAAATCTTACACAAATTGTTCTCCAGCACTCAATTTTATATAGTTAATTTTGGTTCTATAAAATTCTGGATCAGCAGTAGTCTACTACTTTATGCATACATGCTTTTGAATTCTTGGTTTAGTCCAATGGCGTCCATGTCTGAAATATTATAGTCTTCTTCATAAGACGTGGGAAGACTTTTCACAAAGAACACATTCAGATGGCCAACAGAAACATTAATAAATGCTCAAAATCACTGGCAAAAAAAGAGATGCAAATCAAAAGCACAATGAGATACCATCTCACCCCAGTAGCAGTGGCAAAGTTTAACAGGACAGAAAGCAATAAATTTTGGAGAGGATATGGACAGACTGAAACTCTCATACACTGTTAGCATTGTAAAAGGGTACAATCATTCTGGAAGGCAGAATGATATTTCTTCAAAAAGTTGAACATAGAAACTCCATATGACCCAGCTATTCCACAGATTATCCAAAACGACTGGAGCAGCACATCAGCAGAGAACTGCCAGAAGTCCAGGCTGAGTTAAGAAGGGGTCGTGGTACTAGGGATACTGTAGCTGATGTTAGATGGATCTTAGCTGAAAGCAGGGACTACCAGAAGAATGTCTATCTGTGTTTCATTGATTATGCAAAGGCATTTGGCTACATGGATAATAACAAACTGTGGCTGACTCTGAGAAGAATGGGAATCCCAGAACATTTAATCATGCTAATGTGAAACCTATACTTGGAGCAAGAGGCAGTAATCAGAACAGAGCAGGGTAACACTGCATGGTTCAAAATTGGGAAGGGTGTACGCCAGGGATGTGTCCTATCTCCATACCTTTTCAACCTGTATGCAGAACAGATTATCTGAGAGTCTGGGCTCCATGAGGAGAAGTGATGAGTCAGGATTGGTGGAAGATCTATTAACAATCTGTGTTATGCAGATGACACAACCCTGCTCGCTGAAACTGAGGAGGACCTCATGCACTTGCTGCAGAGGATCAAGGACTGCAGCCTTCAGTATGGACTGAAGCTCAATGTCAAGAAGACAAAGATTCTCACCACTGGACCAATTGGCAGTGTCAGGATGGATGGCGAAGAGACTGAGATTGTTCACAGCTTCAGTTTGCTCGGCTCCACGGTCAACACTCTTGGCACCAGCAGTCAGGAAATCAAAAAACATATTGCGATGGGAAAGTCTGTTGATAGGGACCTCTGTAAAGTACTCAAGAGCAACGGTGTCTCTCTGGAAACTAAGGTGAACCTGATACAGGCCATGTCTTTGCAATCACTTGTTATGTATCAGAGAGTTGGACAATGACTAGGGAGGATAGAAGGAGAATTTGATGCCTTTGAGCTGTGGTGCTGGAGAAGAGTATTGAATATACCATGGACTGCCAAGAAAACAAATAGATTCATCCTGGAGAGGGTTAAACCAGGATACTCCTTGCAGACAAGGATTCTGGGGCTTTGTCTGACATACTTTGGACATGTTGTAAGGAGGGACAGGTCCTTGGAGAGGGACATCATGCTTGGGAGGATGGAGAGACAGCGCAGGAGGGGAAGACCCTCTATGAGACGGATTGATTCAGTGACTGGGGTAATCGGGATGGGTGTGTCAGAGGCAGTGCGATTGGCACAGGACAGAGCAGGGTGTAGGGCTGTTGTACATAGGGTCGCTATGAGTCCCAAACGACTCAATGGCACATAACAACAACAACAACAACATTCCATCTTTAGGAATTTGCCCCAAGGAAATTAGAACTGAGACACAAATGAAGATTTGTACACCAATGTTCGTAACTGTATTAGTCACCATTGCAAGAATATGGAAACAGCCCAAATGTTCAACCACAACTGAAAGGATTAAAAGTTGTGGTATACTCACACAGTGTAATACTATGCAGCACTCAGGAGCAATGATTTTGAAAAATACTACATAACTTGGGAGAAACTGGAGAGCATTGTGCTGAGTGAACTAGCTTAGTCTTATAAGAACAAATACTGCATAAGACCACTATTGTAAAAATAGAAAGATGACTTGTAAAATATGGCTGGTGATTCAAAGGGGGAAGAAGTGGGAGCAAAGGGGTGGGCAGGAGGGAAATCAAAGGGCTTCCCAATTTGGTATGTGGAGGGAGGGAGTAAAGGAAATGGGAAAAATCCAATAGGAACCCAAAAAGAGAGGGTTATGGTGGGCATAGTCCAATAGTGATTAATTGTATAAGACAGAATGTATGGGGAAAATTGAAAGAAGCACAATGTTAGTGAAGGAAAGTGTGAAACACCATGTATATGAATTTTTGACAAAATAGTAGAAACCAAAAAATTAATGCAGGTAAAATAAAGTTTACTTTTAAAATTTTAGACAAAATATATTCTAAATATAGTAAGTTTATTTCCAAAGAGTTCCAAGTATATTACAACCTTGAGACTTAATATAGTCAGGATAAGTTTAAGAACATGTTATAACTATAAAGTTTATATGTATGTGAGTAGAAGTAAAACTTCTGACTAAATTATGTCAATTCCTTCATTGAAAACTACTGTCTTTGATTATACTAGAGTTAAAGGAAACAAAGCTGTATTTGAGGAAGCAATTTAAGTTAAAAAAAGTAAAATAAAATATACACTTGTCATATATCAGGGAAAAACAAATAAAATACTTATACATAAAATCTAATGGGCAAACTTCAGCCCAACTAAAAAAATCAAGAATGTCTCCTAATTTGACAACATAATTCACTTAACTAATAAATAAAACCCTTTAATATCATTTTCATCTTTCCCTTTTCTAAGGCAGGAACTTGGGTGGCATTCCATGAAGTTTCAAAATTTGTTTCAAAACATGTTACCAAGACAGATATCTCAGAGCTTTGTCCAGGCTTGTGCCTAAACAACACTAAGAAGTTAAATCATCACATTTGTAGCAGATACTGGCAAATAATACAAGCCAAGTTCTATCCATGATGCAGGAAACAACTTTGCTTGCTGCTGATTTTTCTTAGGCAATGATTTTTTTCTTCTTTTGGCCTCAGCCTTTTAGATGACATAGTAAGAGCAGAGTAGAACAGAAAATTAAAGTGCTCACGAGAAAGTTTGCATTTTTACATCTGTACTGATCATGCAGTGATTTGAATCTACCAGCTGCTTTGTAGGAAAAAGATGAGCAGTCTCCTCTCATGCAATTTACAGCCTCTGAAAACCTGCAGGAGGATCAGCTGTGAGTCACTTCTGACTCAACAGCAATTGGAGGGGAAGTTAGTATTAATTAGGGATGCTGGGTGGTTGTCTTCATGTGGAAGGGCTGGCTTTTCTCTTAGGAATATGAGGCCTGAGTTCTGCCCCTTTATGAACTCAGAGGAATAAATGCCAGGAACTACCAGCAACCACAGGAACATAACGAATAACTATTTTGCAGTCAATATGGAAGAGGTGAGAGTATCTATTTTTATGCACTATAATTATGAGACCTCAATCCCAGTAACTTTCTAAGTGCTCAGTGTACCTTACGAGGTAAGAGAATAGTAACCAGTAAGACACACGTAGGGAGAATTAAAGTGTCCCTTCCCTAATATGAAGTATAGTGCAGTGGTTAAGTACTTCGCTCCTAACTAAAAATGTGTTGTTAACTATGAGATACCATCTCACCCCAGTAACAATAGCAAAGTTCAACAGAGCACCAAACAATAAATGCTGACAAGGTTGTGAAAAGACTGGAACCCTTATTCACTGCTGTTGGGACTATAAATTGGTGCAATAACTGTGGAAGGCAGTTTGGCGCTTTCTCAAAAAGTTGGAAATAGAAACACCATTTGATCCATCAATGCCATTACTGGAAATATACTCAAAAGAAATCAGAACCACCATCCAAACAGATATATGCACACCCATGTTTATTGCTGCATTATTAACAATAGCAAAGAGACCATCAACAAAAGAACGGATAGAAAAACTATATTATGTTCATACAATGGAGTACTACACAGCTCTAAAAAACAATGAACTCATAAAACTACACAACATATGGGACCCTGAAGGATATAATGCTGAGTAAAATATTTCAGTCTCAAAAGGAAAAATCCTGCATAGCACCTCTGTTATAAAGCATGTCTGACATGGGGCATTGGGAGGAGAATAGGATAAAAGTGGATATATAATGACCATTGCATTAGAAGAGATGAGAGAAAGAAATGTTCAAAAGAAATATACGATTAGGCATTATACATACAACAATGGCTCAGAACAAGAGGTTTATCACTGCAAAGAGGACTTGAGGGTGGGGGGAGGTAGGAATGATTGGTGTTATTTTTTTAAAAAAAAAAGTGAAGTGAGGAAGTGGGAAGGAGGGAGAGGGGGTAAAATAAGCAACAATGAATGAATGAAAATCTACCTTCTCTGTAAACATTTATTAGAACCATAATTAAAATAAAATTTTATTGATTTACAAAAAACAAAACCCAAAACATTGTTGTTAGGTGCCATCGAGTCGAGTACGACTCACAGAGACCCTATGAACAAAAGATTTAAACCCTGTTCTATCCTGCACTATCTTCACACTTCCTGATACATAAGAGCCCATTGTGGCAGTGATTGTCTCAGTCCTCCTGGGTGAGGGTCTTCCTGTCCTTCACTGACCCTCTAACCTTTCCAGCAATATATCCTTCTGCAAGGAATAATCCCTCCTAGAAACATGCCTGAAGTATGTGAGGCGAAGCCTCATCATTCTTGCCTCCAAAGAGCACTGCAGCTGCACCCTCCCAAAGACATAACTATTCATTCTCTTGGCCATCCATGGAATATTCAGTATCTTCTCTAACAACATAGCTCAAAGGCATCAATTCTTTTTCTGTCATCCTTATTCATTGTCCAGCTTTCAGATGCATAGCAAGTAATCAGAAAGACCATAGTGTGAATCAGACGCACTTTAATCCTCAAACTGGCATCATTCTTCTCAATAATTTGGAGAGGTCCCTAACTGCAGATTTTCCCAGAGCAATGTGTATCCTTATTTCCTGACTGCTGGTACCAAGGGTATTAATTATGGATCCAAACAAGATGGAGCTGTTGATAGTTTCAATCTCCTCTCCATCCATCACCATCTATTGCATTTGTACTGGCTAGTAGAATTGTGAAAATCAGCTTAGACTATCAGTAAATAGCACCAATGGAGTCCAGCCTGCGTTTGTGGCAGAATCATCTTGTTATACCATGTACCTAATTCTTTGAGCTTCTTCATACTCCTTAATATCACACCCAACGAGGGAGTCTCTATCAATATTCCTGAGCATTTCATTTAATAGTCAAGAGGAACCGCCTCTTAATATGGTCATTGGTGCTTTGTCTGGAGAAAATGGTGTACAAAAGTTTTAATGCACTGTCTCTAGTCTCAGAGCAATTTATAATTCAATACAGAATACAGGGAAGAGTCTTAGAAAGACGGGAAGACCCCCCCTCCCCGGAATAAGATGGATTTACACAGTGGCTATAAAAATAGTCTCGAACGTGTCCTAGGTCATTAAGATGGTGCAGGGTAGGGAAAGTCTCAGATCTGTTGCTGATAGGGATAGTATGAGTGGTAGTCAACCAGACGGCATCTAACAACAACAACACAGCGTACATTTCCCCCCTCAGTTTCCATGGAGATGATTCCAGGACTCCCTTCAGATACCAACATCTGTGGATGCTCAAGGCCCTTATATAAAATGGCGCATTTGCATTTAACCTATACACATTCTTCTATATACATTAAGTCATCTCTAGAGTTATTAGAATAAGTAATACAAGGTAAATTATCTATAAATAGCACTTTTGTGGTCCTTTTAAGCCTTTGAGGAATTGCTCTGACCACTTAATTACTTCCCCTTCCCCAAATATTTTAAATCCATGGTTGGTTGAATCAGAAGATACCAGAGCCTGCCACTCACAGACAAAGAGGACTGGCAGAATAGGAATAAAGATGAAAGGGGAGGTAGAAAACCATAGGAGAGAGGAATTGAGGGGTCAATCTGCCAGACTTGGCAGTTTTCTGTGGAAACCTTGCGTCAGCCCCAGTCCACTTCTAGGAACTCTTTCAGTCCCTCCTGCTATCTGTGCAGGAACCATCTGAGCAACCACAATTGGAAAATGTGGCCTTTTCCCCTGACATGATTCTAAGTACATAACCAAGCAGCCCAAAGAATCACTTCCAGGGAGTAAATGCCAGTCACTGGTTAGAGAAGGGAGGCACAGAACGGCTAGGTGATGTACTCGGTTAAGTGATGGGCTAAGTATTTTAAAGCAGAGTTTTGGTTCTTGAGTTATGCTCTTACCACAGCTCCTAGTTTCAGCAAACAGCCTCAATCCTTTCAGATTCCACTTTCACAATTCCTTAAATTTAAAAAAAAAAAAATTTTTTTTAAAAAATCTTACATTGTTTTCTCACCCTCTCATCCTATCACTTGCCTGACTCACAGCCAATCCTCCATAGGGTATCTGAGGCTGTAAATTGCACAAACAGAGATTGTCCATCGTTTTCTTTTTTTTTTTTTTTTTTGAGCTTTTATATGAGTTTATTCATTTAACTTTAAAACACTACTATAGTTGAATATTAAGTCCATCGTTTTCTTGCAGAGCAACTGGTGGATTAGAACCATCAGAGAGGCACAGCCCTTAGGTTAACAGTTTGACTCCCGGCGGATTATGCCACCGGAGTGCCCTCTGGGTTATCTGGAGCAGCCAGTAACAGCAAAAACACAGAGGCATGGCTTTAACAAACAGATGTCTTTTCTGGCAGTTTAAGAGCCTGAAAGTACTAGTTCAGGATGCCCATTCTAGGGGAAGGCTTTTTGTTGCCTCTTTGAAAGAAGGTCTTGTCTCTGCTGAGCTTCTGCTCCTGGGCAATCTTCATGTGGGTTGACCTCTCTCCTTCCCCATCTCTTCATCTCTCCCTTGCTTGTTTAGTCTCTCCTTTATCTCAAAAGATAATCTTTTAAGACACCCAATACCTAATTTGGCTCACTACATCATCTATTCTCAATGGTATTATAACCACAGGCATAGAAATTGGGATTTGCAAGCTATCTGGAAGGCAGTTTGGAGCTTCCTCAAAAAACTGAATATAGAAATTCCATATGACTCAGCTATTCCACTACTTGGAATATACTCTGAGAATAAGAGAACTGAGGCACAAACTGAGATTTGTACACCAATGTTCATGGCAGCATTTTTCACCATCGCAAGAACATGGAAACAGCCCAAATGTCCAACTAATGGATTGAGAAATTATGGAACATTCTCACAGTGGAATACTATGCAGCACACAGGAGCAATAACTGTAAATTATTACCTAACTTGGGAGGGACTGGAGAGTGTTATGCTGAGTGAACTAACTCAGTCCCACAAGGATAAATATTATATAAGACCATTATTGTAGAATGAGTATAAGGATCCAGGAGGGGTGGGAGAGGCTGGAAGCAGTAGGATTTGGATGTGCAGGGAGAAAAGGGATTATTCATTGGATTGTACAATTTGATGGGGGGGGGGGGCGGGTGAGAGAAATTGAAAAAATTTGTTCTAATTTGTATTTTTTTTTAAAAAATGGTATAACTCCCTGCAATCTCTGGCAATCTTCTATTAGGTTTTAAAAACTAAATATAGCCTGCTGTGCTACTAACCAAAGAACCTAGTGGTTCAAATCCACCAGGGGCTCAAAAGAAAAAATATGGGTGATCACTATATGTTGGAATCAACTGTATGGCAGTAGGTAAATCTTGATGGGGAGGAAACTGTCCATCTCTTTCCCTTGTAGCAGCCGGGGGATTCAAACTGCTGACCTTTTAGTTAGCAGTCAAATGCATTAGTTGACACTGAATAATTTCAGGAAGTGCAATATGAATAATAGCCAATGGTAATGTAGGATAAAGTTCAAGAGGCACTGAAGGAATTGGCAAAAAATAAAGCCCCAGGAATCAATGGGAGATAATTGACATGTTTCAACTGAGAGATGTAGCCCTGGAAGTGCTCATCAGGTTATGACAGGAAATTTAAAAGACAGCTGCCTGGCTGACTGACCAGATGAGATCCATATTTTTCCCCATTCCCAACAAAGGTGATATGGCAAAATGTAAAAATTAGTGAAAAATACTATTGATATCACCTGAAAGCAAAACATTGCTGAAGAGCATTTTAAAAAAAACAACCTGCTAGAACAGTACATTGGGTAGGGGACTTCCAGAAATTCATGCTGTATTTAGAAGAGGCCTTGGCACCAGGGATATCAGTGCTGATCTCAGATGGAACCTGGCTGAAAGCAAAGAATACCAGAAGAATGTCTGTTTGTGTTTTATTGATTATTATATCTCAACATCAAGAATACAAAGATCCTCATCACAAGACCAACAATCAACACTATGATAGTTTGAGAAAGGATTGAAGCTATCACTGATTTCATTTTTCTTGGATCAATCATCAACCACCATGATACCAGCACTGAGGAAATCCAGAGATGGATTGCATTGAGCGAGTCTGCTGTCCGAGACCTCTCCAAAACAGTGAAGAACAATGATTTCACTTTGAAAACTAAGGCTCGCCTGATCGTATCTACTTTAAATATTTCCTATATGTTCTAGTGGTCTGTAGGGAGGTGCACTGCTAACCCAAAAGCAGTGCCTCTCTGCAGTTCAAATTCACAAGCTCTTCTTCGGGAGAAAGATGAGCAATCTCCTCCTGTGTGATTTACAGCCTCCAAAATCCTCTGAAGGGTGAGCTGTGATTCTATTCTGGCTTGACAGTAATGAATTTCAGTGTATCAGAAGACATTAACTTATTTTCAGAAAAGATATTATTGTTATTATTTCACAGCTTGTAAACTGAGGTTTATATAAATTACAGGAATTACCCACATGGAAACAGTGGAACAAAAATCTGAATCTACCATTTAGAATTCCTTTCTACTTTCTCCAAATTATTTTTAGGTTATTATTACACATCTTCGAAGCAGGAGAGGCATCCACTTCCGAAATGGCTTGCCTCCAGAAACCCTATGAACAGTGCTCAGGCCTTTCGTTCACAGGGTACCTATTAGTCGTCTATGACTCAACAGCACCAAACAATAATAACAATGATGACAGAGAGAGAGCTAAGTTGGCCTAGAGGATAGAAAGTTATGCTACCAAGCCAAAGGTGGGGGATTTAATCTGTGGCCCTCAGGCCAGGTTCAAATTGTTTTCCTGTCAAACATTCTTCTAGGTGGTATAGCATAGCGTTGGTCTGTGCATTGCTGTACAGAGGTAACTCGTGGTTGCTGTGATGCTGGCCATTGTGACACTGATGTGCCAAATGTGGTAATAGTCACCCATGGTGGACAGTGTTTGCTGGAGCTTCCTGACTGAAACAAGCCTGGAAGCAGGAGCGACATCCACTTCTGAAATGGCTTGCCTCCAGAAACCCTATGAACAATCCTTAGGTCTTTTGTTCATAGAGTCACTATGTGTCATCTACAACCCAATGGCACCAAACAACAACAACAACATGACACATCTTCATTTACTGCTTTATTTTTATTTTTTTTAGTGAAGACCTTTTTTAAACATATTGTCCTCTGGAAAGATATATATATTTACAAATAGCCGTTGTTGTTACATGCCATCGATTCACCTGCAACTCATAGCGACCACATGGACAACAGACCTAAACCCTGCTCTATCCCATGCCAATCTTATTGTCTCAGACACACCTACCCCCATTACCCCAGTCGCTGAATCAATCCATCTCATCAAGGGTTTTCCTTGCCTGCACTATCCCTCCACCCTCCGAAGCACGACCTCCCTTCCCAAGGTCTAGTCCCACCATGAATCATGTCCAAAATATGTCAGACAAAGCTTCAGAATCCTTCCCTTCAAGGTACAGCCTGGCCTCATCCTCTCTAGGAAAAACTTGTTAGTTCTCCTAGCAGTTCATGGTATATTCAATACTCTTCTCCAGTGCCACATCAATTCTCTTTCTATCATCCCTAGTCATTGTCCAGCCTTCTGATGCATAGCAAGCAAGAGGAAAAACTATGGCATGGAACAGGGCACACCTTATTCTCCAGACTGACATTGTTGCTCTTCAGTATTCTGGAGAGGTCCCAGACTTTCCCAGTGCAATTTGTCTTTTAATATCCTGGCTGCTGGTACCTAGAGTGTTGATTGTGGAGCCAAGCCAACTGAAGCTGTTAATAATCTCAATCTCTTCACCACCTATCATGATGCTGCCAATCTGGCCAGTGTTGAAAATCTTTGTTTTCTTGATGTTGAGTTTCAATCCATATTAAAAGTTGTAGTCCTTGATCTTCTGCAACAAGTTCTTCAGATCCGTTTTAGCAAGCAGGGTTGTGTCATCTGCATAGCACAGATTATTGATGCGTCTTCCTCCAAACCTGATGCCACCTTTCTTCTCTTAAAACCCAGTCTCCCGGATAATTTGTTCTGCATTTAGATTGAAAAGATATGGAGATAGGACACATCCCTGCTGCACACCCTTCCCAATTTTGAACCATGCAGTGTTTTCTTGCTCTGACAACTGCCTTCTGGTCCAAGTATAGGTTCTGCATTAGCACAATCAAGTGTTCTGGTATCCCCATTCTTCTCAGAGTCAACAACAGTTTGTTGTGACCCACACAGTCAAATGCCTTTGCATAGTCAATGAAACACAGATAAACATTCCTCTGGTACTTCTTGCTTCCAGCCAAATACTACATCATATAAATAACCCGCATGCACATATAACTGGTGGAACCAATGGCATTGGGGGAAGGAGTTCTAGACAGCATTCATATGCATGTCTTAGGACATATCCTGAAGGAAATTTTGATTCAGTTGACTCTCATTTTAAATTGTTACTTTTTATCATATTTAGGATATTTTTATCATAAAGGGATAAGCCATGGTCAAGAAGCCATGAATTTAAACATAGAACCAAACTCATCCATGACTCAACTTGGAGTCAAGCAATAGACAGACCTAGAGAATGACCAGTAACACCAGGCAGCCACCCACTTATTAGAATAACCAACCATCTAAGGTCAAAAGAACAGCATTTGCCTAGGATAAAGCCTGAGAGGCAGGAAGAAACAAGATTGAAGAACTAATGGAAATGAAAATTATAGGGACAAAGTGGGGTGAGTTCAATTACAATGTATTATAATTAATGTTGTAATACAAAATGTGTATGAATGCTTAAATGAAAAGTAATTTGCTTTGTAAACTTCCACTCATTTTTTTCTTTTCTAAAGAAGTCATGAATTGCCTTTGGCTATTGTTGTTAGGTGCCATCAAGTCTCCAACTTGTAGCAACCTTGGAAACAACAAATAGCAACCTTGCCTGATTCTGCATCATCCTCACAATCTCCATAGGCTTAAATTCACTGATGCAGCCACCCCAGATCACATCATTGAGGATCATTTTCTTCTTCCTTAATCCTCCACGTTTCCAAGTGTTATACTCTTTCTAAGGACCTGCCCCAACTGATAACACACTCAGAGTACTTCCTCACCCAGGAGATGACTTAACAAGGTGACTGCAGCAATGGGTTGAAGTATATCAGAGATAGTGACGATGGCACGGGACAGGCTTCAGGTTGTTGTTCACAGGGTCGCTATGATCCAAAAACAACAACAATGAAGGAGCACTCTGGCTGCATTTATTCCCAAACAGATTTCTTTGTTCTTTTAGCAGTCCATTGAATTTTCATTACTCTACACCAACACCACAATTCAAAGGTGTTGGTTCTTCTTCAGTCTTCCTTACGTATCATCTAACTTTCACAACTTTATGAAGCAACTAAAAATACTGCCATTTGAGTCAAGTTGATCTTATAGGTGCTCTTTAAATTGACATCTTTGCCCTTTAGCACTTTAAAGAGATCCTTGAGAACAGATTTTCCCAATGCAATATGTGTTTTGATTTCTTGACTGTTCCCACGATTATTGACTAGGGATTCACTTAAATAAAATCATTGACAGCTTCAATCTTTTCTTCACTTTTCATGATGTTTTCTATTATTCCAGTTTTGTGGACTTTCCCCATCTTTTCTTTATGCTAGGGTATAATCCATACTGAAGATCATAGTCTTTGATCTTCTTCAGTTAAGTCTTTGAGTTTTCTGTATTGTGTTATCTGTATGTCATTGGTTGTTGATAAGTCATCCTCCAATGCTGGTGCCATATTCTTCTTCACGTAGTCCTGCTTGAATTATTCGCTCAAACATAGTGAAAGAACACAATTCTGATGCACACCTCTCATTTTTTTTAAATAAAATTTTTATTTTATACTGGTTTACTTACAAAGTTCATATACATTGTTTTTCACACTGTATCTTTCCCATTTTCTTTATTCACTCCTCCCTCCACCCATCAAATTATGTGACCCTATGATTAGCCCCCACCTCCCACCTCCCCACACCTTTCTGCTCCCACCCTCCCCTCTTTAGATCCTCATACATGTTGTACAATAATAATCTTAAACAGTATTTGTCTTTATGGGACTAAGTTAGTTCACTTAGCATAATGCTCTTCCATCCCTCCCAAGACAGGAAGTGATTTACAAAATCATTGCTCCTGTGTGCTGTGAAGTATTTTATTGTGTGAATGTATCATAATTTCTCAATCCACTTAAGTGTGGTTGGACATTTAGGCTGTTTTATGTTCTTGCGATGGTGAATAACTAACTATGCAGTATCTCCTTGTTTTGTTCAAAAGACTGATTCTTGGTCTATGTACAGATTCCAGCGAGCACAATTAAGTGTTCTGGACAGAAAAGATGAAAATGAATGTAATAATAATGAATGCATTGAGTAGTACCCCAGTAATCTAAAAAACACGCCCCCCCCCAAAAAAACACCCCTGTATATTCACCCTGGAACAATTTTCAGTTGAGCCCAGGGAGAGAGTTGTGATTGCTTATAGCTAATCTACATACAGGAACATCAAAAGGGCAGAGGGTTGGTGGAAGGCTGTGGCCAGTGTACACATCTCCTTTGAGCAAAAGACTGAAACCTCTCTATACCCAGGGCTCTCACCTAAGAGATTCTAATGACGACTCTGGCCCCACTGGCCTGGGGTCCACAGACTTGTGCATCTTGGAGGTTGGGCAAACCACTCTAGTGTGAGAGTTTGTTTTTAGAGCTGAAGAGGTAATTTTTCCTTAAGCTGGAGAATGTAGTTTGCAAACAAAAGGCGGAATCCTGTCATGAAAGGGGCCCCCTTAGAAACTAGAAGGTAGACTCATGAGGATGTGAAGATGTGCTGCTAAGAACCAAAACTCATCAACCGGCACCAAGACAAACACTTACCTTTAATTTTATTGGACAGAAGGGAAAAAGAATACTGAAATTGAAGTCAAATATTGATGTATCAAGCACACTTAGAAAAATAATGCCTGAGGTTTACACAGTATGCTGAGGTATAATGTGTGTGTTATCTGTGTGAACAGTACTTGAGTGGTGTTGTTCTTAGATGTGGTCAAATCACTGAAGACTCACAGTGACCCTATGAATCTTGCCCTGTCCTGTCCCATCCTCACCATCTCTGAGATGCTCAAGTTCATTGTTACAGTACTTTATCAATCCATCTTGTTGAGGATCTTTGTCTCTTTCTCTGACCCTCTACCTTTCCTATCATGATACCTTTTTCCAAGGACTAGTTTCTTCTAGTGGGAGGAGGAGTGGCATCCCCTTCTATAATAGCTTGCCTCTGGAAACCCTATGAACCTGGAGAGAGGATGAAAGGCACCCAAGCGTCGAGGACTCTCTTTCATAGGGTCGCTATGAGTCGCCTGCAACTCAACGGCACTTAACAACAATAACATCAACAGAGAGAGAAAGAGAGAGAGAGAGAGATCAGCTGGCCCAGTGAAGACAAAACGATGTGACCAAGACAAAGGTGGGTGACTTTTAGTTTGTGGCCCTCCACCCAGTCTTTCATTGTTTTTGTTCAGACATTCCTCTAGGTCGTATAGCCCTGGTGTACAAGTTGCCGTCTCGCGGTCACTTGTGGTTGCTGTGAGGCCGAACACTGTGACACGGATGTGTCAAATGCGTTAATGGTTGCCTACCCAATGCGGACTGAGAATGGGGTGGAGCTCCCCGATTAAACAAGCGTAGAAGGAGGAGTGGCATCCACTTCCATAATAGCTTGCCTCCGGAAACCCTATGAACTTGGAAAGAGGATGAAAGGTACCCAAGTGTCAAGGACTCTCCTTCATAGGGTCCCTATGAGTCGCCTGCGACTCGACGGCACTTAACAACAATAGCAGTTTCTTCTAATAACATGACCAAAGTATGTGAGATGGAGTGTCACCATCCTTGTCTCTAAGCTGTACCCTCATTGCACTTCCTCCAAAGGCAGACCTGTTTGTTGTTTTTGCAATTGATGGGCTATTCAGTACTCTCCTCCATTGCCACAGTTCAAAGGCATTGATCCTTCTTCTGTCATCTTCATTCATGTTCCAGCTTTCAGGTGCACAGGAAGCATGGTGTTTGAGAGGCTGCTGTGTGCCATCACAGGAATCAACTCAGAGCTGACTCGCCAGCACTTTTCAGCAACAGCAAGTCACACAGGAGGAGACTGTCTATTCTTATCCCATGGAGCAGCTGGTGGATTTGAACTATGTGTCTTGAGGATTGCAATGCAGGTTCTCACCACGAGGCCACCAGGAGATAGAAAACTCAAGTTCCAATGGCAACATCTGCTAATTCTGTGATGTCAGGCACAGAGACATTAGAAACACCAAAGACTCAATGCACAAGCAGTGGGAAGAACATAAGCATTGACATCAAAAGATTTCTTTTTAAAAGTTCTCACTGCGGCTGGAGGTTTTGATCTATACATAACCTTTCTTGTCAGTAAAATAAGGACAATATCATTTTCCTTGTATTTTTCATGAGAATTAAAGCTAATGTACTCAAGTGCATTAGACAATTTGTGGCATATAGCAAACATCAATAAAAGATGGTGATGCCAACAGTTCTATTATCCATTTAAGTCTAGTTTTCACTTGTAGGAACTCTATACACACATTCATCTCTAAGTAACACCTCAGACTCACTCACACCCTTGAACTTTCCTATGAAGCATATGACATATACTTTTTAATCTACCCTTCACTGTATGGAAAGTCTGAAAATGTACAGTCAGAGTTACGTAATGGTGAGGCTGGCCTATAAAGGAAGCAGTTTTTTCTTCTCCTTTTTGTAATTTTTTTTTTTCTTTTAGCGGCATGAGGCATTCCCCTTGTGGGCGTGTGATCTCCACAACAGCAGCAATAGCTCAGGCAGCCACAACCACAGCCCTCAGCCCGCTGCACTGCCAGTGCAGCACCTGGCCTCATTCAGACAGAGTGCTCAAGCACTTCCATCTGGTGGCTTCCAGAGTAACATCTGGCCAGCTCAAAGGCCACCAGGTTTACCCAAAGCAGGAAATGCATTGAGGTTGGTTGTCCCTCCCTGGGCAGAACTCTGAGAGAACTTCTGATCAAATCCTGACGGCCATGACTTCAAGGACATCAGGAGAACCAAGGAACTCAAGTGTCCTAGTCACATAGACACCCTGGTGCACAGTCCTGCTAGGAATAAAGGGTCACCATTTCATCACATGGAAATGTCACAGGCACCAGCAGACCGTTTCAGAAGAAAAAGAATAACCACAGAAATGGGCTCTCTTTATGCCTGGTGGTCCTTAACCCTGATTGCACTTCAAAATGACTAGAGAGAAAAGTGGGCATGTATTACAACAGCTAACCCTTCCATGAAGTTCAGTGTGTGCCAGGCATTGTTTAAGCACTTCACAGCCTCTGAGACCCCAAGGCATAACTATCATTATTGTCCCCACTTGACCACGAGCAATGGCAGTCTCAAGAGGTTAAGTCATTTACTCAAAGCCACTTAGCTAATAAATGACAAAGAAAGAACTTGAATCTACTCAGTAATCTGGCTTCAAAAATTAAGCCACTACAAATCTACATGGTAGTCTGGCTTCAGCCCTAAACTTCTTTGCTCAAAAAATAAATCTTACAAGTGTTACGAACATTGTAAAAAGATGCTTGACTTCTTCAGTGATCAGCAAAGGAGTATAGCAAAACATACATACCCAAATACTGTTAGTAAGAGTAGACATTGGTATAATCTGTTTGGAAAGGTGACTTGTTAGAGTTTATAAACATGAAAACTGCATTCCTTTTGGCCCAGTAATTTTGATTCCCATAATCTATACAACTGGAATACTTGGTAATTATTTTATACAAAGAGGTCACAAATAACAGACTTGATATCTCTGTGAGATATCTTCTCATCTGTGGTGTATATGACTCATAGTAAAGTACCTGGCATGTATTGTTGTTGTTGTTGTTAGGTGCTGTTGAATTGAGTATGACTCATAGTGACATTATGAACAACAGATCTGAATCCTGTTCTATCCTGTGCCATCCTCAAAATCCCTGACACACTTGAGCTCATTGCTGCCATTACTGGGTCACTGCATCTAGTTGAGGGTCTTCCTTTCTTTTGTTACCCCTCAATCTTCCCAAACATGTTATCCCTCTCCAGTGAATAATCTCTCCTAGCAACATGCCCAAATTATATGAAATGAAGTTTTAGCATCTTGCCTCCAAAGAACACTCTGGCTGAACCTTCTCCAAGCCATACCTGTTTGTTCTTTTGGCAATCCATGGGATTTTAAGCACTCTTCTCCAACACCACAGCTAATTCTTCTTCTGTCATTCATATTCATTGTCCAGCTCACAGATACATAGCAAGTGATTGAAAATACCATGGCCTGGATCAGGTGTCTGTTGATCCTCAAATTAACATCATTGCTCCTCAGTAATTTGGAGAGGTCCCTGACTACATTCTCAATGCAATGGGTCTTCTGCTCTCTTGACTGCTGGAACCAAGTATACTGTTTGTGGATCCAAGTAAGATTAAGTCATTGACAGTTTCAATCTTATCTCCATTTATTATGACGTTGCCTATCAGTCCAGTGATGAGAATTTTAGTTTTCTTGATGTTGAGATGTGGTCCATATTGAAAGTTGATCTTCTGTGGCAAGCACTTCAAGTCCTCCTCACTTTCAGCTAACAAGGTTGTGTCATCAGCATAATGAAAATTATTGATGGGAGTTCTTCCAATTCTGATGTCACATTCTTCTTCGCAGGGTCCAGTTTCCCTAACAATTTGCTCAGTGTACAAACATAATGGCTATGGAGAAAAGATACAATCCTGATACACACCTTTCCTAATTTTAAACCATGTAGTGTTCTCTTGCTCTGTTTTCAAAATAGACTTCATAGGAGCACAATTAAGTGTTCTGGGACTCCCATTCTCAATGTTAGCCATAATTTGTTATGATCCACACAGTGAAATGCCTTTGTATAATCAATACAAATAAACATTCTTATGGTATCCCTTGCTTTCAGCTAGGATTCATCAGATAGCAGTGATGATATGCCTGATGCCACAGCCTCTTCTAAATCCACCTTGAACTTTGGGTAGTTCTCTGTCTAGGTACTTCTACAAGATAATTTTATTAATTTTAATGAACATTTACAGAAATTTTGGATTTCCATCCATTCATTGTTTCATTTTTCTCCCTGCCATTTTAAAATGATCTTCAATAGTATATTGCTTGCATGTGATCTTAATCATATTGTTTGATAATTTCCATATTATGATGGATCACCTCTCTTGGGAATGGAAACAAATTTGGATCTCTTCTAGTCAGTCAGCCAGGCAGTTGTTCATATTTCCTGGCATAGACTGGTGAGCACATGCAGAGCTGCATCTGTTGTTTAAAATAGATCAATTGTTACCTCATCAACTCCGGGGCCTTATTTTTTCCAACGCCTTCAATGCAGCTTGAACTTCTTCCTTCATCATCATTGGCTCTTGATCATATGTACATCCTGAAATATTTCTGTGCCAGCCAATTCTTTTTGGGACAATGATTCTGTGTATTCCTTCCACCTTCCTTTTATGCTTCCTGAAGACAAAACTAAGGAAAGAGACATTGAAGTAAAAGAGCTGAACAGAAGATTTCAGAAAGGAGCTTGAGAAGACAAAACAAAGTATTATAACCAAATGCACAGAGCCCTCGAATTGGAGAAAGAAAGAGAAAAACTAGCTCAGCATTTCTCAAGCTGAAAGAACTGGAAAACAAATTCAAGCCTCAAGGTGCAATACATAGAGATACTATAGACAAAATCTGGCATGATCAGGAGGGCATTATTAGGCATTCTATAACTACTTGAAGGGAGCTCTGGTGGCCTAGTGGCAAGAAGCTGCACTACAATTCCAATGGCGCGCAGTTCAAGACCACCAGCTGCTCCATGGGAAAAGGATAGGCAATCTCCTCTCACGTGATTGAGTGCCTCTGAAAACCCACCAGAGGATCAGCTATGGGTCCAATCCGATGCTATAGTACACAACAACATAACTCCTTGCAGGAATATACTAAACTATATACATTCATCTTATGAAAATATGATGTATCTGTCCACATATTTCCGTATTGGTACCAACTTAGTTCAATAATGTCAATATGACTACATCAAAGTTCTGCAAATAAATAGAACTCTGAAAGAGGTTTTTCTCCCACATTTATATACCAAGAGGATATTATATATATATTTC
>NW_006399824.1:13049761-13065295 GCF_000299155.1 Elephantulus edwardii | reverse complement strand
AGAGAGAGAGAGAGAGAGAGAGGCTACGCATACCCTCAACTTCCCTACTCTGTGTCTTCTGATTGGGCTCGTCCAATGAGAAACAAGGCCAGAAGACCAGAGGATGGAAGTGAGAAGGTTGACTATGCCTTCCCTCTTCTCTCCTCTTTCCTACTACTCACTCATCGAATTTGGGCTGTGTGCTGTTCTTCCTACTGAGATGCTGGAAGCTTTGCCTCTGGTCAAATACCAATGGGATGGCTTATGGTGTACAGGTTTCAGCATAGCTTCCAGACTAAGACAGACTGGTAAGAAAGGTCTGGCAATCTATGTTTCAATATTAGCCAACAAAAACTGAGTGGATCATAACAGATAATCATACAGCATAGTGCTGCAGGATGAGTGCCCTAGGTTATGAAATGTTTAAGATGTACAGCTTAAGATGTACAACACTGGATTTCACTAACAATTGTGAAGATGGCATAGGAGTAGTAGGCACCATTTCATTCCATTGTATATAAAGTCATCATGAGTCAGAATCAAAGTCAAATCCATAGCAACTAACAAGACTCCCCAACCATATCTTTCTTCCTCCATGCTATATTGTAGCTTCAGGAATGGGTGAGTTTCTTCACAACTCTAGCACTTTGTCCACTGTTGTGGCTGTCTGTCCTTCTTGCCCCTTCAAGCCCATGGAAGGAGACCGCTTCTGTTAATACTAGTCCTTGTTTCTTTATCATTCCCTCTGCTCATGCTGTGTTCATATACACAGAAGGCTCTTCACTGAAGACGTTAGGTACACCTCCTGTTCTTACCTGGGCAGGTTATGTAACCACATACTTACAACTAGTGCATGTTTTTTGAGCAACTGCTATATGCCAGAAAGTCAGTCTGTTGCTAGGATTAACCCCACCAGGAAAGCAGCCCCTGGGCCCATGATTGACCTTTTCCTCCAACTATGATAAAAATTGGCTTTCCTAGGTGACACTAAATGTCTGTGGCTTGTACTCTGTTACATGATTCTTTCTCAGGTGTCAACCTCAGACAGACCTGAGTCCATCTTATTGGCAGTCTGTACCTGATTAAGGAAGGGGACAATATCCAGTACAGAGGTACTTAAGAAATACTTGTTGGATTGAATTCAATCTGTCAAGTGATTACAGGTTTCCCCAGGAAAGCCCTAGTTTTTACTCATTGCCTTAATGTAATGATTAGTTGGTGTTTCTAGAAGCAATGAGTGTGGGTGATGAATTATACATTGCTCCCTTTAACCATTCTCTGAACCATATTGCTTAGGTGGCTGCCTGCTCAGGTATAAGTAGGGCCCAGGACAGATGGGATCAAGTTCTGCTTTCTCTGAGCTGGACTGAACATCCCCATCCCTAGCCTCTCTAGGCTTGGGCTAGAGCACTCTTAGGCCAGGATAAAAAGGTGGCCCAAGGTGTTTCAAATGTCCATGCCAAATGTGCCTGAATAGGGCCCATGAAGACACAAAGCACAGTTAAATTTGTGAGATGTGTACGATCTCCCAGTGATGAGCTAAGAATAACTCTTATCTGAAGCCTGGCCACTGGGGAGAGGGAGGAGAATGGCATGGCTCCATGCTCAGAGCAGGCCATCATTGGAGTCCAGGATGCACTGGGGATAGGCCATTCATGGAGTCCCTCAGCACACGAGGGAAGCATGTCATTATAGTCACCATCTTTCTTCAAAGGCCAGGGGGTATCACCTGAACAAGGTGGTCAGAAAAGACAAAAGAAAAGCTGAATGGTCATTTTCCCTCACGCCTCCTTCACTTGCTTGATAATCAGTTTGGTCGCCCAGACCTCTTTCTTGAACTTCCCTCCCTCCTCCCCCGCATCTCAGACACTTGCAGCTCTGTTCCCTGGACCCCTCATAGGAATACAAAGTGACCACCGGAAGTCCAGCTGCATAAGGAGCCCTTGGTTTTTTGAAAGCATCTCGAGCATTGGAGCTGTTCCCACAGTTAGTGCAGCTCTAAAGTCAGAGTAAAAGGCCTACAGTTGCCAACAAATTTTCCCTCCGCACATGAACCTCCAAGGTGTTATCTATTTGGCCATCACGAGAAAGCTGCTCTACGCAAAGGTCACTCTTATCGTTTCCAAGCGAATTAAACTCTTTCTAATCCTAAAATTCCAACTCATGACTTTGTATGTAAGCTCCTGACTTTTTGTTTAAAATCTTTTTTTTCTTTGTTTTTAGCAGCTTTATCGAGGTATAATTCATATCCAATAAAATGTACTCTACTAAAGTGTACATTGAGTTTTATTATACTCATCATAGTGTATCCATTGCCTCTACCTACTTTTAACACTACTTCATCACCTTAGATAGAAACCTAGCAGTTATCACCCATTTTCCCTTTCATTTTTTTCCTTTTTTCAAAATATGTTATTAATTTCAATGAAAATGTACAGTGACTTTAGATTTCCATTCATTCATTGTTGCTCTTTCCTCCCCTCCCAACCTTTTCCTCTAGTACACCACCCTCTTGGAAAAGTAAAAGAAAAATTCTTTCATTGTTTTACAATTCCTCCCCCGAGGTCCACTCCACTATACAGCCTTCACTCTGGACTCCTGACATGACAAAAATCCCTAACAATTTTCCCTCTTAAACAGTTTTCTCCCTCATCTGTTTCAATGCAGTATACATTATTGATCCACAACTCAAACCCAGCTTCACCCAGTTGTATGTAATCATGCCTCCCTCATTGTGTGTCAGGCTTCAGAGGAAAAATAAAAGCAAATAAAATAAAAATTAATAAACCAAAATTCAAACTTAGGAAAATAAATAGTCACTAGTAAATATTAAGAAGAGTTGATCAGAATTTTATTGCAAATCAGAAGTGCCCCTGAATTTCAGGGTTTATTTTTGACCCCTAAAGTGAAGACTTCAGGTTATTGTTGTTAAGTGCCATTAAGTCAAGTATGACTCATAGTGACCATGTGAACAACAGATCTGAACCCAGTCCCGTCCTGTGCCATCCTCACCGTCTCTGACATACTTGATCGCTTTGCTCTGTCACTATGTCAATCCATCTCTTTGAGGGTCTTCCTCTTGACCCTCCACCTTTCCAAGCATGATATATCTTTTTCCAAGGAACAGCCCCTCCTAACTACATGCCCAAAGTGTGTGAGACAGAGTTTTGCCATCCATTCCTTTAAGGAACACTCTAGTTGCACTTTCTCCAAGCTTGTTATCTTGGTAGTCTAGAAGATATTCAGTACTCTTTTCCAACACCACAGTTCAAAGACGTCAATTCTTCTGTCATCCTCAGTCCAACTCAGATTAAAGTTAGTGAAAGAGACTGTGGAGTAGATCAGGTGCACCTTAGTCTTTAAACTGACATCGTTGCTTATCTACACTCTGGAGAGATTCTTGACAGCAGATTTTCCCCATTCAATTTATCTTTTGATTTCTTGAATGCTAGTACCAAGAAAATTGATTGTGGATCCGAATAGGATGAAACTGTTGACAATTTCAATCTTTTCTCCATCTATTATAATACTACCTATTGGAAGAATACAGAAGCCACTGTCAAATAGATACCATTTCTCAAATTATATAATAAAGACAACAGAAACCAGTTTGTCCCAAACTCTTCATAAACATTTTCCTGTTGCCTTACATTTTACAGAATTTTTCTATATATTTAATATCAACCGACAAAAATATCAACTTTTCACTCTCTGATTAAAGACTCAGAGCCAATTCATGACTGATCTTCCATTGGGTTTCCAAAACTATAAATCACAGATTGGTTGATTTAAACTGCATGGCCTTTGGATTAATACCAACTCCCTACTGGCTAGGCCACAAGAGCTCCCTATATTTAATATAAAGCCAAAATAAATAAATAGTAAGGAGTAAAGCAAAATCATTTGGGGTAAAATTTGCGCATTCTGAAACTTTTCAATAAATTGGTGTTTTCTTACCCACCACCATAACATACTTTATGAAGTTAGAACAGGAGTCATAGCTGTACCAAAGATGCTTCTTGCTCACAATGACCTTTCCATTTAGATGAAGGATATGAAGACATATAAAAGTTTACATGAAGCAGAAAATTAGCTATATGACCTTGACCCTTCAACAATTTATGTAATCTTACTACGTCTGCTCTTTCACTTATAAAACAGAGACAATGAGAAGTGAAGAATATTGAATATACACTGTACTACCAAAAGGGCAATCAAATCGGTCTTGAAGGAAGTGCCACCAGGGTGTTCCTTAGAGGTAAGGATGATGAAACTTGGTTTCACATATCATAGGCATGTTGTCAAGAGAGACAAATCCTTGGGGGAAAGGCATCATAATGGGAAAAGTAGAGAGTCAACAAAAAAGAGGAAGACCCTTAATAAGATGGATTGACACAGTGACCTCAACAGTGGACTTGAGTATGTCACAGATCTTAAGAATGGTTCAGGGTAGGACAAGCTTTAGACCTGTTGTTCATAGGGTCTCTATGAGTTTTAGTCAATTCAATGGCATCTAACAACAGTGACAACAACTGCCTCACTGGATTTCTACTAAAGTTAAATGAGAACACATTAGTGTTATGCACACATAGTGCACAAGAACACAAGTGACTCGATGGCACATAACAACAACCATAATATTACCATCTAGTCAATTCTAACTCAAGAAACCCAATGTGATAGGAAAATCCCAGAGGATTTCCAAGACTAATCCATCTTTCTCCATGGAGCAATTAGGTGAAACTGTCAACTTTGGGCTAGCAGCTGGGCTCTTAAACTCTGCATTACCAGGATATCTTGGGAAATGGAAAAGCCTATTAGCTGTTCTGCTCTTGTTATCATCATCTGTCTGTGCCTTGCAGGGTTGTTATAGAAACTAGAAAGAAGGAATTGTTCTATTTAAGGAAATAAAAAAAATGGGGGAGGTGAAAGTTGAACTACATCTTAGAGATGAGTGGGATTTCAGGGAGAAGGTGGGTTGGCAGACTGGGATTCCATGACCAAGATATGTGTAAGTTTTGGCTGGAGTGAGGACAGCGCTGACAAGTTTCTCAAGGCCATGGATGGGCTAGGTTGGCGTAAAGAGTATAACTGGGAGACACAGAGACAAGGCTGAGAACAGAAGTTGAGATCTAGTTATACAGAAGTTTACCTTCACAGTTGAGGTATCTGAATGATGTTCTAAAGGCATTAGGGAGTCACTGAAGGTTTTGAGCAAAACAGCACTAGTCTATGAATTATGATTTAGATGTATTTCTCTGTTAGCCATGTACTGACTATAGGAAGACCATCATAGTGCTATTCTAACATAAAGTGTGGGTGGAAAACAAATGAAAGGGACATATGGGAGAAACATTTTAGGGAGGATTCATTACGCATGATTTAAGAGAAGAAGGTGGAGTCATCTTTCTATGACTCAAAGAATAAGAAAGTTAACACAGGAAGGAAATAGAACCAGTGAAGGAAACCAGACAAGAGGTGGGTATAGTGTCCATTTTGAAGGCTTCTACAGAGAAGAGAGCCTTCAGCAGAAGTGAATCTTCCTGTTTCCTCACCTGTGAAATGGAATATCTGGGTATATTCCATAACTCCCCACAAATAACTTTTGATTTCTAAGTTTGAGCTTTGTAGGGGCTACACTCATGATTCACTGTAATCTTGGGAGTAAATGAATGAATCACCCCTGGTGAGCCTATTTATACCTATTACTACTCAGCCAGTAAAATGAACAGAGTTGTAAAGTGAAAGATGGACCAAGACACTAAAAGATTGATGTGGAAAACAGTAGACAGGCTTCACCTGCTTTTATACGGCAGGGTTTTGATATATTTAAAACAAATACACTAACAAAAAACATTGACAGCAAAGAGTAAACCTGCTCCATCTTGGCTGTAATCTTTGCAGAAACAGATTTCCAGTGTTTCTTCCATAACCCAACTAGTAAATATGAACCATTAACCTTTAGATTAGATCGAGGACAAACCATTTACACTAGCCAGGGACCTGTCTTAAGCATATAAACCCCAATAATAATTATTGAGGTGCTATAATTCCTGCTAAAATTACAAGATCTATCCTGAATTACAATGTTGTGAGTGATAGGATACTAACTATATGCATACAAATGTTATTTAAATATACATACGAACCATGAAAGTCACAGATGAAGAAACTGGACCTCTATCAAATTTTGCAGTCCAACATTTACTATTGCTTGAATACATAATAATAATTGGTAGCAGGAATGCAAAAGTTGGAAACAGAGAAGAGGGACTGGTAGTTGGAAAATACGGATATGGTGACAGAAATGAAGCTGGAGATCAAATGCTAGATTTTTGTACAATCAGTAATATACGTTTGGCAAATAACTTTTTAAAATATATAAATTGTATTTATACAAATGACCTCACCTGAGGTATTTTTGGGAGCACTAGTGGCCACCTGGAAAAGGGTCATAGGTGGAATAATACCAGCAGCAAGAACAGTCAAGTAGGAAGGAGCAAGTACAGTATTCTTTCCTTGCTTTCCTGAGCTTCCTCCCTTTATTGGGAGAGACTAACCAGCAGCCAACCAACAAAAAGAAATCTAGTCCTTGCGGAGCCCCAGAATCATACAGGTATTAATTATAGTCAAGATAATCTGGCACTGAAAACTGTCCTGAATACATAGCATAGCACAAGATTTGAGAAATGGTGGATGGTTTGATCTATTTTCTAAATACTCATTACTCAAAGTTCATTGCCATCAAGTCAGAATGACTCATAGCTGACACCCTCAGGAGATTTTCAGAGTCTGTAAAAGAAACACACAAGGAGATTGTCCACATTTGGACCAAGGAGTAATTGGTGAATTCAAATAAGAGAGATGCCACTTTTGGTTAGTAGCGCTACTCCCTGTGGACTATGCCACCAGAACTCCTTATTTTCTTAACAAGCAACCTCATAAATACAAGAACTGTTTAAGAAGTTCTATTTCATATGTACTGTGTTACTGAGTCAAGTATGGCCTGTAGCGATCCTATGAATAACAGATCTGAACTCTGTCCTATCCTGTGCCATCCTGATTGTCCCTGATGCACTTGAGCGCATTGCTGCAGCCACTGTATCAATCTATCTCATTGATGGTCTTCCTTTCATCAACCCTCCCCTTCTTTCCCAGCATAATGTTCCTCTCCAAAGAATAGCAGCTTCTCCTAGCAACATACCCAAAGTATGTGAGATCAAACTTTGTCATCTTTTCCCCCAGGAAGTACTCTGGCTATACTTTCTTTAAGATGTTATCTGTTTGTTTGGGTTTCTTTTTTTAATAGTCTATATATAGACTATATTATTTGTTCCTTCTAGTTTATATATAGGAGAGAAATATTAAACTATTCTCTTGTAAGTCTTAAAAAAAAAGAAGAAAGAAATGGACTTTGGGGAGTGAAAGGGCTTATATCAGGCAAATCAGTATGAAGAGAAATTGAAAAAAGATATCCCCAAAGATGGTCCCTAATAATTTATGTCTTTTTATACTCTTCTTCCTTTGAGTGTCGGGTAACTGTACTTTTAACCAGAGGGAAATGGCAACGGATGTCCTTCCCATGGTTATTATTTGGACTCTGTCTTAGCTAACTGGAGAGAAAGACACTAACCTTGAAGGAACATACACATCTTGTGAACTGCTGGTAGCTTGTAGGATTTGAATTAGCTCCTAGCAAATAGCCAGTATAAAACTACAGTGCTCAGTCATATAACCACAGGATTAATTATTTAATAACCTGAATGAGCTTGAAATTCTTTTCCAGTACAGCCCCAGATGAGACCTCAGCCATGGCCAACATCTTTAGTATAGCCTTCTCAGAACTTTGAGTAAAAGACCCTATTAGGCTGTTCTTGACCCATGGAAACTGAAACCATAAACATGTGCTGTTTTAAGTCATTACTTTTGTGGTAATTAGTTACACAGCTATTTATGGATTTATGAATATAGTTTTGAAGATATACTGTTTGTTAGAATGCTGTAAGATGAGGCCCTCAGGTTGGAAGGCATTCAAAATGCAGCTGGGGAAGAGCTCTCTCCTCAAAGTAGAGTTTAATGACATGAATGGAGTAAAGCCTTCACTCATGAAGGCCCTTCATCTACAGATATGACTCAAAATGAAGAGAAACAGCTATAAAACTACTGCAAACATCCATGAATAATTGAAACATCAAATGTACAAAGTATGAGTCTAAGAAAACTGGAAGTTGTAAAAGAGGATGGATGGATGGAAGGATGGATGGATGGATGGATGGATGGATGGATGGATGGATGGATAGAAGGATGGATGGATGGAAGGATGGATGGGTGGATGGATGGATGGATGGATGGGCACAGTGACAGCTACCATGGGCCTGAGCATCGGGGAAACTGTCAGGAGGGTGCAGGGTGGAGCAAGGTTTCGATCTGTGGTTCACAGGGTTGCTATGAGGTGCAGTTGACTTGACAACACCTAACAACCACAGTCACACAGTAACGAAAGCCAACCAAATTATGATTTTCTTCTTCTCTTTTCCACCTAAATTCACCATTGACTTAATGCATACTGAACATCTAGCCTGAGTCAGGTAGTTCCAGTTTTCAAGGAGTCAGTTTAGAAGAGAAAGTAACTAGACCATCCCAGCCTACAGTCAAGGGTTCTTTATGGAGTGAGCACTATGAGGCCTGAGTTCACACTAAGAGGAGGAGGGAGGTCTGCCACAGGAGCTCTGATGAGGCCCACCTCACCACAATAGGACACAGAGAGGTCTTAATGAAGAGAAGATCACTAAAAGTAGGGGAGAGAGTTTTAGACAAAGGTCCACAACAATTGAGTTGTTCTCAATTGCTAATCCATTTTCTCCAACTTTAGTACAAGCAGCAGAAATCAGAAACAGTTCTTTGTTAAAGTGCCTGTCTTCATTTAGATTTAAATTCATATAACATTCAATTGAAAATCCAAAATCCAGAAGGGTCAAAAACTGTGCACTTAAACTTAAATATGCCTCCTGATAAAGATTAGACTCCTGATTGTTTGTCTTAATAACCAGCACTTCCTCTTGAAACGGTGCCCAAAACAACCTTAAAAAGCTCCGATTTCACTAAACGTGTCACTTCCTCTCTACTCACAGCCCCCTTTTTCCTTCCTTCCCTTGAGTCTTTTTTTTTTTTTTTATTGTAATGCTTTCGTGTTTGAAACAGTACCCCTTTTTGGCAGGCTGATAAAATACAGCCCCCATTTTCCTGGGGAGGATCCCGCCATTCTAAGAGTTTTGATCTCTGCCAAGGTCACAGGGTAGGATGGAAAGGACTGAACCCAACCTGGGTTCATCACCCCAGGAGCCCTGTGAGGAGGAACCCCACAGTTTTCTTGTCAGCATGTTAACTTGGGCCAGCCTCCCACCCACAGCCAGCCCTCTCAGGCACCTCCTCCCTTCCCATAACTTCAAGGAATCCGATATTCAAAACTGGTGTCCAGGGCCTGGCTGCTGGGCCTACTTGGGTGTTTTCTTGTGCTACTCAGGGGGAAACGATCTTGATTTGAGGCAGAACTCTGATAGTGGAGAAAAGTTCCCCCAACTCACTTTGGAATCTGTTCCCAACTGGATAAAGTAGAGGATGGAACTAACAAAAAGGTAGTAATAACAAAGGACACAGGTGACCAAAATTGCTTCAGCCATGCCAGAATGCCTTGCTCAAGGCTCTCCTGAGTGTTTGGTCAAGGATATTGCCTTTCTCTACATTCCTGTCTCTTTCACTTCAAGCCTCCAAAGATCTCACAAGCCTCTTCTCTGGCTCAGTCATCATGGAAGCCGTTTGGGGAGAAACCCTGTCTTCTGTGAGTTCTCTAAAGCTCCATGTACTCCTCCTACCAGGACGGTATAATTAGTAACATAAAAACACTGCGGGCCACCAGCTAGTGTAAGGTGGGCTATTAACTTTTCAGAGGGCGTGAAGAGCTACCACTCTATTTTAAATAAAAACTAATGCCAAGGAACCCACATTTAAAGTTCTAAAACAGCAGCTACTCACCCACCACCACCTACAGATCTAGTAATTGAGATTTTTTTTTTTTAAATCTTCAGCTTGGCCTATTATTTATTTAGCATCAGAACAGATTTCTCTCTGGGTGATGCAGTCATTCAAGCTCAAAGCATTTGACATCTCAAAACATGCAGAAGTACAGTCTCCTCCCTTTTCTGGAATTGTGAGCAGGCTTGTCCAATCTCAAGAAAGAGCATGGAGTGACCAGAATTACCTGCCTCTCCTTACCTGGCTGTGACTAATCAGACAAGGAGCTATCCCAAGACAAAGCAATGATTCCTTTCCAGGTAATGTGGGCTCATCTCTGCCATAAGCTGGTTCACTGGCATGGCTTTGAAACAAGTCATAACATTTGATTTGGTCTACCTTTTAATTCCTTCTGAGGAAATCTTGAATGAGCTGAGGTGGAGGAGGTGAAGGGATGGAGGAAAAAGAAAAGAAGGCCTTTCTTTAAAAAATACAAAATAAAAGTTAAAAGTTAAAAAAAAAATGTACTAAGTGAAAAGTTTCCCTAAAGAATATCTTTTGCTGTATGTCAATTAGTGAGCCTGTTCTCGCTGTAGGTTTTCTCCACTGCCTCAGAGCCAAATCTTCAGCCTCCCACACAGATCTGGGAAATCAATTGTCTTCCCCAAACATGTGGTAACCACTGAGAAGTGAAATTAATAAAATGGCTCCAAAAGATTGTTTCTGAAGATGACATTCCTACTCTAGTTAGAAGATTACTTTCCTGCTGCTAAGTAGGGGTCTGAGGAGGGAAGGGAAGCGAGTTAGTGATGATGATTTGAGGCTGGTTTTCTGGGTTTTTAAAAGAGTTTTAATTTACCTTCATCCTGGGGGGGTGGGAAGGGGAGTAGAGTTAAAGGACAGAATGAGGGTAAAACAAAAAGAAGTATGAACAGATCAACTCATGGCTGTCATTCCTAACAAACTCACATGTCAAAACCAAGGAGAGATTGAGACTGCCACTCATGGCCACACAAATCCTCTCCATTTGTTTTTCCCATCACCCTTACCTCAGCTGAAGGCTACCACTGAGGGCAGTGTGGCTGACATATCGAATCTACCACCAAATGAAGTTCCTCTGGAGAAGGCCGAGCTCTAGCCCAGCCCTAACAATGCCAGGAAGACAAGCAAAAGCCATCTGTCTCCATTACGAAGACAGTGTTTTCCTCCCATATTATACTGTCTGTCATGTTCTCCTTCGACTCCAAAGGCAAGCCTGTCTCATACATCATCATCATTTTTTCCTCACAAAAATGAACAGCCCCAGGGAGGGGTCCTTCTGGCCCACAGTCCTGCCAGGGATAGCCAAAGGCCTTCCCCTCCTGACAGAAACAAAACTCAGCTACTGGGGAGACATTTGCATCCCAATTAGGCCCAGAGCTTTGAAGAGTGGGGGAGGAGAGCACTGGCCAGTTTGTAAATCAGAAAGTAAACAAACTTCCACCACAATCTCTGGAGGCCTTGAAGAGGCTCCTAGGATTCTAAGGAGAGGAGGATGGAAAACTCTCCAAAATCTAGAGTTTAGTCTAAGCAAAGAAAAGGTAAGTTAGCATTGAAAATTGTGGTGTGGCGTTATTTCACTTACATCCATATTAGTAATTGACTGAAGACTAGGCATATTTCTGGCCCATCAGAAGTGAGGGAACATCAGCAGAGGGCCTTCTGGGAAAGGTTTCTGCATTGGCTAAACTGGCAGAAAGAGCTGAAGTGCATGCAATGATCTTTCTCTTTTAACCAAAACCCATCTTTTTTGGATGTGCTGCTTGAAATTGCTGCAACCTTGTTTTGACCTCAGATGTCTCCCCTAGAGATCAACCTGACTACTCTAAAAAGGGTGGGCTAGAAAGAAAGAGAGAATTTGGGTCCTAAAGACATTGTTGAGCTGCTGAATTAACCGAGCCTGGAGCTGTCCCACCTTGAACTCTTTATTATGTAGGACAAGATGTTTTTCTTACATATCAACCGAGTCCAGAGCAGGAAATACTGTTTGCACAAAGCCCTTTTAACAGTCCCTGCCATGTAGGAAACTTTGTTGTTATTATCAGGTGCCTTTAATGGAGCTCTGACTCATAGTGTGTCTACACATCAGAACGAAATGATGGTGCCCAATCCCTACACCATCCTCACAAATGCTGTTGTGTTTGAGCGCATTGTGTGAATTCATCTTGTTGAGGTTCTTCCTCTCCTTTGTTGACCCTCTACTTTATAAAGCATCATGTCTTTCTCCAGCAACTGGTCCCTCCTGATAGCACACCAAAATATCTGTGAGAAAAAAAGAAAATCTCAAACCTCAGTTCTGTGGAACACTCAGGCTGCATTTCTTCCAAGATAGAATTGTTTATTCTTTTGGCTGTCCGCGGTGTGTTCAGGAATCTTCACCAACACCTTTAGCTATTATTGTCTTCATGATGTGTGTAAAGCTTCCTGGTCATGAGTCTTCCCTGTGACCTTTGGGGGGGGGGGGGAAAGGCTAATAATGAAGGCAACTGGCTTATGTAAACCATTTCAAGTCTTCTGAGAGTTCTCAAAAATGTTTAACCTCAAAGCATGTTTGTTGAACCGTGGCAACAGTCTGAGTAGAATCTATGCAAAGCAAAGGAGTCAGAGATTTGAGTTACAACTATACCTTATCTTCCTCAACTACATAATTATAAAACCCCACAACATAGGACGCAGTTTAGAGATTTGCTCTCAATTTCCTGGTCTCGTTTATTGAATCAAAACTGAAAGTGGTATCTCTCCTCTTCCATATAAATCTGTACCCATATGGGGTAGAAAAAAAAAAAGCAATCATGTTCCCACCCCGCATGTGCATGTTATGTAATACATACACCATTATAACTTCTTTGAAAAGGCTGTGATTGATAGTTAGATTCTGGCAGCTGCTTTAAAGCTGTACAATTTTTCACTTAAAGGCTAATTAGAGAATTCTTAATTAGCAACATTTCCATCCAATAGAGCAGACAATGATGATTTTTCACAGCCACTGTAATATTTAGCTCACTTTTTCTCATTTTAAGAAAACAGATTAGAAGGTTACCATTTACAATAATCTTTGCCTACAAAACTCATAGCCAGCAAACTGTATGAGAGAGAGAGAAAGATGTGAACTGTTTCCTCCTCGACACAGACTTGTTCTGAAATCTGTAGCAAATTCTTTTTAGAGTCTGTTTTCACATCTGTGAAATGGAGAAACTAAATGAGATAAGGGTTTCTTAGCCTCAGCACTTGAGTCTGTAAATTTCTTGTTGTTTTGGGGGCTATCCTATGCATTGCAGAAACTCTTAGTAGAGACCCCCAGTAGAATGCCTTCAGACATTGCCAAATGTCCCCTGTGGGGTGTTGGTAAAATCACCACCCCTAAGCTCCCTTGAGATCAGGAATCATAAATGTGCATGTTGTTAGCACCATTGTGTCAGAAGCGACTCATAGCAGTGGCTAAAAATCACACAGGATGAGACTGTCCATCTTTGCCTACGGAGCAGCTGGTGAATTCCAATGGTGTGCCTTTGGGTTGGCGGTGCAACTCCTTGTCACTGAGCCACCAGAGCTCAAATGTGGTGTATGTACAACAAGTTATTAAAGTGAGAGAAGTAGACTAGGAATAACGGTAAACCTGGTGTTCACACATAAGAGCATATAGTCTATAAAAAAGCAAAATATGTTTCACCTCCAGTGGATACCCACTGACAGTAATTACAGAGAAAGAATTACTTTCATGATTATATGAATTTTTTTTTTAATGTTGACCATGTATTCCTTGTAAGAATTCCTTGTAAGAATTCCTTATTTCTGCTTCTGGGCTCAGATTGTCTGTTGCTGAGAAACATCAATATTGATGATTAATGATTCCAAGTCCCTTAACACTTCTGTGCCTTGGTTTTCGTATTTGAAGAATAAATTAAAAAATAGCACTGCACAACATTATTGAGAAGGCTAAATTAAAGTGCTGCGCTGCAATCCCAAAAGCACATGGTTCAAGGCCACCAGCTGCTCCACTGGTGAAGGATGGGCAATCTCCTCTTGTGAGATTAACTGTCTCTAAAAACCTGCTGAAGGGTCAGCTATGGGTCAGTTCCCACTCGACAGTATACAACAACAACAGGGTAATGTATATTGTAAATGCTCAATAAATATTATTAGCTTTTTAATTTCTAAGAACATTATAAATGAAACTAAACATAGCTTTAGGTCAGATTCAGCCTAAAGGTTTAGAACTCTAAAGCATTTCAAAGGTTTGTACAGGCTGCCTAAGATTGAAATGAGTCCATTTCAAGGATACTCAATTAACCCCTGGTTATTTAATCTCTTTGAGAAGCTAGAGGTCTGACACTTGCACAAAAATCAGGTAGAATGAAACTCTAACCAAATGCTATAATGCATGTTTTGGAAGGGCAGGAAGGAGAGGATGAGTAGCCATTGCCACTTTTATTTTAAGAAAAGATTGGGTTTTGTCTCTCTCTTTAAAAAAAAAAAATACCCGAGGGGAAAAAAATTTCTCAAATTTGGAAGCTGCCGTCTTCAACAGTATCCTCTTAACAGATGCAGTGCCAATACAATGAGTTACTGTTTACTTTCTAGCTAAAATAAATCGACAATTATAAGTTGCTATCATTAGCCCAATTGTTTTTCAGCGAGAAGGCTGATGGAGGCAATAATGGATCGGCTTCTCTAATCTCATCCTCCCACTGGAAAACAACATATCCACTCTGATCAATACTTTGATCTGAGTTACTTATAATGCTGTCAGACATGTGCGAGTGCTTCTTTCTAGGATAGAGAAATGACAATAGTTTTGCAAAATTTAGGTTGCACATTACACTGTCTTGGGTGAGTTTGAATTCTGGTCTAGAGCTTCATAACTAAATCAACATGATAGAAGTTTTTCAGACACTAACGAGGCAGGCTGCTTAACTGCCCCTTGGCTTTATTAAAACCAAACACATCATGGAAACACGGGGGGTAACACGAGGCCAAAGTATGTGAATTGCATTTCAGGAAAATGATTTGGGGAAGATTCTTTAAATATTTTAAAATGAAAGATCATATGTTTTTCCTCATAATTCTGTTTCTAGGATAATATCCTAAGGAAATATTTAGAATCTGGGATCAAATATAGCATAGAGAAGTTCTTTGCAATATTAGATTGGTAACAACAACCTAACTGACCAATAACTAAAAGTTATAAAACAAAGAATAGTTCTATGATGGACTGTCATACAGGCAATAATACGGTTCAAAGAGTTGTTCACTATTTGGGAGCATTCTTAATATATGATGATATATAGAAATGGTAAGATAGCATGTACAATGTGATATCAAGTGTATGTGTATGTGAAAATATTGGGTGGCAAATCTAAACCTGGTCATTTGGTAGAAGGATAGTGAGTGATCTTCATTTCCATCTTTGCATTTTCTAAAGTTGCCCAAGTGACCATCAGGATTGCCTCCTGCAGGTATGTAGTTGGCTAGGTGCCAGGCCTACAGGGCACTCTAGGTCATGAA